>NC_086448.1:812026262-812626262 GCF_028390025.1 Pseudophryne corroboree
CCTGGCCCATCTAGGAGTGGCACTGCAGTGTCACGCAGGATGGCCCTTCAAAAAAATACTCCCCAAACAGCACATGACGCAAAGAAAAAAAGAGGCACAATGAGGTAGCTGTGTGACTTAGCTAAGCGACCCTAGTGGCCGACACAAACACCTGGCCCATCTAGGAGTGGCATTGCAGTGTCACGCAGGATGGCCCTTCAAAAAAATACTCCCCAAACAGCACATGACGCAAAGAAAAAAAGAGGCGCAATGAGGTAGCTGTGTGAGTAAGATAAGCGACCCTAGTGGCCGACACAAACACCTGGCCCATCTAGGAGTGGCACTGCAGTGTCACGCAGGATGGCCCTTCAAAAAAATACTCCCCAAACAGCACATGATGCAAAGAAAAAAAGAGGTGCACCAAGGTCGCTGGATGGCTAAGCTAAGCGACACAAGTGGCCGACACAAACACCTGGCCCATCTAGGAGTGGCACTGCAGTGTCAGGCAGGATGGCACTTCAAAAAAAAATAGTCCCCAAACAGCACATGATGCAAAGAAAAATGAAAGAAAAAAGAGGTGCAAGATGGTATTGTCCTTGGGCCCTCCCACCCACCCTTATGTTGTAAAAACAGGACATGCACACTTTAACGAACCCATAATTTCAGCGACAGGGTCTGCCACACGACTGTGACTGAAATGACTGGTTGGTTTGGGCCCCCACCAAAAAATAAGCAATCAATCTCTCCTTGCACAAACTGGCTCTACGGAGGCAAGATGTCCATCTCATCATCATCATCATCCGATTCATCACCCCTTTCACTGTGTACATCCCCCTCCTCACAGATTATTAATTCATCCCCACTGGAATCCACCATCTCAGGTCCCCGTGTACTTTCTGGAGGCAATTGCTGCTGGTGAATGTCTCCATGGAGGAATTGATTATAATTCATTTTAATGAACATCAACTTCTCCACATTTTCTGGAAGTAACCTCGTACGCCGATTGCTGACAAGGTGAGCGGCGGCACTAAACACTCTTTCGGAGTACACACTGGAGGGAGGGCAACTTAGGTAGAATAAAGCCAGTTTGTGCAAGGGCCTCCAAATTGCCTCTTTTTCCTGCCAGTATACGTACGGACTGTCTGACGTGCCTACTTGGATGTGGTCACTCATATAATCCTCCACCATTCTTTCAATGGTGAGAGAATCATATGCAGTGACAGTAGACGACATGTCAGTAATCGTTGGCAGGTCCTTCAGTCCGGACCAGATGTCAGCATCAGCAGTCGCTCCAGACTGCCCTGCATCACCGCCAGCGGGTGGGCTCGGAATTCGTAGCCTTTTCCTCGCACCCCCAGTTGCGGGAGAATGTGAAGGAGGAGATGTTGACGAGTCGTGTTCCGCTTGACTTGACAATTTTCTCACCAGCAGGTCTTTGAACCTCTGCAGACTTGTGTCTGCCGTAAAGAGAGATCCAAGGTAGGTTTTAAATCTATGATCGAGCACGGTGGCCAAAATGTAGTGCTCTGATTTCAACAGATTGACCATACGTTAATCCTGGTTAAGCGAATGAAGGGCTCCATCCACAAGTCCCACATGCCTAGCGGAATCACTGTGTTTTAGCTCCTCCTTCAATGCCTCCAGCTTCTTCTGCAAAAGCCTGATGAGGGGAATGACCTGACTCAGGCTGGCAGTGTCTGAACTGACTTCACGTGTGGCAAGTTCAAAAGGTTGCAGAACCTTGCACAATGTTGAAATCATTCTCCACTGCGCTTGAGACAGGTGCATTCCACCTCCTTTGCCTATATCGTGGGCAGATGTATAGGCTTGAATGGCCTTTTGCTGCTCCTCCATCCTCTGAAGCATATAGGGGGTTGAATTCCACCTCGTTACCACCTCTTGCTTCAGATGATGGCAGGGCAGGTTCAGGTGTTTTTGTTGGTGCTCCAGTCTTCTGTACGCAGTGCCTGTACGCCGAAAGTGGCCCGCTATTCTTCTGGCCACCGACAGCATCTCTTGCACGCCCCTGTCGTTTTTTAAATAATTCTGCACCACCAAATTCAAGGTATGTGCAAAACATGGGACGTGCTGGAATTTGCCCAGATGTAATGCACGCACAATATTGCTGGCGTTGTCCAATGCCACAAATCCCCAGGAGAGTCCAATTAGGGTAAGCCATTCTGCGATGATCTTCCTCAGTTGCCGTAAGAGGTTTTCAGCTGTGTGCGTATTCTGGAAAGCGGTGATACAAAGTGTAGCCTGCCTAGGAACGAGTTGGCGTTTGCGAGATGCTGCTACTGGTGCCGCCGCTGCTGTTCTTGCAGCGGGAGGCAATACATCTACCCAGTGGGCTGTCACAGTCATGTAGTCCTGAGTCTGCCCTGCTCCACTTGTCCACATGGTTAAGTGGACATTGGGTACAACTGCATTTTTTAGGACACTGGTGAGTCTTTTTCTGACGTCCGTGTACATTCTCGGTATCGCCTGCCTAGAGAAGTGGAACCTAGATGGTATTTGGTAACGGGGGCACACTACCTCAAGCAATTGTCTAGTTCCCCGTGAACTAACGGCGGATACTGGACGCACGTCTAACACCAACATAGTTGTCAAGAACTGAGTTATCCGCTTTGCAACAGGATGACTGCTGTGATATTTCATCTTCCTCGCAAAGGACTGTTGGACAGTCAATTGCTAAGTGGAAGTAGTACAAGTGGTCTTCCGACTTCCCCTCTGGGATGACGATCGACTCCCAGCAGCAACAACAGCAGCGCCAGCAGCAGTAGGCGTTACACTCAAGGATGCATCGGAGGAATCCCAGGCAGGAGAGGACTCGTCAGACTTGCCAGTGACATGGCCTGCAGGACTATTGGCTTTCCTGGGTAAGGAGGAAATTGACACTGAGGGAGTTGGTGGGGTGGTTTGCGCGAGCTTGGTTACAAGAGGAAGGGATTTACTGGTCAGTGGACTGCTTCTGCTGTTATCCAAAGTTTTTGAACTTATCACTGACTTATGATGAATGCGCTGCAGGTGACGTATAAGGGAGGATGTTCCGAGGTGGTTAACGTCCTTACCCCTACTTATTACAGCTTGACAAAGGCAACACACAGCTTGACACCAGTTGTCCGCATTTCTGTTGAAATAATTCCACACTGAAGAGCTGATTTTTATAGTATTTTGACCAGGCATGTCAATGGCCATATTCCTCCCACGGACAACAGGTGTCTCCCCAGGTGCCTGACTTAAACAAACCACCTCACCATCAGAATCCTCCTTGTCAATTTCCTCCCCAGCGCCAGCAACACCCATATCCTCATCCTGGTGTACTTCAACACAGACATCTTCAATTTGACTATCAGGAACTGGACTGCGGGTGCTCCTTCCAGCACTTGCAGGGGGCGTGCAAATGGTGGAAGGCGCAAGCTCTTCCCGTCCAGTGTTGGGAAGGTCAGGCATCGCAACCGACACAATTGGACTCTCCTTTGGGATTTGTGATTTCGAAGAACGCACAGTTCTTTGCTGTGCTTTTGCCGGCTTAAGTCTTTTCTTTTTTCTAGCGAGAGGATGAGTGCTTCCATCCTTATGTGAAGCTGAACCACTAGCCATGAACATAGGCCAGGGCCTCAGCCGTTCCTTGCCACTCCGTGTCGTAAATGGCATATTGGCAATTTTACGCTTCTCCTCAGACCCTTTTAATTTAGATTTTTGGGTCATTTTACTGATCTTTTGTGTTTTGGATTTTACATGCTCTGTACTATGACATTGGGCATTGGCCTTGGCAGACGACGTTGATGGCATTTCATCGTCTCGGCCATGACTAGTGGCAGCATCTTCAGCACGAGGTGGAAGTGGATCTTGATCTTTCCCTATTTTTTTAACCTCCACATTTTTGTTCTCCATATTTTAATGCGCACAACTAAAAGCCACCACAGGTATACAATGTAGATGGATGGATAGTATAGTATTATATTACTTATGGAGGACGACTGACGACACAGAGGTAGGTACAGCCGTGGCCTACCGTACTGCTATATATATATAATATACTGTATAATATAATAACGGACCTGGTGGACACTGTCAGCAGACTGCTAAACTAGTATGAAGGAAAAAAAAGCCACCACAGGTATACAATGTAGATGGATGGATAGTATAGTATTATATTACTTATGGACGACGAGTGCACTGACGACACAGAGGCAGGTACAGCCGTGGCCTACCGTACTGCTATATATATATATAATATACTGTATAATAATAACGGACCTGGTGGACACTGTCAGCAGACTGCTAAACTAGTATGAAGAAAAAAAAAGCCACCACAGGTATACAATGTAGATGGATGGATAGTATAGTATTATATTACTTATGGACGACGAGTGCACTGACGACACAGAGGTAGGTACAGCCGTGGCCTACCGTACTGCTATATATATATATATATATATATATATATAATATACTGTATAATAATAACGGACCTGGTGGACACTGTCAGCAGACTGCTAAACTAGTATGAAGAAAAAAAAAGCCACCACAGGTATACAATGTAGATGGATGGATAGTATAGTATTATATTACTTATGAACGACGAGTGCACTGACGACACAGAGGTAGGTACAGCCGTGGCCTACCGTACTGCTATATATATATATAATATACTGTATAATAATAACGGACCTGGTGGACACTGTCAGCAGACTGCTAAACTAGTATGAAGAAAAAAAAAGCCACCACAGGTATACAATGTAGATGGATGGATAGTATAGTATTATATTACTTATGGACGACGAGTGCTCTGACGACACAGAGGTAGGTACAGCCGTGGCCTACCGTACTGCTATATATATATATAATATACTGTATAATAATAACGGACCTGGTGGACACTGTCAGCAGACTGCTAAACTAGTATGAAGGAAAAAAAAGCCACCACAGGTATACAATGTAGATGGATGGATAGTATAGTATTATATTACTTATGGACGACGAGTGCACTGACGACACAGAGGTAGGTACAGCCGTGGCCTACCGTACTGCTATATATATATAATATACTGTATAATAATAACGGACCTGGTGGACACTGTCAGCAGACTGCTAAACTAGTATGAAGAAAAAAAAAGCCACCACAGGTATACAATGTAGATGGATGGATAGTATAGTATTATATTACTTATGGACGACGAGTGCACTGACGACACAGAGGTAGGTACAGCCGTGGCCTACCGTACTGCTAATAGATATAATAAATATACTGTATAATAATAACGGACCTGGTGGACACTGTCAGCAGACTGCTAAACTAGTATGAAGAAAAAAAAAGCCACCACAGGAGTGTTTTTCAGGCAGACAAACGTATACTGGACTGGTGGTCACTGTCAGCAAAACTGTGCACTGTACTCCTGCTATAACTGCTCCCCAGTCCCCACAATTAGGCAGTGTGAGCAGTGCACTCAGCACAGATATATTATGCAGCAGTGCAGCACACTGAGTGAGCACAGATATGGTGGAGCGTTTTTTTCAGGCAGAGAAACAAAGGATTAAACTCACTGGTGGTATAATCAAAACCCTGCACTGTACTCCAATAGCTGCTCCCCGTCCCCAATCCTCCCCACAATTATAAGTCACTCAGTCTCTTTACTCTTTTCTTCTACTATAACGGAGAGGACGCCAGCCACGTCCTCTCCCTATCAATCTCAATGCACGTGTGAAAATGGCGGCGACGCGCGGCTCCTTATATAGAATCCGAATCTCGCGAGAATCCGACAGCGGGATGATGACATTCGGGCGCGCTCGGGTTAACCGAGCAAGGCGGGAGGATCCGAGTCGCTCGGACCCGTGAAAAAAAAGGTGAAGTTCGGGCGGGTTCGGATCCCGAGGATCCGAACCCGCTCATCACTACTCCCTACCAGCGCAGCTCCTGCGCGCTGACAGGAGCTACCCATCACTCTCCAGGTCGCAGTGGCTGCATGTGAGGTCACGCAGCCGACGAGGCCCGCCCCCCACACAGCCCGGGCACGCCTGCATTGCCCGGACCGTGCCCCCAAAACGGAGGCCCAACGCCGCCGGCCCAGCGAATCAGGCAGAGGCAGTTGCTGGGCTGAGATGCCGATCGCATCTCTGGCATGCTCCGGCGCACTGCGGCGCATGCGCAGTTCAGACCTGATCTCCCACTGTGAGAAAATGCACAGCAGGGATCAGGTCTGAATTAGGCCCAAAGTGCAGATAGTGTAACATGGCAGTTAGGAGCTGATTGGCTGGTACTTTATCTCTCTCCACTTTATCACTCTCCAAGGCTTAGTACATATCCCCCAAGTGTGTTAGTAAGCAAGCAGGTGAGCTGGGAGGGGTAAAGAATAGTAAAGATTCTGTGGGTCGGGCGATGAACCAGAGACGACAGGGTCTGATTCAGAGGTAGATGCCGTGTTGATGTCGGATACAAGAGAATGATGTTTCAAGTCTACGCAAGATTCCAAGCACGTTGACTGCACATGCATCCTGATGGATACACCAGGGAAAGCAGAATGAGTTTTGTCTCAGAAAGAGGCAACTTCAGTGGGCATTCCTAGGATTTAACGGGGGTGACTAGCTTAGGCAAACGCCGGAGGGGGTTTCTGGTTGCACGGAAACCCCCATCCTCTTGGCAAGTGGCTAAAATTATGACAACATATCAATGGTATATAATACGATTACTAGAGCTGCTGCCACATGATGCAGTGTAAGGGACAGAGCAGATCTGCTGCACATGCCCAGTGGTAGCAGCGTCTTCTACCAAGTGTGCAGTGTTTGTGTTTCTGAGAATCAGTGCACTGGACCAGATAGTAGCTACCAGGAAGAAGGGACAGGAGCCTTACCGTGAGGTGGGAGAATGCGTGATTATAAAGTGAAGTACTGGTTGTATTATGTTTGTGTATTGGTATGCTTAACCTTCTCCTGACCATTTATCTTATTTATATGATTTAAATATGTTCAATACAGCCTACACTATAGACAATCTATAGTTTTAAATATTAATACTGTATTTAACGCAGTATCCAGTATATAAAAAGACTAATGTGTACATCAATGTCCTGGGATGGTATTAGGTTCTTCTAACGCTCCCCCAGACTCCTGCACTTGCTCCAATGTTCTGCAGAGTGGGAGACTGTGGAATGCATTTGGAATCAGGTTCAAATTTATTTTACATTGAATTAGAGATGAGCGGGTTCGGTTCTCAGAGAACCGAACCCTACCGGACTTCACACCACGGCTCGGGATTTCCCGTCTGACTTGGAAACCAGAACAAGGCAAAATGTCATCATCCCGCTGTCTTATTCTCACGGGATTTGGATTCCATATAAGGAGCCGAACGTCCCGGCCATTTTCACTCCAGTCTCGGAGAGTGTAGTGAGAGGACGTGTCCTCAGTGTTCAGTGTCTGTGTGGGGGCGGGAAAGTGGGGTGGCGAGTCTTGTGCTGTGTTGTGCTGCTCAGTCCAGTCCAGTGTAGTCAGTGTATTGTGCTGCATCAGTCCAGCCAGTCACAGTGTTGGTGTACTCTGCTGCTATATGTCCCCAGTGCTGCTGGCTGCTGTATAAGACCCTTGCAGTTTTGCTGTGTTGTCCTGCATCAGACCAGGGGTAGTGTCTTGTGCAGCATCAGTCCAGTGACCAGTCACAGTGGTGGTGTCCTCTGCTGCCATATATCCAGTGTTACTGGCGTATAATTCCTGTGATACTGTCGTATAATTCCTGTGATACTAGTGTATAATTACAGTGATATTGCTGTATAATTCTCGGGATACTGGCGTATAATTCCTGTGATATTGGCGTATAATTACAGTGATATTGCCTTATAATTCCCGTGATACTGGCGTATAATTACAGTGATATTGCCGTATAATTCCCGTGATACTGGCGTATAATTACAGTGATAGTGCCGTATGATTCCTGTGATATTGCCGTAGAATTCCTGTGATATTGCCGTATAATTCCTGTGATATTGCCGTATAATTACAGTGATGTTGCCGTATAATTCCTGTGATATATAATTACAGTGACATTGCCGTATAATTCCTGTGATATTGCCGTATAATTACAGTGATGTTGCCGTATAATTCCTGTGATATATAATTACTGTGATATTGCCGTAGAATTCCTGTGATATTGCCGTATAATTCCTGTGATATTGCCGTATAATTACAGTGATATTGCCGTATAATTCCTGTGATATATAATTACAGTGATATTTCCGTATAATTCCTGTGATACTAGCGTATAATTCCTGTGATATTGCCGTATAATTCCAGTGATACTGGCATATAATTACAGTGATATTGCTGTATAATTCTCGGGATACTGCCGTATAATTACAGTGATATTGCCGTATAATTCCTGTGATACTGTTGTATAATTCCTGTGATCCTGCTGTATAATTCCAGTGATCCTACCGTATAATTCCAGTGATCCTGCCGTATAATTCCAGCGATATTGCTGTATAATTCCCGTGATACTGCTGTATTATTCCAGTGATATTGGTGTATAATTCCTGTGGTACTGGCGTATAATTCCCGTGATACTGCTGTATAATTCCAGTGATCCAGCCGTACAATTCCAGTGATCCTGCCATATAATTCCAGTGATCCTTCTTATAATCCAGTGATCCTGCCGTATAATTCCTGCCATACTGCCATAAAATTCCCGTGATACTGCCGTATAATTCCTGTGATACTGGCGTATAATTTCCGTGATAATGCTGTATAATTCCAGTGATCCTGCTGTATATTTCCAGGCTGGCATATAATACTGGCATATAATTCCAGTGATCCTGCCGTATATTTCCAGGGGTACTGGCGTATAAATCCAGTCCAATGATACTGCCGTGTATGTCCAGTGATACTGCCGTATAATTCCAGTTATCCTCCCGTATAATTCCAGTGATCCCGACGTATAATTCCAGTGATCATGCCGTATAATTCCAGTGATCATGCCGTATAATTCCAGTGATCCTGCCATATATGTCCAATGGTACTGCCATATAATTCCAGTGATACTGCCGTATATACAGTGGCGGATCCAGGGGGGGGGGGGGCACGCGGGGGGCATGTCTGTCCACAGCTGGCTCCAACGCTGTGCGGGTGAGCTCCAGTTCCCTGGATCTCTCCTATGATGAATTTGAACCACTAGGTTATTGTTTTCCCCATATACTGTAAGTTCCATACTTACTGCTCTGCCTGCCACATTTATTGCCCGGTTCTCCTCCCAGAACCACCTAGGGGGTATTATTCATTGGTATGCCATTATGCTCCCAGAATGCTCCCATAGCAAGTTTTCAATCCATATAAAATGTAAAATGGACGTAGGTTTTCAGTTGGAGCCTGAGGTAGGGAGTAACCTTCTTCTTGAATGCGTTAAGATGTCAATGTGTACAATATAAGCCATATAGAAATGTTTCCAAAGATGGTTCATCATATGTATCTCACACCAGAGAGGAGGCATAATACTGTATATGCCCCCCAAGTCCTGGCTGTGTTGGCGTATCTATGGTCAGGTAGGACACATTCTTCATGACTTGTGGAACTGTCCCTTGATCCAGCTGTTGTAGATGGTTCCGGTATGAACGGTCGACCATGTTATGGTCGCCAGTCATTAGGTCGACCACTATTGGTCGACATTGACATGGTCGACATGAACACATGGTCGACACATGAAAATGGTCGACACATGAAAGGCCGACACATGAAAAGGTTGACGTGAGTTTTTTTACTTTTTTTGGTGTCGTTTTTTGCGTAAAGTGACTGGGAACCCCAATTAGTGCACCGCGTCCCCTCGCATGGCTCGCTTCGCTCGCCATGCTTCGGGCATGGTGCCTTCGCTCCGCTGCCGCTTCGCTCGGCACAGATTACCGTTCCAATCGTAGTCCATGTGGATCGTAAAGTATGGAAAAGTTCCCCAAAAGAAAAAAAAGTAAAAAAAAAAACATGTCGACCTTTTCATGTGTCGACCTTTCACGTGTCGACCATTTTCAAGTGTCGACCATGTGTCCATGTCGACCATATCAATGTCGACCATATCAATGTCGACCAATAGTGGTCGACCTAATGACTGTCGACCATAACATGGTCGACCATGTGAACGGATACCGTTGCAGATAGAAGTGGAAACACTTACTGTATATTTTTCATGTCTTAGGAGTAGTTTGCACATTATCCCCAGCATTAGTTATTACACTTGTATTCACAGAAAATTACCAAACATCTTAGATATGTTTTAGGCTACATCCCTGTGGCCAACACCGTGGCCATTGCCCAGTTTTGGAAACAAGAGTTACCTCCCCCAATTTCCATGCTTATTTTTAAAAAAAATCTCGTTAGAATGGGGATGTGAAACTGCTTAAACAGTATCTTACCTCTTCTTCCTCTTCTCCGATGAAGTGCCACCATTGCTGTTACTGAGGGTTCAAGGAAGAATTAAACTCACATATTTTACAGTAGGTGGGTTCTCTTGTGATTATGTTAGTGATATAGGGGGTCATTCCGAGTTGATCGTAGCTGTACTAAATTTAGCACAGCTACGATCATCTTCCCTGACATGCGGGGGCACGCCCAGCACAGGGCTAGTCCGCCCCACATGTCAGTGCCGTCCCCTACCTCCCTGCACAAATACAAAAGCATCGCATAGCGGCGATGCATTTGTATTTCTGGAGTAACTCCCAGCAAGCACAGCTCCTGCGGCTGGCCGGGAGTTGTTCTTCGCTGCTGCTGGCCTCAGCGCCTGCGTGAGACGTCACGCAGCCACCGCGGCCCGCCCCCCCAATGGTCTGGCCACGCCTGCATTGGCTGGACCGCTCCGCCTAAGCGGCAGCTTAAAGCCAGCGACTGCCTCTGTCTCAGAGGCGATCGCTAGGCAATGACGACTGCCGTGCGCCAGCGCCACAGTTCCGGCCCAATCGCTGCGCAGCGACAAACTGCAGCGAGCGTTCGGGTCGGAATGACCCCCTAAGTACAGTACAGACTAAGTATCACTAGTTATAATACTCACAAATTCTTTAGTATAACAATGAATATGTTTTAAAAAAACATAAAAATACTGTAAAATACAGACATCAACTTTATTCACACACCAAATCAAAAATAGGGACTATGCAGGGGATCCCCTATGCAGGTGAAACTCCCATAAGATGACAAAACCTGTGTAATAGTACATTCCAGGGGTAATGTGCTCCTCTGAGGGAAAGTTTACCACAAGTATCCTTCCTCAGTATGTCTCAGGAAAAAATACTGTGTTACCTGAATGTGTACGTAATAGACATTTACTTAGAGAATCCAATTATTTAATATCAGTTCACCATCCAACCAGAATTTTGGCATTCGCCCTGGTAGCCGCATGCGCATGTCCCGTCCTGCGCACGCACCCTTATTTACTGTGGGTGACCGGTAGTAAATGTGAATGCCTTTGCCCGATTGACAGGCAGAGGCGTTCGCTGGGTGGGGGGGAGGGCAACGCTCCATTTCCAAGGCGGAGACGGTGCTTTGCGGGGGCGGCAGGAGGGAATCAGGAGCAGTGGCTTCCGAACAGGGGGAGTGGTATGGGCGTGGCCCTGGGCGGCTGCATGACGTCACATGCAGTCGCTCCAATCAGAAAGATGGCGGCGGGACTTCTGCCATCACAGACAGGGTGCCCCGGCAGGAGCCATGCACAATTTCAGCACGATTGCAGCGGGAGGGCAGTGGGCTGCCTGCTGGGCGGACTTGCCCTGCGATGGGCGGCCCCCAGCTTGCGAAGCAGAAGGATTGTAAATTCTGCTGTTTGGCAGAATTTGCAATCCATACTGAATAGGGTCCATAGTTCTTATTTTTTATTTGATCTGTGGACATTGTTGATTTCTGAATTTAAAAAGTTTTAAAGTATTTTTGTATCTGAAAAAATTTAACATTTAATATTTTTTATTGCTATACTGAAGAATGTGTGACTATTCTAACTAGCACTCTCTCTTAATATTTTATTTTTGAGAAGGTAGAAGAACCAACTGTGAGAGTTCTGAATGGTTATTAATTAATGTGAGTAACAGTTCAGCGCAGGGCATTGCAGTCTGTGTAGATGCACAGAGTGCAGCATGACTTAGGGTGGAACCGGCCACCTCCGCAATCTTTATCTGCCGTGTGCCTGCTGTGATGTATGCTACTAGCGTGTTGGGTATGCGATGCCGGCGGCTGGGAACCCGGCGGTCAGCATACCGACACCGGGATCCCAGCCGCTAGAATGCCGGCAGCAGGGTGAGCACAACAAAGCACCTTGCAGGTTGGTGGCTCTTTGAGCTTGCCACAGGTTCTATTCCCACTTTACTGGTGTTGTGGACATCCACAAGTGGGAATAGCCCCTGTTAGCCGGGATTCTGGCTGGCGGCATTGTCAGTGGTCAGGCAATGTAACTACGTCCCCTACTAGCGGTCCGCTTGGCTCCTTCTCTGCACCCTGGAACTCACTCAGGAGCTCCACCTCATGGCTTCAGCACTGTGTGTAGGGAATGCCAAGTGAGGTGCCGTAGGGTGGCGGGCACAGAAGAGCTGCTTCATACTTGCATGGTATCAGGATTCAGTGAGATCACAGGTTGGCAGGGGACTGCTGTGACTGTCAGTTGCACCAACAATGTACTGCATCTGCATGCTTTTATGAGGGTTTGGGATGTTGTATTGTTAGTTGTTTGATGTCCTGGATTCCATCACATCTGAAATTATCCTCCAAGCAGGTGGAGGTGGGAGGACTAGAAGTCCTAGCATGACCTGACTGTTTGCGGTGGGGGGAGTGTAGAGTACAGTCCGGGAGGTAATTTATGTGGTTAGAGGAGCATCGTCCACAGGGCAGGAGCATACCCAGGGCCAACCTTGCAACACAAACTTCATTACTGTCAATAAAAACTATGGATGAGTCACAAAATGTTTCTTAATTACGTAGAGGGGTGTAAAATGGGGATGCGGTCATGTAACCGGCGCTCGGGATCCCAGCGGTCACCATGCCGACGCCAGGATCCCAAGCGATTAAAATGCCAGCAGACAGAATGCCAACTCTCAGGGACTATTCCCACTATTCCAATTAAAACATTTAAAGATTAATAAGTCACCAGGTCCCGATGGTATTCACCCAAGGGTTCTAATGGAGCTTTACTCTGAACTTGCAAAACCGCTATTTTTGATCTTTAAGGATTCAGTAATATCAGGTATGGTTCCCAAAGACTGTCGTATAGCGGAAGTAGTGCCTATATTCAAAAAGGGAAGTAAAGCTGAACCAGGTAATTATAGACCAGTTAGTCTTGCATCTATAGTGGGGAAAGTATTGGAAGGTATTCTAAGAGATAGTATTCAGAAGTTCCTTGAAGTCAATAAGGTCATTAAAAGGAATCAGCATGGGATTATGAAGGACAGATCCTGTCAAACCAACTTACTTGGCTTTTATGAAACAGTAAGCGCAAACCTAGATCAGGATAAAGAGGTGGATGTAATCTTTTTAGATTTTGCCAAAGCATTCGACACTGTACCACACATGAGACTTATCTACAAGCTACAAGCAACAGGGCTAGGAAGCACAATATGCACTTGGGTCAAAAACTGGTTAGATAATAGGGAGTAGCGCGTTGTGGTTAATGGATCTTTTTCAAATTGGACTGAAGTGCTAAGTGGTGTGCCGCAAGGCTCAGTATTAGGACCGCTATTGTTCAATATTTTCATTAACGACCTAACAGAAGGTCTAGAGAGCATGGTGTCAATTTTTGCAGATGATACCAAATTGTGTAAGGTTATAAATGCGGAGGGGATGCTGAGTCGCTTCAGAACTATTTAGTTAAATCAGAAGCTTGGGCAGCGAAATGGAGAATGCGCTTCAATACAGACAAGTGTATGGTAATGCACTGTGGTAACAAGACCAAAAATAGCACCTACCTACTAAATGGGGTAAAATTAGGGGATTCTGTACTGGAAAAGGACTTAGGTGTCCTCATAGATAGCAAACTAAGCAGTAGTACCCAAAGGAGGACTGCAGCAAAGAAGGCTAATAAGATATTAGCATGCATAAAATGGGGAATTGATGCTAGGGACGAGAGTATTATACTCCCGTTATATAAATCACTTGTGAGGCCACACCTTGAATACTATGCACAATTCTGGGCACCATACTACAAAAAGGATATCCTGGAGCTAGAAAAGGTTCAGAGGCGGGCGACCAAACTAATTAAGGGTATGGAGACGCTGGAATACGAGGAAAGGCTTGCAAGACAAGGCATTATTACACTGGAAAAGAGGAGATTAAGAGGGGACATGATCAACATCTACAAATATATAAGGGGACAATATACAGATCTTGCGCAGGACCTGTTTTTGGTTAGATCAATACAGAAAACTCATGGACACTCGCTCAGGTTAGAGGAGATTCTGCACAATACGGGGAAAAGGCTTTTTTACGGTAAGGACGATACATGTTTGGAATTCCCTGCCTGAGGGAGTTGTAATGGCCGACTCAGTCAACACCTTTAAGAATGGGTTAGATAAATTCCTAATGGATAAGGATATCCAGGGTTACGGGGCATAGTCACGCACTATGGTTATTATAAAAAAGAGGGGCAAAACGTAACAGCAGTCATCAACATCAGTCAAATTTTATACAAAATAATCCTACATAGGAGACCACAAATAGGTTAAACTCGATGGACAATTGTCTTTTTTCAACCTTAGCTATTATGTTACTATGTTACTTGTGGGGGTCCACGACACCCACAGAGTGGAAATAGAACCATGGCGACCACAGCGAGCCCGCAAGGGTCTTTGTTGTGCTCACCCCCCCACTGTCATTCTACTGCCGGGATCCCCAGTGCCAGTCTCCCAGTCCCAACCCACGAGATGTTATCCAACAACAGAACTGAAATAAAACAGTTTACAATTTGGCATGCATTACAGAGTGTGCCGCAAGGCCATGCCTGCACCCACAAGGTCATGCCCCATTTTTGAAAGGGGCCTTCACAAATGCTTTCCCTATTTAAATAAGGGGGTTGGGGCAATGCTCTTTCTATAACAGGGTACCAAAATGTCTAGTTACGGCTTTGGAGATAGGGGGTCATTCCGAGTTGATCGCTAGCTGCCGTTGTTTGCAGCGCAGCGATCAGGCTAAAAATCATCATTTCTGTGCAAGCGTATGGGCCGCAGTGCACACGTGCGTCGTACGGTTTCAAAGCCCGTTGTGGTTGTGCACAGGTTGTAGCAAAGTTTTCAGTCGCAATTGACAGGAAGGGGGCGTTTCTGGGTGTCAACTGACCGTTTTCAGGGAGTGTTTGCAAAAACGCAGGCGTGTCTGAAAAAATGCAGGCGTGGCTGGGCGAACGCTGGGTGGGTGTATGACGTCAAATCCGGACACGAATAGGCTGAAGTGATCGCAAGCGCTGAGTAGGTTCAGAGTTACTCTGAAACTGCACAAACTGTTTTTGCAGAGCTCGGCTGCGCATGCGTTCGCACTTCTGCTAAGCTAAAATACACTCCACAGTGGGTGGCGGCATAGCGTTTGCACGGCTGATAAAACTAGCTAGCGAGCGATCAACTCGGAATGACCCCCATAGTGAAGTATATTTTTACATTGGTTTTTCTAGCTCTTTGCTGCACATGCCCATTATGTTGGTATCTTGTACGTTTATTTTGTATATTTGTGACTATATTGTCCCTTCCCTACTGTACCCTCTTATTTTCACATTTCCTCCTTTTTCTATATTCCCTATTATTTTTTGTATAAATAAATACAAAAAAGAATTCAGTGTAAAAGCCTCACTATATACACATGGCCAAGAAATCAGATCACACAAGCCTAAGATTTCTGGTGCAACTGGCCTCAGCCATTGTCTGTTAAGCAGAAAAATATGATAAAAATCAAAATAAACACCTTGCCTGTACAGCACTAACTAATCAGAAAATGTTCCTGTCATCTAAATATTGTACATTGAAAGTTTCAGCAAGTATAGCTCACTTGTACGAACTACCAGGATTTCTCTCACAAAGGGGTACATTTAATAAGCATTGATAAGAGCGGAGAAGTGAGCCAGTGGAGAAGTGCCCATGGCAACCAATCAGCACTGAAGTAACATCTATAATTTGCATACTATAAAATTATACACAGCTTCTGATTGGTTGATGGGGAAACTTCTCCACTGGCTCACTCCGCTCTTATCACTGCTTAGTAAATGTACTCCAAAGACTCTACAGTCCCTTTTCCTCAGGCTGTGAGAGAAAGAATGTCCAGGTAGTCTTTTATCATACTCACACATGTGCAAATGCTAATAAATCTAACCTTAGCTAGGAGCCCTGAAGACCAAAAAAGGGCCTAATAGAAAGAAACCGCCCTGACTCTCCATCCATCACCCCAGGAACCCTTAGCCATTTTTTACCACAGGTCTAAAGCAACACAAAACAAACATTTTCCTGGTGCTTCCTGGTGTTTTAAAACATGAAGATCAGAAACCTGGGACAAATACACCTGCCCTCAAACAGTATTCCAGTGTTTCGGCACACATACTCCCCTATTTTGACCTAGGGGGTAGAATACTTGCAATCCCCAAGAAACAGACACCAGACAAATCATTTGCAGCTGTGCAGCAGGCCTATGTTCAGGGCCGAAACTAGGATTTTCGGCACCCGGGGCAAGGCGGTAATGTAGCGCCCCCCCTCAAAAAATTTATATATATATATAAATATACATAATTATAATAAAGAAATAAAAAAATAAATTGAATAAAAAAATTCAAATAAAATGTAAGTAAATATATATAAAAAATAAATATTATTATATATAGATATATACACACGATGTGGAAGGATCGGCACTCCTCCTATATCAGTCAGCAATGCTCAGGTGCCATCTGGAAAATGTAGTTAGAAACAAAAGTCCTCCAACAAGCAGCGGCACTCTGAGACTTGATTTGTCAATGAATCACAATAAAGTGCATTTAATAAATCATTCTGTGAGCCAACGTTTTGGGGCCAATAACGGCCCTTTGTCAAGGTGATGACACCTTGACAAAGAGACATTATTGGCCCCGAAACGTTGGCTCACAGGATGATTTATTAAATGCACTTTATTGTGATTCATAGTATGACAAATCAAGTCTCAGAGTGCCGCTGCTTGTTGGAGGATGATATATATATATATATATACACACACACATACACTATATATACATATATTGTAAAGCCTACTGCCCATCCTACCCACCCCCCCTCACAATGCCCACTTGCCTCAGCACAAAGTGGGGGAAGCGATTCACTTGTTCCTGGCTCTTTCCTCTCCAGCTTCCCTCAGGAGGAGTCAGGCAGCCGGGCAGGAAAGTGTGCGGAGGTGCTGACGAGCGGGAGGGCAGAGGGAGGCTCCGGAGTCTGGCGGCCACACATGCAGAGGGAGATGGAGCAGCAGCGGAGGGAACGGTGTCATACGCGGCTGCCGCTGCAGGAGGTGATCGTGGCGGGGAGGTGGAGAGGAGCAACTGGGTGAGAGAGCTGGAGAGAGTTCTCTGCGCGCAATCGCAGGGGGTGTGACTGAAGAAGCAGTGGTCGTAGGAGCCAGGCAGCATTTGCCCCCTGAACTCCTGCGCCCGGGGAACGTGGCCCCTTAGCCCCCCCCCCTAGTTACGGCCGTGCTATGTTCAACTGTGAACTAAAGTCTTGCAATGCTAAAGCCAAGGACACACCAATTTAAGCTGTCTGCCCAAGAGATAACTCACACTTTATGCCCAACACTTCGTTTTCCACTATGGTGTACCTCTTTTCATGTTCATTGAGTTTTTCACTCATATAAATTATGGGGTGCTCCTAACCTTCTCTGGTTTGGAACAGAATGACACCTGCCTCTACCTCTGAGGTATCCATCTGTACAACTAATTCCTTTGAAAAATCTGGTGTCTTAAACACAGGTTGCACACATAATTCCACTTTTAATGCCTGCAATGCTTTTTATGCCTCAAGGTTTAATTTCACAACATTTGACAAAATTAGGAATGAACCATCGGTAATACCCTGTAAAACCCAAAAAGATTCTCATCTGTATTTTTACTTACTGGATGATGTTTTGGATCTGAATTTGTTTTGCCTCTAGCTACTTTGCAAGTTTTGGATCTGTATTTGTTTTTTTGTTTTGTTTATTTAAATTATAAAAACAGCTAAAATCACAGAATTTGGGATTTGGGGGTGTTTTTGTACCTACAGTATTAGTAACCTCAATAACATTCATTTCCACTCATTTCCAGTCAGTTTTGACCACCTCACAGCTCACAATATTGGGGGTATTTCAGACCTTTCTCACAGCCTGCGATCAGGTCCGAACTGCACATGCGTGTGCACAGCAATGCGCAGGTGCGACGGACTGCAGCAACGGGGATTGATGCATAGCTATGGGATGGTGCGTAAAAAGCTATTGCACGGGCGATCGCAAGGTGACTGACAAGAAGAGGGGGTTTGTGGGTGGCAAATGACCGTTTTCAGGGAGTGTCTGGAAAAACGCAGGCGTGTCCAAGCGTTAGAAGGGAGGGTGTCTAATGTCAGTTCCGGTCCTGAACAGGCTGATGTGATCGCAGTGGCTAAGTAAGTCCTGGGCTGCGCAGAGACTGCACAAAATCAGTTTGTGTAACTCTGCTACACATGCGTTCGCACACTTGCACAGCTAAAATACACTTCCCCAGTGGGCGACGACTATCTGATCGCAGGGCTGCAAAAATTGCTGCACAGCGATCATGTCTGAATTACCACCATTTTTTTCATCCCATTTAGGCCAAAAGGTTGTACTGAGGTAGGTGGATGACTGAGCCAAGCGACAGCAGTGGGCGGCACAAACATGTGGCACTTAATCTTCCAACATGGCACATCTAGGAAACAGAATGGCACTGCAGCAGCAGGCAAGGTGGCAGTTTAAAAAACTGTACAAATGTTTGTCATCTACACAAGAAGACAGTAAGCAACGCTTTACACAGGACATAATGCAAAGAAAAGAGGTGAAAGATGGAAATTGTACTTGGCTACTACCACCCACCCTTATGTTGTGTATATTAAACAGGACATGCACAATCTAACATACCTATCATTTCAGCGACAGGGCCTGTCACTTAAGTTGTGGCTGAAATTATTGGTTTGTTTGGGCCCCCACAAAACAAGCTGGCAATGGTCAGTGAACATTGCTGACGGTAATCAGACTCAAAGTGGCTCTACACAGGCAAGATGATGTCATTGTCATCATCATCATCAGATTCCTCATCCTCATCAGTGAGGCACAATACGTGTATGAGTACGATATAATAATATACTGCGGTCTGACTGGCGGTGTCACAGTAGGGATCCGGTCTGAAGATCGACAGTATCTAGGTCAACAATGTTTAGGTCGACCACTATAGGCCGACAGTCACTAGGTCGACATGGATGGAAGGTTGACAGGGTTTCTAGGTCGACATGTGCTAGGTCGACAGGTCTAAAGGTCGACATAAGTTATTCCAAAAAAATTCTTTTTTTGAATTTTTTCATACTTAACGATCCACGTGGACTACGATTGGAACGGTAATCTGTGCCGAGCGAAGCACCATGTGTGCCGAGCGAAGGCACCATGCCCGAAGCATGGAGAGTGAAGCGAGCCATGCGAGGGGACGCGGTGCACTAATTTGGGATCCCGGTCACTCTACGAAGAAAACGACACAAAAAAAAAATCCTCATGTCAACCTTTAGACCTGTCGACCTAGCACATGTCGACCTAGAAACCCTGTCGACCTTCCATCCATGTCGACCTAGTGACTGTCGACCTATAGTGGTCGACCTAAACATTGTCGACCTAGATACTGTTGATTTGATGAACCACACCCGTCACAGTACTTATAAAAATAAAATAAAAATTGTACAGAACACTGGGGTACAGCACAAACAAAAAAATAGTATTTTTTTATGATTTTATTTTAGGCTTTTAAACCTTTATTATTTGAATTTTACACTGGGGCAGAGCCCCTGGTTGGATGATAGATCACCCCTAGGTGGACAGAGCACCCCTTTTCAAATACACCACAAGATGATAGACAGAGTACCCCTGGACTGATACTGATATATACAACACACCTAGCACCTGGATATACACACAAATTATACTGTTGTTGTTTTTTAGCACTGGGGCAGAGCTCCTAGATGTATATGGAATAGAGATGTGTAACAGGCACTTTTCGTGTTTTGTGTTTTGGTTTTGGTTCTGGTGCCATCATCGAAGTTTTGGATCTGTATTGGTTTTGCCAAAACCACCCTTTCGGGTTTTGGTTTTGGTTTTGGATCTGGATGATTTAAAAAAACCAACAACATAAAAACAGCTAAAATCATAGGCTTTGGGGGTAATTTTGATCCTACAGTATTATTAACCTCAATAACATTAATTTCCACTCATTTCCAGTCTATTCTGAACACCTCACAATATTGTTTTTAGGTCACAAGGTTGCACTGAGGTAGCTGGATGACTAAGTTAAGTGACACAAGTGTGCGGCACAAACAGCTGGCCCTTCTAGGAGTGGCACTGCAGTATCAGACAGGATGGCACTAAAAAAAAATATGCCCCAAACAGCACATGAGGCAAAGAAGAAAAAGAAGTGCAAGATGGAATTGTCCTTGGGCCCTCCCACCCACCTTTATGTTGTATAAACAGGACATGCACACTTTAACCAGCCAATCATTTCAGCGACCGGGTCTGCCACATGATTGTTTGGGCCTCAACCAAAAAAGAAGCAAGCAATCTCTCCTTGCACAACTGGCCCTATAAAGGCAAGATGTCCACCTCATCCTCATCCTTCAATTCCTCACCCCTTTCAGTGTGTACATCCTCATCCTCACAGAGTATTAATTCGTCCCCACTGGAATCCACCATCACAGGTCCCTGTGTACTTTCTGGAGGCAACTGCTGGTAAAGGTCTTCCTGGAGGAATTTATAATTCATTTTGATGAACATCATCTTCTCCACATTTTCTGGAAGTAACCTTCGACGCCGATCACTGACAAGGTTACCGGCTGCACTAAACACTCTTTCGGACTACACACTGGAGGGGGCAACTTAGGTAAAATAAAGCCAGTTTGTGCAAGGGCATCCAAATTCCCTCTTTTTTCCTGCCAGTATACGTACGGACTGTCTGACATGCCTACTTGGATGGTGTCACTCATATAATTCTCCACCATTCTTTCAATGGTGACAGAATCATATGCAGTGACAGTAAACATGTCAGTAATCATTGGTAGGTCCTTCAGTCCGGACCAGATGTCAGCACTCGCTCCTGACTGCCCTGCATCACCGCCAGCAGGTGGGCAAGGAAATCTTATCATTTTCCTTGCAGCCCCAGTTGCGGGAGAACGTGAAGGAGGAGCTGTTGACGGGTCACGTTCCGCTTGAGTTTACATTTTTCTCACCAGCAGGTCTTTGAACCTCTGCAGACTTGTGTCTGCTGGAAAGAGAGATACAACATAGGCTTCAAACCTAGGATCGAGCACGGTGGCCAAAATGTAGTGTTCTGATTTCAACAGATTGACCACACTTAAATCCTGGCAAAGCAAATGAAGGGCTCCATCCACAAGTCCCACATACTTAGCAGAATTGTTCAATCTTAGCTCCTCCTTCAATTTCTCCAGCTGCTTCTGCAAAAGCCTGATGAAGTTATTGACCTGACTCAAACTGGTAGTGTCTGAACTGACTTCACATGTGGCAAGTTCGAAGGGTTGCAGAACCTTGCACAAGATGGAAATCATTCTCCACTGCACTTTGCCTATGTCGCAGGTAGATGTATAGGCTTGAATGGCCTTTTGCTGCTCCTCCATCCTCTGAAGCATATAGAGTGTTGAATTCCACCTCGTTACAACCTCTTGCTTCAGGTGATGGCAGGGCAGGTTTAGGAGTATTTGATGGTGCTCCAGTCTTCGGCACGTGGTGGCTGAATTTCAAAAGTGGCCCGCAGTTTTTCAGGCCACTGACAGCATCTCCTGCACCCCCCTGTAATTTTTCAAAAAATTCTGCACCACCAAATTAATTGTATGTGCAAAACATGGGACGTTCTGGAATTTGCACAGATGTAATGCACGCACAATATTGGGGGCATTGTCCGATATCACAAATCCCCAGGAGAGTCTACTTGGGGTAAGCCATTGTGCGATAATGTCCCTCAGTTTCTGTAAGATGCCAATCCATGTCATAAATGGCATATTGGCAAGTTTGCGTTTCTCCTCAGACCATTTTGAATAAATTTTTTGAGTCATTTTACTGAACATTTGCTTTTTGGATTTGGCATTCCCTCTACTATGACATTGGGCATCAGCCTTGGCAGACGATGTTGATGACATTTCATCATCTATGTCACGACTAGTGGCTACTACCTCTACACCACACAGGGCAAACCTTGTGAAAATTATTTGGGTTTAATATTAATAACCCCTTAATTTGGAGTAAATAATATACAGCACAAAACAGAACCACGGAACTTATATGGCGGCACCACTGGACGGGATTTATACGGCAGTACCACTGGAATTATACGGCAGTACCACTGGAAATATACGGCAAGATCACTGGAATTATACGGCAGGATCACTGGAATTATACGGCAGTACCACTGGATTTATATGGCAGTATCACTGGACTGGATTTACATGGCAATATCGCTGGACTTACAGTATACGTCAGTACCACTGGAATTATACGGCAGAATTACTGGAATTATACGCCAGTACCACTGGAATTATATGGCAGGATCACTGAAATTATACGGCAGTATCACTGGAATTATACAGCAGTACCACTGTATTTATACGGCTGTGCCACTGGACATATACGGACTGGATTAATACGCCAGTACCACTGGAATTATACGCCAGTACAGATGGAATTATAAATCAGTATCACTGGATTTATATACCAGTACCACTGGAATTATACCGCATGATCACTGGAATTAAACAACAGTATCACTAGAATTATACGGCAGTACCACTGGACTTATATGGCAGTGCCACTGGACATATACAGCAGTAACACTGGACTGGATTTATACGCCAGTACCGATGGATTTATACGCCAGTACCACTGGAATTTTACGGCAGGATCACTGGAATTATATGGCAATATCAGTGGAATTATACGCCAGTTCCACTGGACATATGTATGGCAGTATCACTGGACTGGATTTATACGCCAGTACCACTAGATTTATACGGCAGTATCACTGAATTTATACAGCAGTACCACTGGAATTATGCGGCAGGATCACTGGAATTATACAGCAGTATCACTGGAATTATACGGCAGTACCAATGGAATTATACGGCAGTACCACTGGACATATACGGCAGTATCACTGGACTGGATTTATATGCCAGTACTGCTGGAGTTATACGCCAGTACCACTGGAATTATATGGCAGTATCAATGGCTTTATACGGCAGTGCCGCTGGACATATACGACAGTATCACTGGATATATACAGCAGTATCACTGGACTGGATTTATATGCCAGTACCATTGGAATTATACGCCAGTACCACTAGAATTATATGGCAGTATCACAGGATTTATATGCCAGTACCACTGGAAATATACGGCAGGATCACTGGAATTATACAGCAGTACCACTGGACATATACAGCAGCATGGGGACACCACCACTGTACTGATGCAGGACAACACAGCATCACTGCAATGGACTGGACTTATACAGCAGCACTGGACATATGGCAGCAGAGGACACCACCATTCTGACTGGACAGATGCAGCACAATACATCACCACTGAACTGATGCAGAACAACACAGCACCACTGGACTGGACTTATAAAGCAGCACTGGACATATGGCAGCAGAGGACACAATTACTGTGACTGGACTGATGCAGCACAAGACACTACCACTGAACTGATGCAGGACACTGAGGACGGAGACACATCCTCTCGCTACACTCTCCAATGCCGGAGTGAAAATGGCGGCGACGCGTGGCTCCTTATATGGAATCCAAACCCAGTAAGAATCCAACAGCGGGATGATGAAGTTTTGCTTCATTCTGGTTTCCGAGTCAGGCAGGAAAACCCAAGCCGGGCTCGGATCCGGGCTTGGGTAGTGAAGTTTGGGGGGGTTCGGTTCTCAGGGAACCGAACCCACCCATCTCTAATATGGACACTTGTTGTCATAAACACCAGACAACAGCGCCCCTGGACTGATATTGATATATATGACCCCGGATGTACACGCAAAGTATACTGGGGGTTTTTAGCACTAGGGAAAAGCCCCTGGATGTAGATGGACAGAGCACCCCTTGTTGTCAGATACACCAGACAGAAGCTTTTGCTGCTACATGACAGTACCCCTGGAGACACACCAGCCCCTGGATGTACATACACAGTATACTGGGCTTTTTTTAACACTAGGGCAGAGCCTCTGGACGTATGCACAGATGAAATCACCCCTTGTCAGATACACTAGCACAACTGGACTGATAATGAATGAAGATCACCCCTTGTTGTCACTGGATGTAGCCAGCAGCCCCATGCTCACCACGCCCCAGCACTGAGATGGAAACATCTATTCAGTGCACTCTAGTCTCCACAGCTGGAGTGAAAATGCCGCCGATCACAGGGACCTTTACAGAATCCAAACCACTGACAACAGGATGATGATGTTTTGTCTCGTTTTGGGATCCGAATCTGGTGGGAAAGCCCGAGCAGGACTTGGATCCGGACTCAGATCCCAAAGTTATGGTGGGTCAGGTTTTCCGAGTACTGGACCCGCTCATCTCTGCTGTTAACCATGTCTTTTTTGATTGGGTCCAACACTGCTTGTACTCTAACCAATTGCGACTCCCAGTCCATACTGTGAGTTACTATATCATCCAGATAAGCAGCTGCATACTGTCTGTGAGGCTTCAAAATCTTACCTATTGCATAAGGTTACTGGGGCCCCATACAGCCCAAAAGGCAATGTCTTTTGGAACAGAAAAGCACTTTTGGAATAGAAAAAGCTTTTTTTTTTCCTTGTCAGGTAATGGTACTGTATGTGCCAGCAACTTTTCGTCAGTTCCACTGTGGTGAGATATCTGATGGTTCCTAAGCTTTCTATCAACATATCCACATGGGGCATGGGGTACACATCAAACTTGAACACTGCATTCAGCTTATGGCTTCCATCTGGTTTTGGAATTAAAACAAGGGGCTCAACCACTCGCTGTAAGGCCAGGTACACACAAGCATGACCAGCAATTGTGCCAATGGTCGGGGCGATTTCCCTTCTGCCTGGACCATAGCAAATTGCTGGTACACATTAAACGATGTAATGAATGACGGAACAACATCTTCTTATGTCTTTCTTTACACTGCACCGGGTTGCCCACGATATCTTCTGATTGGCCATACAGCGCAGCCGAGTAGAAGTTGTCACATGCGACTTGCAGGAGCATGCAATCCGGCATACAAATTAGACAATATGCATGGTTTGTTGTTCCGATTCTGCAAGCTATCGCTCTTTCTTTAGGTACAGATATGTCTTCATGCATCTAGTTGCGATATGCCACACACCGCAAAATGATTGGCGTGAGTGAGCCACAGGGTCTCATACAAAAGGACATATCTGTGCATGAATGAGATTTCTTACTAAATGGTAATGCCTCATTAGTTATCGCTTAGTGCTATTAGTATGTTCTTTATTGAAAGCACAAATAGGCCAGCAGCTGTAGTGAAAAACCTCTTACAAGAATAATATGACGCAAAGCTGTATCTCAAAGCCTGGAGAAGGATGTCACATATGTAGGAGAACCACAGCAAGACTTCATTTAATTGATACGGCCATAGCAACCTTGTAAAAAAATATGATAAAAGCACAGGGACTAAAATCCAGCTTGTAACAGTGTAACATGCTGCAGGGAACTCTAACCTGAGACTTGGTGCTGTGACATTACAACTAAGTGGTTTAAAACTGATACAATGTAACACAGTCAAGGAAACAATTAGCCAGATAATACATATTATAACAAAACAGTGCCAGTACCTGCCAGGGAGACGGAGTCTGTCACAGACAGCAGCCCATGTGAGTCTCATTAATAAGCAAAATGTCAGGAGTTAAAAAAAGGAATATGAGGATTAAAATACAGCTCAGCAGGGAACCCTTCATGAAGTGCGTGTTCATTCTAGGTTATTTCTCACAGGCAAAAGGTTTTAATGCATCCCAAATTATGTTGAGCTGGGTCAGTTCACCAATCAGCACAGAATAGTAGAACTTCGGCCACAGAAAAGTAACCTCAACATGAATACAATCATGCAAGTACAAATATACAGTATACCTTATGTATCTTCCAAGCATAAAATCATCACATCAGTAACCATGACTGGCCATGTCACCATTGCCATGAACAGAATCTAAGCTGCAGAAAGAAAACAGCATACGTAAAGGAAAGGAACCACAAGTAGACATGGGTGAAATGTTGACTTCATTAACTCCCGACAAAACACTGTGTCCCTGTGGATCGATGACTTGCTTGCTATTAGATTTCCGGCAGCACCGGCAGCTCCAGCTGTGTATTCTGGGTCCGGCAGTCATGTTATATTAAACTGGGCTGTCATCTGGCAGCAAGTAATGCCCCTAACCCTAATCCTAACCCCAACCCCCCCTAGTACCTAACCCTAGCCCTCCTACTAGTACCTAGATCTAATCCATCTCTCCTGCAGCCTAACCCTCTGCTCCCACAACCCAACCCTAACCCTCTGCTCGGACAACCTTACCCTCTGCTCCCATAACCTACCCCTAACCCTCTGCTCCCATAACCTTACCCTCTGCTCCCACAACCCAACCCTAACCCTCTGCTCGGACAACCTAACCCTCTACTCCCATAACCTACCCCTAGCCCTCTGCTCCCAGAACTTAACCCTCTGCTCCCACAACCCAACCCGCAATCCCACAGCGTTCAGGTCTGAATGACCCCCTGAAACCCTGCCCATCTGCAGATGTACAGACATGCCCACCACATTCCCATTACGTTCCAAATAAATAAAGCCGCTCTATGCATCTTTGTACTGATGGACCCATATATGTTTCATCAATATAAAAAAAAAAAAAGATACCATAACTGATTTAACCCAATCTTGTGGCACTTACCAGTTCTTGAGGAAGTCTTTAACTATAAGGTAAACAATGCGACCAGTCAGAAACGCCCACTGGACAATTGCCGGAAGACAATCTTCCAGCAGATGCCAATTTCAGAGGGACTTTCCGAACCCACTGCATACTTGTTCCTTCCCCCAGTGCCTGCCGTGCTTCCAATCAATGCTGGGGGTAATTCCAAGTTGATCGCAGCAGGATTTTTGTTAGCAATTGGGCAAAACCATGTGCACTGCAGGGGAGGCAGATATAACAGGTGCAGAGAGAGTTAGATTTGGGTGGGGTGTGTTCAATCTGCAATCTAATTTGCAGTGTAAAAGTAAAGCAGCCAGTATTTACCCTGCACAGAAATAAAATAACCCACCCAAATCTAACTCTTTCTGCACATGTTATATCTGCCTCCCCTGCAGTGCACATGGGCCCTCATTCCGAGTCGTTCGCTCGGTAATTTTCATCGCATCGCAGTGAAATTCCGCTTAGTACGCATGCGCAATAATCGCACTGCGACTGCGCCAAGTAATTTTACAATGAAGATAGTATTTTTACTCAAGGCTTTTTCTTCGCTCCGGCGATCGTAGTGTGATTGACAGGAAATGGGTGTTACTGGGCGGAAACACGGCGTTTTCGGGGCGTGTGGATAAAAACGCTACCGTTTCCGGAAAAAACGCAGGAGTGGCCGGAGAAACGGGGGAGTGTCTGGGCGAACGCTGGGTGTGTTTATGACGTCAAACGAGGAACGACAAGCACTGAACTGATCGCAGATGCCGAGTAAGTCTGAAGCTACTCTGAAACTGCTAAGTAGTTTGTAATCGCAATATTGCGAATACATCGGTCGCAATTTTAAGAAGCTAAGATACACTCCCAGTAGGCGTAGGCTTAGCCTGAGCAACTCAGCTAAATTCGCCTTGCGAGCGATCAACTCGGAATGAGGGCCATGGTTTTGCCCAATTGCTATCAAAAATCCTGCTGCGATCAACTTGGAATTACCCCCAATGCTGTTTGGACAGCCTGGTGGCAGCTCCCACCTGGCAGCTGCGAAGAGGAGAATTTGCCAGGGAAATGTAAAGAAATTATGTCTCGATCATCAATGCACCAATATATCGCCTATCCTTTTAAAAAAAAAAAAATCGATATTTAATGCTATGTGTTTAAAAAATATTTTTTTACATTTTTTTAAATAAAATTGTGTTTGATTGGTTTTAAATAGATGTTATTGACCTAATTCAATCCTAAAAAAAAAATTCCAAACCTTTTTTTTGGAAAATTTTAGCCAGTTAAGTGGTTAAGGCAGGATTTATTTAAAATGTAAAGGAGGAAATAATCTCCGATATCTCCCTGCTTTGCAAGCAACAGCGAATGCAGCAATCATCCCAATAGATAGCTATGGCAATGGCTATTTAACAAGCTAAAAAAAAACAACCTTGCGTTTTATTTATTATTTATTTATTACCAGTTATTTATATAGCGCACACATATTCCGCAGCGCTTTACAGAGAATATTTGTCCATTCACATCAGTCCCTGCAACAGTGGAGTTTACAATCTGTGGGGGACATTTACTAAGCAGTGATAAGAGCGGAGAAGTGAGCTAGTGAAGAAGTTGCCCATGGCAACCAATCAGCACTGAAGTAACATCTATAATTTGCATACTATAAAATTATTCAGAGCTGCTGATCGATTGATGGGGCAACTTCTCCACTGGCTCACTTTTCCGTTCTTATCACTGCTTAGTAAATGTCCCTCTATGTTCCCTATCACATGTACACACACGCACATTCACACTACGGTTAATTTTTGTTGGGATCCAGTTAACCTACCAGCATATTTTTGGATTGTGGGAGGAAACCGGAGTACCCGGAGGAAACCCACGCAAGTACGGGGAGAACATACAAACTCCACACAGTTAGGGCCATGATAGGAATCGACAGAGGCGTAACTAGCATGGGGTGAGCAGGGCACGTGCCCTGGGCGCTGTGGCAGCCCCAGCAGAGGGGGGCGCCACGGGTACCTACACGGCCCGCTCGCCCCATGCGACAGTCAAAAAATGCATGGTCACAGCGCCGGGCAGTAAGGGTATGCCCCTAACAGTGGCGGAACGTACGGCACTGCAGCCCCTCAGCCGCCGGCATTACAATGACTCATTATGTGCCGCGGCCGCCGCCAGACCCGTCCCCGCCGCCAGTGTCTCCTCCCAGCAGGGTCGGCGCAACTAGGGGGCGGCGCCACACATTGCAGATACGCGGTTAAGGTAAGCTGGCTCTTGTTATATGGAGCACCCCTCCACGAGCACCTCTCTCCTCCCCTCCAAGCCGCGATAGCACCCAGCATTTCCCGCTCGATGCCACAACCGCATACTCATATATACCGCTTCCCCCCCTCCGCATTTACATCCTGCATTCATAGTCTTACTCTCCCCACTACCCTTCATCATAACCGCCCCCCTCCCCATCCCCAGCTGAGCAAAGTGACCAGCTGTCAACTGTCTTAACTGGACAGTTAAGCTGCATTCAGCCTCCCAGCCCCCCCGCGATTCTTCTCCCCCCCCCGACTGCATCCCACATGCATCCCACATAGTCTCTCCCCCTACCCTGTCACCAATGCCCGAACCGAACCACCCTGAGCTGAGCAAACTGACCAGCTGTCAGTCAAGTTAAACTGTGTGCAGCCAGTAGGCTGCAGGAAAGAAGGAGGCAGGATTCCTGTGTTCGCTCAGAGAGACTGTGAAGCATAAGGAAGACAGGCTGTATTCACTCTTATTTTATTTTGTTATTACTAACTAAATTTTAGTTTTAGGCTCTGAGTTTTCTATCTATCTATCTATCTTTCTATCTATCTATCTATCTATCTATCTATCTATCTATCTATCTATCTATCTATCTATCATCTACTCCTGCAGTGGTGTCCAGTGCCGTAACTGCGTGTGGGCCAATGGTGCGTTGCCCACAGCGCATCTGCGCTGTAGGCGCATCCGCTGACCCACACACGTCGCACAGGGCTGCGCCACACAAGGGAAACCAGCGTGCAGCCGACAAGCTGCAGCGCCCGGCAACCTTGTCAGCGTGTAATATAGACTGCCCGCCGGGCGCTGTAGCTTCTTGTCTCTGCGCTGTGGTCTCCCTGGCGCTGTCGGATGGCGTAGCTGCTCTCCCGTTGCCCCCCCCTCACCCCATACACCGGCGGTATCTAGGAGCAGAGACGTGAAATTAGATAGGGAGGCATTGAAGGTTATTTGGGTGGGTCCGGAACTTGGACACTGGAAAGGAGAGCAGCAGTGAGGGCAGAAGTGACCGTGAGGGCTGGCTGTGTGACATAACATGATTGTGGGCACCACCATGTAGTGTAACGTGAATGTGGGCACCACTGTGTGGCGTAACATGACTGTGTTCACCACTGTGTGATGTAACGTGATTATGTTCACCAGGGAGGAGCTGCCCACGCCTGCGCCTGTCACCAGAGCGACCAGAGCCGTCCGCGCTGAGTGGAGAAGACGCCGCAGAAGAGACAAGGAAATCCAACCTTCAGTGGACCGGGACCCTGCAGCAAGGGAGGAGACTGACCAGCGACGGGAGCACCGGCATCACGGAGGACACCCACTTACCGGAACAAGGACCCGCAGAAGACCCCGGCTGGCTTAAAGAAGACGGCGCGGAACAGCGGGGAAGACGGCGCACATCGGGATCCTGCAGCAGGAGAGAAGATCCCCCTTCGGAGCGCAGCAGGCCACACTGAAAAGGTTGCATCCCCGGTGCGGTGCTCTGCATCCCGGGTGGCGCCGAAGACGTGGAGTGTCGGAGGTGGCAGAAGCGCCGCAGCTTGGGGTGAGAAACCGCTGCAACCCTTCCGCTGCTAAACTCTGCAATTAGTCAATTAAGGAGGTAGGCTCCCCTCACCACAGTGCCCCGCAGGATTAGTTAATTAAGGGGGTAGGCTCCCCTCACTCTATAATGTGAATTTCGGCTCATACCGTGTGCTATAATGTGAATTTCGGCTCATTCTGTGTGGTATAATGTGAATTTCGGCTCATACCGTGTGCTATAATGTGAATTTCGGCTCATACCGTGTGCTATAATGTGAAAGGGGCACCAGTATTAGATAGTATAAGGGGTCATACTACACTGAAGGATACGCCCCCTTTTGAGTGACCACGCCCCCTTTTCCCTGGAGCGCGCGCTTCGGCGCGCGCATAACTGCAACCTTCACATGTTCATTCCCCCTTCAAAAATTGCACTTTGACCACTGCAACTACATCTATACATACACACCCTAACATCTTTATATACAGTGACACCGGTGGCGTGCGCACATTCTTTCCTTTTGTAGTTTTTTTTTTTTTTTTTTTGGGGGGCGCCATTATTGATCTTGCCCTGGGCTCCAAAAGCCCTAGTTACGCCTCTGGGAATCGAACCCATGACCTCAGTGCTGTGAGGCAGTAAAGCTAACCATTACACCATCCGTACTGCCCGGAACTTGCGTTAGTACCCAGTCCAGCATAGCATATCAATCTCATAAGTGCTAAGTATGAGGAAGGAGTTCAAAGCAATAAAAGGCCTATATACAAGTCCCAAACCAGCTACTACTGCTGAATGCCAGGCCATGCTGGCAATTGTAGTTCTACACACTACTAAAATGGTTCTACGTTGTACCTATACCAAAGCGGTGTAAAATGACCCTGATCCTTCTCACAGGCATTCTGTAAAGAAATATACTGTACTGAATTATCATACATAGGGATGAGAAAGCGCTGGGTGACAGAACACAGACTACCCTCTCCCCTGGCCACAGAGTAGAGCCCCCATTTATCAGACTACTCACCTGGGTTGCCCATAATTGGTCTCTGCTGTTGCCTCCTCCCCAAATCTCAATCAGCTTGTGGAGGAAGCAGACTTAAGGTGGGTACACATTAGACGACATGCTCTATGAGCGACGTCGTCTAGTGTTTCCCCTCGTGTGCTGAGGCAGTCGGCGGCCGGGCATACACACTGAGCCATATGATGTTCATATCACTCAGTGACGTCACACAGCGGCCGGACCGTACAGGCAGCTCTTGGACAACAGTCCAAATTGAGCTTCCTGCAAGGCCGACAGCGAGGGTCATTAACTACCCGCGGGGCAGCACATCGATCGTTGGCGGCGGCATACACACTTGCAGAGGAAGTGAGCGACAACGCTCAGGAGGGGTGAAAATGAGCGACGTCGCTCATTTTCTCAGCAAGTGAGTATGCACCTTTAGGGCGGTATCCTATTAGCTGCAGTGAGTTACCAAAGCTAGAGGATTACCCCGGGGGCTATCCTATTAAACCGGTAATCTACGATAACCAGCCCCCGGAGACCTGTTATTGGACCTATACATATGGATGAGTTACTGCACGGTAAAAAAGTGCTGCAATTGGATAGCCCGATAGCGTTAGCGGCCTAAAAAGCCCTTTATCAGCGTGCAGTTACTCACTGCACCTAATAGAATACCGCCCTTGATGTGAAACTGGATAGAGCTGTTCCACTGTGGCCATCTTATATTTAAAAAGAGGCTGCCTCTCTCCTGGGGCGTTATATGCGTTATATAGGTAGAGTTTGGGGCTGCCACACCCTCCATACTTTATGTGAATGCCTATGCATACACATAATGTGATATTCAATTGATAATCGCACCCGATCTCATGTCTAAAGTGATGGGAGATCATGGTGCGATATTCAAATGTGTCAGTTTTTTGAGCTGATCGTGGCCATAGAGGTCACGTTTAGCCGCGTAAAGCGAAAAGTGCAGTTTGGGCACCCAAGCGGGTCACTTTTTGCGCATTTGCGAAATGCACACGCCGGCAGCCATTGCGCCTGAATAGTGCTACAATTAAATAGCTCCGTTTGGGCACCATCTAGTGGCTTCTGGCGGAAAAACATTTGAATCTCGCCCATAGAGTACAGTCACATAGAAATTGGCACTTCAAGTATGATGACATCACAGAACTGCAAGATGCCTTTGCAATGCTTCTGATTAGTAAATGACCATTTATGTGTGACATCATCAGAACTACTAAACGATTTCCCTCCCACTTAAGTACTGTATTGTCACTTCTTAGCCCAGTACTCACGGGCCGATCAAGGAGAGATGCGTGCTGAGCGAACCGCTCAGCACACATCTCTCCTGCCGCTCAGCACAGCGCGATCTGTGCTGAGCGTGCGGGGGGAGACGGGGGGGCCGCTCACTTCACCCAGCGGGTGAAGTGAGCGACCCGCTAGATTGGCCTGCATGCAGGCCAATCTAGCAGCGGTGATAGCGATGTGCGGGGCCGCGCATCGCTATCGCCGAGGGGGCTACACACGGAGCGATCCTGCCGATATTCTAAGCAATCTAGTCAGATTGCTTAGAATATCGCTCCGTGAGTACACTTGCTAATTGAAACACATCATACAGATTATACAATGGGCAGAATTGACATTAAAACCGTATTTTTCTAATAAAGGTATATTTTCATGAGTCAGATGGAGACCCAAATAAAGGACAATAGAAATATGTAACCGTGTATCATTTTAATATCAGGAAACCCAGCAACCATGCAGACAATGCTGTAGGAACAATGGGAAAAAAGGGCATTTTTGTAGCACCCTGCACCTTCTTCCTACGAGTTGTGAGAGTAAAAGCTGATCAAGGTTAATTCTAAATATACAATTCTATACACAAGTTAAAAACAATTCACCATGGTGGTAAAGGAATGTACGTATGAAAGCAGTTCAGCCTGAAGTAGATGTATGTGCTGCGTAGACTTCAAGGTAAGAACTTTCTGCACGGAATGGGGTCCTGGTTTTATTATTTGTAGGATAAGTGAAAACACTTAAGATTACGATTCTTATTTTCAAACACAAAGGAAATACTCTACAGCAGTGGTGGCCAACGCGTGGCTCTTGAGCCACATGCGGCTCTTTCTTTATTCAAATGTGGCTCCCAACACTCAAAGTCACGTGACCACAAGAGATCTGTAAACCGCTGAACTCCAGCCAGACATGTAGCAGCACTACGTAGACTGAGAACTGAGGGAGCCAAATACACATGGGTGAGCTGGCTGGAGTGACACAGTTGGGTGCTGGCTGGAGTGACACAGGCGGGTGATGGCTGGAGTGACACATGGGGGAACTGGAGTGTATTATGTGAATCTGGCTTTTCAATATATTTTATGCGGATCTGGCTGTTTCAATTATTTGATGTAGAAGTGGCTTTTTCATTGTATTTTATGTTGGACCTGGCTTCTTCCATGTATTTTATTTTTGCAAGTGCACCTTCAGCTCGAAGTCGGCTCTTTGATGTACCTGACCAGAATTCTTGGCTCTTTGTCTCTGACTGGTTGGCCACCCCTGCTCTACAGCATAGTTCTGGCATGAAGCTTTCCCCTGCACAGTTCCCCCTCCCTATATGATTATATTTACTTATATGATGGTGATTACATTATGCAGCCCAATGAGGGTATAAACACATTCTCTATGTCATTATATGACCATTGAATCTAAAACACAACTTATTATAAAATCGTAATACATGACTATTGAACATCAACTTAATATAAAATAGTAATACACAATGTCTAGGCACAAAACATTATGAAAGGGAAACAAATAAAAATCCATGTATTTTTACATCTGCATCTACAACCGATATGACAGCATTAACTGCCCCCTTCCTCCTTTTCATTTTTATATGAAGAAATGAATCAGCAATGAACCTATAGTTTGTAAGCTGGCAAGACCAAGTCACACTTGCCTTTGTATTTTCTGCATATTGTAGCTATGTAGGTAAAATTATTGTGTTTTTCTGTAAGTCTGTGCTCACCTAATTTATTACCAGTTGTATTCCCCACTATGGAACTCTTGTGGCACCTGTTAAATATAAAATTATGTTGAGGAGGAAGAAGAGGAGGAGGAGGAGGAAGAATAGGAAGAGGAGGAGGAGGAGGAAGAGGAGGAGGAGGATAATAATTTATTTATTTTTATTTTATTTTTTCATTTTTTATGTGCAGCTAGAATATTGTTGTGCTGAAAGAAGGGTATATGTTCTTACCTATTTTTTTGCAGCAGCTCTCACGGTCATCATGCTCTACTACCCACAGCAAAACACTGTGACTTATGGAATCTTGCAGTCAGGACAGAGTTATAATGATGTCATCACTATGGAAGACAGCAGGATACAGAAGGGTGCACTGCTCTTCCAGGAGTCCAGGGGAATGCTTCAAAGTTCAGTAGCCTCCCAGGAATTCTGGGAGAGTAGGGAAATGTTCAAACTGTTCCATATACTGGCCCCTCTGTGTGCTGTTTAATATCTATATGGGTCGGGTACGGGATCCCGGCAGTCAGGAATCCTGGTGGTCAGAATACCAATGCCAGGATACCAACTGGCAGAATGCCAGCAGGGGTGCCCGCAGGCTTGCTCGATAGAGGTGACCTCGACGTGGTGAGCAAGCCCATATCATTGGCCAATTAAATGCTAACAACCTCTTATTATATTATATAATATATATTGTAATTTACAGTAATGATTGCATAGTGCATCTGCAGCCATTTCTTCCCCTGTATTACCATAAAATCTCAGCAGATAGCACTTTCATTACAATAACTAGGGTGTGTAGTCTAGGCCCATTTCCTCAGCATTGAAAATATGTTTCCTACTGTAGGTACATACTGTATAAGGTTATCATCTTGTTGTCTAGTGTATTGATGAACTGAAAACAGTGAAATATTTTTTGCATTGTAAAAAAAAATTAACAAATATTTATATATTTTTTTCACTGACTATCCTATTCCAGATAAGGCTCTCTGGAGCTATTCGCTGAACAGCAATTGTTGGTGAAGTCAGGTGGCAGCGGATCAAGGTGATAATGTCGATATTATCTTAGACCGCAAAGCTATACCTCTAGATACACTATTACCGTGGAGCCGCAATGGCCGCTAAACTGAATACACGTGCTACGCACTTTGTACGCTATTTGCGTACAGAGTCCCGCACGTGGTACGTACTTGGCGTACACACGCCGCGCTGAGTGTACAGAGTACGCTCAGCGTGCGCACACACAATGGGCAACCTTTAAACCTTGTTAATGATACAATGTAATGATATGCTTACACTTTAAACCTTAGCAGCAAAGTACTGCAACGATGTAATACCTTTAAACCTTAAGTAGCGCTGGCGGTACAAAGTACCCGCAGTGCGTACACCTTATCAATACCAATACACCTTATACAGATAAATCTACTTTAAAACCCTTGCAGGAAAGTGAAAACACAACACTGATTTGTAGTTGCAACCACAGGGTTCTAAGGCCACAGTGGATTAATTCCAAAAGGTAAAACAATACAAATCATACACTACAGGCTAACAAGTAAATCTAAACAGAATAATGGCTACAGAGAATGTACATACGTGAGAATGTTCGCAAGCGCAACCCAGCCGGTCCTCCGCTGGTCATACAGATAGCGTTCAGAGTCTTCTTACCAGCCAGGCAACAATGGGCTTTTTATACACAACATGCATACACAATACAATGGTCACTGTAATCTCATTGTCCATTGGACATAGGGATGTGTCTTTACATTACAGAAGAGGTCATAGGTGGATTTGAAAGGGTGGGTGATGTCTTTCCCCAACTGCTCTTGTGGGTGGTATCCTCTGGATTCCCGCCGCATACATAATGTACAGTAAATACAGTTAATGTTCATATTCTGTTTCTGCACATAACTATACGCAGGAACATGCGATATTTCTCTAACCAACACCGGAATGTTACCCTCAAAATACCCTACAGCTGGATACTAGACATCACCTTTCAACCTTTATCTGACCCTTCCTATCATGCAAAGGCGAATCCCCTAGTCCAGGAACTGTTTAAACTATTAATACTTGCTGACATGGTCTAGGGGAGCTATATCTAAAATGTACACTATTTGGGTTAAATATGCAATGTCCTAATAACCCTCTATGCGTTCACAAACTCTACCGTAAATGCGCATGGCCGTAAAAAGCTCCGTTACGCAAATTGCGGATATGCGCACGCACGGCAGACTGAGTGCACGCGCAGCGGGCAGGTGCATGGGGTTAGTAGCATTACAATATTTTTCGACTTTAACAGTCCACCCTTTGGCAGTCAACAATAACTGCCACTATCTAAACATTAAACAGAAAAATATACAATACATTATCCATAAATGATTGGATGGTAGGAGGAGAGGTGTAGGCGGGAAATGTATGACCTAGTGGGATAGTAAAAGCATGTATGTATGAAATCCATGTCTGAGGGGCATGTATCATCGTGCCGTACATGTTCTAGATAAGCTTCGAGGTATTGCGAAGTATACATTAAATCCTTATCCCGTATCAAGGGTCTGTAAGTGGGCCAACAAACACTACCGAGCTCTTTTTGGCTTCTTGTTCCAACAAATGAGGTGCACATTTAGTTGATGATACATGGAGGGGGAAACACATGTGAATGCTAATATATGTATATATATCACCTGTCGACTATGTGTGTCACTACCTGAAGGTTGTAGAGATGAAGATAAGACACGTATCACAAATACAATCACATAACATTTGTGCAATCGTTCTTAGGTGTTGGTTGAAGTCTTGTCCGGATGGGTGTATCTTTGCTGAAAGTGTTAATCAAAGTCTTTTCTGGATGGATGTATTGTTCATCAAAAGTCTTTTACGAATGGGTATTGTTCATCAAAAGTCTTTTCCGAATGGGTGTATTTTTGCTTGAGGGAAAAACAAAGGAGAAACGGGTGAAAGAAACGGACCGTGGAATAACGTCTTATCACAACATTGTCTCTATTGATGGGTCATAAATTAAATCAGTTGTTGTAACAATGCCCCCGCTCCTCAAACTCATCACTTTGGTACCGTGCTTGCGCCGCGTTAAAATTCGAACACATCTAAATATCAAACCAATCATTATGACATCTCCCAGGATACAAAGGATAAACTTTCCTACACTGACAATAACATTTTGAGCCCATTCTCCGAAACCTGAGAACCAATTGCGTGGGTTCAACCATGAGACCCAGCCGGTCAGTTCATTACTAACAGCAGTAAGGGTAAGGTTGTGTCTCCTCCTGAACTCCCACTTCAATTGCAATATATCGTCCATCTTTTGATCTATGACCTCGGTTGGGTCATCAGTGCTGTTTGTAATGTACGTGCAGCACTTCACACCACACTGAGTTGCCAAGGTGACACAGTACCCGCCTGTCACCGCTGTGATATAATTTAAAACCATCCTGTGCTGGATCAGTTCCGTTTTGTAAGCTTGCAACTCCCTCCCTGTATACCTGAAGGTGTCATCATACATCTCGGTGATATTATCTATCAGGTTCGCTAGCGCATGAATATACCTATAATTTATAATTCCTCTGGCGGTACGGGTGATATCTAACGCGAGCAGGAATTGAATCCCGGTGGATTCGTGGATCAAATCAGAGGCTGCGTGCTCTGTCCTATCTATAAGGTGTCTCTTAACGATGTGTTCATAGTGAGTGTGAGTGTAAGGAGATTGAGCATTGCGGTGAACATCTTTCATCTTATTATGGGTTATGGTCATAACTTCTGGCAACACTCTTCCAATGTAACACAATCCCTCTGAGTTTGGGGCAAGCCACTTATACGCCTTCCTCCCGCATATGAAATATGCATCATCGGGGAGAACATATGGGACAGAATATGACATTACCATATTGCAAACCTTCCAAGTGAAAAATCCTATCCCTAACTCTCTCATATGTTCAGTACATGTATCAGGCTGTATGATATGCGCACAGTACCTTGGTGATACTTCTCCAACCCGCATGGTCCTACTTCCTAGAGTATACCTGTACCGAAAATACCTTCCACCGTCGGCTATTTGGCGTATAAGTTCAGAGTCTACGGGCATTCTGTCGGCTCTGTGTGAAAATGCCATGGTTTGGTTATTCCATGTCACTTCCCAATTTCCCGGCTTTCGGGCATTGGAAATGTTGAAACATACTAAGGATCTATCCACATGGTATTGGTGGAGCTTCAAACTAGGGGGCCTAGAAATATTAAATTTCTTGTCCACCGGTCTCCCACCCCTTAATTCAAGTACCTCATCTATTGTTAATGGATACGGTACTAGTCCTGACTTGCTCTGACCTTGAGGTACTTGTGAGCACACCCAGCATTCTGTTTGGTTTAAAACCTTACCCACTGAGTGATAATCGCTCAATGGATGACGGTCCATGTTAATATTAAGGCTGGACTGACATCTCTGGATGCACCCGTCCTCAACTATGTTTTCACAGTTTCTACAAATACAATTTTCCTCAGCCAATAACCCTTCACAGTGCCTCCTAGTGTCTTGACTACCAGATCGTTTTCTGATACTCGCCTTTGCTCGATTGATGTGTTGCTCTTGGAATTCTACAAATCCGTCCTTGCCATCAGAACCCATTCCAGATCCTTTCTCGACCTCTCTGGTACTCTCACCGAAACAGACTGCTCTGGTCAACAACAGGGTCAACAGGAAAACCCGGAATGCAGTCTCTTGTGGTAAGTCCATCTTGCTAAGGGGAGAGAAAAAGGAGCAAGGAAGGGGGGAAAGGAGGGTAATGGGAGATGGAGAAAATAATAAAAAGGAAAAAGAAGTTTGGTGCGACAACCGCCTCTGGTCTTGTAGTTCTCTGTGCTCAGGTGCCGTGACAACAGTCCTGCCTCTCAACCTTCCCGGAACAGGCACTCCAGTGATACGATTTCCTCTACACTCTGCTCTTTGTCACGGGCTCTCTCTGGGTCAGCGACCTTCTTACAGTGGGACGAGTGGACCCAAGTCTCTCTCTCGGCAACCTTTAATGCTGTCGTGCTGGGCAGTAAGACTTTGTACGGTCCTTCCCACTGGTCAATAAGGCAACCTGAGCGTAGAAAATTTCGAATCATTACATAATCCCCAGGTTCAATGTCATGACAATTACTGTTTGGTAGGTCAGGAATCACCAGCTTTAGATTTCTGTTTTGATTCCTCAACTGCTGGCTCATCTTAACCATATATTTTACAGTCACCTCATTATTGCATTTCAAATCATCCTGGGGGTCAATCATTACATGGGGTTGTCGACCAAAAAGAATCTCAAAGGGTGATAGGTTAAGGGGGGACCTGGGAGTGGTTCTGATGCTGTACAATACAAGTGGCAAAGCTTCTGGCCATAACAATCCAGTTTCAACCATCACTTTGCTCAGCTTGTTCTTATTAGTGCTGTTTACTCTTTCCACTTTCGCACTCGCCTGTGGGCGGTACGGAGTATGCAGCTTACTATTAATTCCCATCAGTTTGCACATAACCTGAAAGACTTCACCTGTAAAATGGGTACCACTATCGCTTTCAATTATCCTAGGGATACCATATCTGCACACAAATTCCTTCACAATTTTCTTTGCAGTGAACGTAGCGGTATTTGTGGCAGCGGGGAACGCTTCTACCCAATTTGAAAACACGTCAATACAAACTAACACATACTTTAAATTTCTGCAGGGTGGCAACTGTATGAAATTAATTTGTATTACCTGAAAAGGGCCGTCTGTTGGCGGGATATGGGATGGTTCTGTTGGTATTGACTTTCCAATATTCTTCCTCAAGCAGATAAGACATGTCATTGCTCTCTTACCCGCATGAGAAGAGAATCCTGGCGCACACCAGTAGGCTCTCACCAGCTTACACATACCCTCTTTGCCCAGATGAGTCAGACCGTGTGCCGCCTCAGCTAAGCTTGGAAGATATGCTCTGGGGGCTACTGGCTTACCTTGTCCATCTGTCCAGAGTCCTGAGGACTCCTGGCCATATCCTTTTGACCTCCAAACTGCCTTTTCCTGTGGGGAACACATATTTTGCATTTCACTTAATTTTTGTGTGTTGACGGTATTGAATACCATCAGTTGTGTGATATCTGTCTGTATGGGGGTGCTGGCTGCTGATTTAGCAGCTTCGTCTGCCCGGCTGTTACCAAGTGACACTGGGTCTTGACTGTAAGTGTGGGCTTTGCACTTGATAACAGCCACTCTGTCAGGTTCCTGTATCGCTGTTAGAAGCCTTTTTATATGGGATGCATGCGCTACAGGTGTGCCAGCTGCCGTCATGAAATTTCTGAGGTGCCATAGGGCCCCGAAATCATCCACTACATCAAAGGCATACCTAGAATCTGTATAAATATTGGCTGACTTACCCTTAGCCAATTCACACGCTCTGGTTAGGGCGACCAGCTCAGCAACTTGTGCTGAGTGCGGTGGGCCCAGGGGTTCAGCTTCTATGATACCTTTGTCATCTACGACTGCGTATCCAGTACACAAGTCTCCCGAGTCCGTCTGTCTGTGGCAACTACCGTCAGTGTAAAAAGTAAAATCTACGCCTTCCAGTGGGTTGTCACTAATGTCGGTTCTTGCAGTGAAAGTTTGGTTCAGATATTCCATACAATCATGTGTGTCAGTGTCTGTACTAAATCCTCCTTCACCATCACTCTCATCCTCCACCCTTTGTGCCTGTCCAGGCATACCCGGGAGGTAAGTTGCAGGATTTAGTGCGCTGCATCTCTTTATGGCGATGTTTACAGGTGCCATTAGTGCTAATTCCCACCTTGTAAACCGTGCTGATGAGACATGTCTGGTTTGGGCAGAGTTCAGTAAGGCTGATACTGCATGAGGTGTATGGATGGTCAGTTTGTGTCCCAACACTACATCTTCACTTTTACTCACTAGCAATGCTATTGCTGCAACACTTCGCAAGCATGTGGGGAGAGACCGTGCTACGGTGTCCAACTGTGCACTGTAGTAAGCTACTGGCCTGCTGGCATCACCATGTCTCTGGGTTAGGACACCTGCCGCACACCCAGCACTTTCCGTACCGTACAACTCAAAAGGTTTCCCATAATCTGGCATGCCTAATGCAGGTGCCTGTGATAGGCATTGTTTAAGTCTCTCAAATGCCAGTTCGGACTCATCTGTGTGAGAGATCTGATCTGGTTTGTTCGAGGAGACCATTTCCTGCAAAGGTAAAGCCAATCTGGAGAACCCTGGGATCCAGTTTCGGCAGTACCCACACATTCCATGGAAAGTGCGGATCTGCTGCTGGGTTTGTGGCAGAGTCATGTCGCGGATCGCCTGTATTCTATCAGCGGTGAGGTGTCTCAGTCCTTGTGTCAAGCAATGTCCCAAATATTTCACCTTGGTCTGGCACAACTGTAACTTATCCTTTGAAACCTTGTGTCCCGTATTAGAAAGTTGAAACAGAAGCTGTTTCATGTCTTTCAAGGATGCTTCGAGTGAATCTGAACACAGCAGTAAGTCATCTACATACTGTATTAATACTGATCCGCTCTCAGGTTGAAAGGATTGTAAACAGTCATGCAAAGCCTGGGAGAAAATACTTGGTCTGTCAATGACACCTTGGGGGAGACGAATCCAAGTGTACTGTACTCCTCTGTATGTAAATGCAAACAAATATTGTCTGTCAGGGTGCAGAGGGACCGAAATGAAAGCGGAACAGAGGTCAATGACAGTGAAAAATTTCGCAGTAGGGGGAATTTGCATGAAGATGACAGCTGGATTTGGCACTACGGGGAATTGGCTCTCAACTATCTTGTTTATCCCCCTTAGATCCTGCACTAGCCTGTAACCCCTCCCCCCACTCTTTTTCACAGGGAAGATGGGACTATTGACAGTGCTGGACGTCCTAACTAGGATGCCCTGTTGTAGCAAGCGCTCTATGACTGGGTACACTCCTAATTCCACCTCTGGCTTCAGAGGATACTGTGGGATTTTTGGAGCTATCCTACCATCTTTTACTTGCACTACTACAGGAGCTACATTTGCCATCAATCCAGTGTCTTGTCCATCTTTGGTCCAGAGGGATTCCGGTATCTGGGAGATCATTTCCTCTACCTTGGATGGACACCTGTCTATAACAGCAGAGTGTGACATTAACCTTTGTGGGGTGTCTAACATATCCTGCACTTCCTGAACGTGATTCTCGGCTAAGAAGACACCCTCAGGAGTACAATATATGACACACCTCATCTTACACAATAAATCTCTCCCAAGTAGATTAGTCGGAGCCTATGCAGCTAGCAAAAAGGAGTGCTTGGTCTGCAAAGGCCCTATCGTAATCTCTGCTGGTCTACTTAAAGGATAGTGTTGCACTACTCCTGTTACCCCCATTGCTGAAATTGTTTTACCCATTGTTTTCATACCTACCGTTGAATTTAACACTGACCTGGCAGCACCTGTATCTACAAGGTAAGGTAGTGATCTACCAGCTACATCAACTGTAACCTCGGGTTCATTTCCAAGGCTAGCAATCAACTTCACTGGCTGCAAACTACAGGTGTGGCCTAACCCCTATTGTATGTTGTGACCCTCCCGCAGCGCGCTGGCAGCTACAATATGTGAGGGGGGTAGCTGAGAATTTCCAGAGGTCTGCCAGTCCCTCCTTGGTGGGTACCTCCTTGTTTCCCCTGCATGTGGCTCATAATTCCTCCTATGCGGTCCCTGATCCCAATTACGTGTGTTATGCTGTGAGTCATGTTCTGGTCTAGGGGGTCGATATACGTTGCTTTTATAATTACAGTTCCATGAGTAATGTCCTTCCCTCTGGCAATTATAACATTTTACTACATACGACTTACCATCAGGGGTCTGGGGTTTTGGCTGATGTGGCTTCGTTGTCAGGGCTTTGATACTTATGGTCATCAGCTTATCCCCCTGTGACTCCCTGTGCTTAATGATGTTCCGATCGTGCTCGATAGTGGACTCTCTTAATGCAGCCACCAAAATACCGCTCCAGTTAGGTTGAGTGGTTTGTGCCCTTGTTCTCAACGCCTCTTTCAAGCCGTCCATTAATACGGACACAGCTACTTCTCTATGATGTACATTTTCCTTAATGTCCTCGACCCCAGTGTATCTAGCCATTTCCTGCAGTGCTCGATGGAAATATTCAGAAGCAGCTTCACCTTTTTTTTGTCTTATAGAAAAGATTTTATTCCACTTGAAAACAGTAGGGAAATATACTCCTAACTGCAGATTGATCTGTCGTACATTCTCCTGAGTGTATTCATCAGTGAGAGGTACTTCTGCATCTAATTTACAATCAGCAATTAATTTCACAGGGTCAATATTGGAGGGCAAACATGCCCGTAGCACTGTCCGCCAATCTTTGTTTGTGGGTTCGGTGGTGTTACCTAGTTCTCTAATAAACCTCTGACATGCGGCTAGATCTTTTCTGGGATCGGGAAATTCAGACATAATTGTCCTCAATTCTGTCCGGGACCAGGGACAATGCATAGCAATGTTCCTGACGGGAGTGATTCCCTGAGCGTCAGTCTTCCCATTGGGGACTGCGATCACCCTGACAGGATTTAGTTCAATTACATCATTCTGGGTTGCTTCTACAATGTGAGGTGCAATTGTCTCTGCATAATGTACTGTACCGTACTTACCTGTGGACATGACCTCACCTGTCCCTCCGCTAGGGGCCTTTGCTACTGTTCTTACTGGTTGGGCCGTGCCCACTTGTGTGTCTTGTATGGTGGCTGCCAGAGAGTGTGCCGATATCGTGCTGGGCTCATCTTATTTGTCGCAGTCCTGAGGGAAGTTTAAGATGGGATACAACTTGCACGGGTTAGTATTAATACATTTATCAAGTTCACTCTTATCATATATTAGTATGCCATTCTCTGTAGCCACTTTCTCCCCTGTAATATACGGTGGTGGTGGTGCAGTTGCAATCAGTTTCCTGCTAGGGTTGGAACCAGCTGCGTGAGCTAGATCCCTTTGCATATCACTCTCTCGTTGCCATAAATGTAAACAGTTTGAGTGTCTGATCCTTTCTTTTCTGGATTTTATCAGACATATCCTAATCCTTAAATTCTGCAACACCTCTGTATTAAAACTGTCTACCTTAGGGAATGGTTCCCTATCTTCCGCAGTCATATGTTCCCATTCATTGCATAAAACCTCTGTGTATGAGCCATATTTCTCACACATTATGTACCTTGCCAACCCCTTGGGCCGCGGAATATCAACCTGAACCCTGGTTGATCGTCCCTTACTTGAGCAACTGGCCCCCATCTTTTGCAGGTATTGCCTTCTCAGCTAATTCCTACAAAAAAAAAACAAAATACTCAGTGATAAGGCAACGGTGAAAGTTCTCCGAGCGCTCTCACCCACTCACGCCCACGTTGGCCAATATACCTAAACACTGTCGTCAGCGCAGGTCGTCAGCGCCAGTCGTACCCAACCTAGGGCCCCTGTGTAACCTCTATTTACTGAGAGTGTGTGGGAGTGACTTACCCTTCCCAGTAAATATTGGTCGTTGGAGATTTCCTTAGTGACCAGCGAAACTCCCTTAAAACAAAAAAATTGTTACACAAATCACGTTGCGTGTGCTACACTTAGCGCCAATGATCCCGCGATTTTTACGCACAACTCGTAAAAGGGTATCGCGGTAGGCTAAGTATTGCACTCACAAACGCGCGGTACAATCGCCCAGCGTATAGGTAACTGTTACTTATCCGCCGTGCGACCAATAGAATAGTTTTTCAGGCTGCGAAACCTCAGCCGGAGAGTACCTGAACGGGCCTATATGTGTTCTACGCCAACCACCTGGGCTGCGCTCTCTACACAAAACCTCGCTGACCTTTTAGGCAGCGGTATTCAGAGCTTCGCTTGACTTTGTCAGCGGTTTTCTGACTTCGCTGACCTCTTGGTCTGCTGTTATACTAATTGCTCCTTTATACCTTAATCAATGTTAACGTGAGCAAGCCACTCTCACGCCACCAAGTGTCCACTCACCTGGTGTGTTCTCCGACGGGATCCCGAATTCCCTGGGTCCACAAAACCTTTATTGTTTGCACACTCACGCTCGTTCACTCATATACACTTTGGTTTTTCTGTACAGAAAATTAACTTTCATTCAGATAAACAGCCTTAATTCCAGAGGTGATACAGTAAAAAAGGTATTTAAACTAAATATTGGAAACTGATCAATTTGTGCTATTATCGCGTGGCTACCGTTTCGCGTCTAAACTAAAACAATGCTATTGTGTGCTTTGTATTTAGCGGTCGTACTTTTACGCACGTTGCGTGAACACACCACATGTGTATGCCTTTACGTTGCGTACGCAGTCCCGTACGCTATTCGAGACACGTGTGCAAAGGCCGTACGTCCGCAGTACTACAAAACCCACACTTCTATAAATGTAAGCGATATTTAACTATAATCGCTTACTGAGCACACCACACAGTTTCTACTGTATAAACCTTTACAACTAAGCCAGGCTGCGTGTGCGTCTTACACTTACTTCCTTAACTATTAACACTATATTTTAACTAAATAGCAACAAATTTTCTCAGTACAGGTCAAAATGAATCTAGTAATCAAATCTTATGGCAATACTGCGAGCAGATATGCAAAGTACAAAATACAGGTGTATGCATGTGTTGCGTGCGCATTTGGCGCCAAAACAGAAATTACACAGATTTATAAAAATAGCTTTTGCGTTCTTATCTTACGGATCCCTCCAGCATCCCTTCAAACCATGCAGGGCAGACGCTTATCTAATCAGCACTAGTGTATCCACCGACCAAGAGAAGTACCTTTCTGCCCTTTGCTGATAGATAAAGTCTGCGAAACCCTGCTAGGCTGCGGGTATGAGGAAGAACCAGACAATGCCCCCAAATGATAATGTCGATATTATCTTAGACCGCAAAGCTATACCTCTAGATACACTATTACCGTGGAGCCGCAATGGCCGCTAAACTGAATACACGTGCTACGCACTTTGTACGCTATTTGCGTACAGAGTCCCGCACGTGGTACGTACTTGGAGTACACACGCCGCGCTGAGTGTACAGAGTACGCTCAGCGTGCGCACACACAATGGGTAACCTTTAAACCTTGTTAATGATACAATGTAATTATATGCTAACACTTTAAACCTTAGCAGCAAAGTACTGCAATGATCTAATACCTTTAAACCTTAAGTAGCGCTGGCGGTACAAAGTACCCGCAGTGCGTACACCTTATCAATACCAATACACCTTATACAGATAAATCTACTTTAAAACCCTTGCAGGAAAGTGAAAACACTGATTTGTAGTTGCATCCACAGGGTTCTAAGGCCACAGTGGATTAATTCCACAAGGTAAAACAATACAAATCATACACTACAGGCTAACAAGTAAATCTAAACAGAATAATGGCTACAGAGAATGGGTGTGGTTCATCAAATCGACCTTTAGACCTGTCGACCTAGCACATGTCGACCTAGAAACCCTGTCGACCTTCCATCCATGTCGACCTAGTGACTGTCGACCTATAGTGGTCGACCTAAACATTGTCGACCTAGATACTGTCGATCTTCAGACCGGATCCCACAGAGAATGTACATACGTGAGAATGTTCGCAAGTGCAACCCGGCCGGTCCTCCGCTGGTCATACAGATAGCGTTCAGAGTCTTCTTACCAGCCAGGCAACAATGGGCTTTTTATACACAACATGCATACACAATACAATGGTCACTGTAATCTCATTGTCCATTGGACACAGGGATGTGTCTTTACATTACAGAAGAGGTCATAGGTGGATTTTAAAGGGTGGGCGATGTCTTTCCCCAACTGCTCTTGTGGGTAGTATCCTCTGGATTCCCGCCGCATACATAATGTACAGTAAATACAGCTAATGTTCATATTCTGTTTCTGCACATAACTATACGCAGGAATAAGCGATCTTCCTCTAACCAACACCGGAATGTTACCCTCAAAATACCCTACAGCTGGATACTAGACATCACCTTCCAACCTTTATCTGACCCTTCCTATCATGCAAAGGCGAATCCCCTAGTCCAGGAACTGTTTAAACTATTAATACTCACTGACATGGTCTAGGGGAGCTATATCTAAAATGTACACTATTTGGGTTAAATATGCAATGTCCTAATAACCCTCTATGCGTTCACAAACACTACCGTAAATGCGCATACCACTCGCTAAGGCGCATGGCCGTGAAAAGCTCCGTTACGCAAATTGCGGATATGCGCACGCATGGCAGACTGAGTGCACGCACAGCGGGCATGTGCATGGGGTTAGTAAAAGGCATATGCATTACAATATTTTTTCGACTTTAACAAAGGTAACCTAAATTCCTCCTTTTGGGATAGCACAGGGTGCATCCAGACATTGCTTTTTAATTACGCTACTCTGTAATTCGCTGATGGCTGTAACGTTATTTTCTCATCCCGATATGAAGCAGCCACTGCAGTATAGTAAGCCAGAATGATATTTGCTGATTCCTCTCATACTGTACCACTTACACAGAGGTGTCTGACATGACCTCTCACTGCCGCCTGTACTGCTGATTAAAATATGTGCATCGCTGCTGAAAGACATAGGAACAGAGACATTTGGGGAACCTTATCCACCTTTTCTTATAACAAAGGTCCTATGGACGGACAATAATCAGTATCACAAAAACTGACCAGATTGTTTTATATTACCTTTTAGTTTAATTGATGTTCTTCTATCTGCCTCATCTCCGTGCTGCTGGCCTGCTCTCACTGCAAAGATATGCCGGATGGGCAGGGAGCCAAAGCAATTCCTGTATATTAAAGTATCCATCTGCCTTTATGGTCATTGGCTCTGTGCATAAGTGCACGGGATGATTAAGTGCTGCGAAGCAACATAGTGGGTCCCAAGAATAGCCAGATGAAATATATAGATTCTATTTTATATTTATAGTTTAGTATAACGTGCTGTGATGCGAATGCGCATCTTGCCTATGGGCACCTAACTGGATTACCTTGCCCAGGACTATAAGTTTAACACAGATGGCCTGATTCAGAGTTGCACACAAAGCAGCCATGTTGTATCTGCACTTCTTCCAACCGGGCATGTGTCTGAGGCATTTATACTAGACTCCGGGGATCTTCAGGCTATTCAGAGCTTCATCCACGTTAGCTGTATCTCCGCCTATGGCTAAATGTACAGCAACGATCTCACATGGAAAAAGTGAGTCATGGATGAGCTCCAATTGCAGAGACAACAATATGGGATCAAGGACTGCGCAACCACACTGGAGATGTATTGCTCCTCTGTTCAGAGGCAGGAGTGAAGAGGAACTCACGGTCAGGAAATCCCAGATCTGGTAAACTGATGCTGTAGTAAAACAGTCAAGTGCGAGGCAAAGACAATACCAATTTGAAATTGAAAATGTCTGGTAGACTGAAGTTCAGGCAGAAGTATTACCAGGTGAGACAGAGGCTAGTCCAAGTAAACAGAGTCAGGTCATTATACAGTACAAGAATCAGAAGTATAGCAGCAGACAAAAGGATGGTCAAAATGGCAAGTAAGAAATTGCAAACAAGCAAGGGTTGCACTAACTGAGTCACAAGAGGTAATCACCTAAAACTTAATGCAAGAGAGTTCCCAAATTATGGGAATGGGAAAGTGTCTCCAGGTCCATACAGATTCTTCTCAATCACATCTCCAGGCAATGGTGCTATTGTAAATGTCCAAAATCATTCATTAACTGGGGCACACATGTAACTCTGAGCAGTTTCCATTCATTGATCCTGTCCTGGATTGCAAAGACTGCTTAGATGTGCCGTTTATGAGTCAGCTGCTGCTCTGGTTTGGTGCTGGGGCTGCAATGTTGGCTTAATACTGCAAAGGTTCTTGCTGATGATAATGAGGATCATCATCATCATCATCAGAAGAAGAGATTTTTGGTCCAGGAATCATGTAGCATATATTTTCATAGCAGAATGTATAAGGGTTCATTCACCTGTAATTACATAGATATTACATGATCACATACTTACTGTGTTCTCTCTATTCTAGTATGCCCCTTCACGTTCCCATTGCAAATGTAAAAAGATACAAGTCTTGGATACAGTGTCGGACTGGGACATGAAGGGCCCACCGGGGGAATGCAGTTATAGGGGCCCATACTTAAGGGTGTGGCCAGCCTACAAAGGGGGTGTGGCCAGCCTCCACAGAGGCTTAAAATACACAATAGTTTAGTGCAGTGTAATGCAACATATCTGCCATGTATAATACAAGTGCACAGTCTGGAACCTGATCCCTAGAGGAAGGAGAGGGCCCTCAGGCAGTGGGGCCTACCGGTGGTTTCCCTGGTACCCCTGTGGGCCAGTCCGACCCTGCTTGGATATTCAACAATGTTCATATGGATGGATGTATACATTTTTGGTGTGCAAGCACAGTATGAAAATCTATATTATATACACAGTTGTGCCATTGTCTAAATTAAACACTATGTGCTCATTTCCATAACTTGATTTTTTGTTTTTACAATAACATTGAGTAGACATATTAAATATGTTTAAATAACATTTTACATTGCACAGTGATCGTCTTCAGATTTTTCACCTACTGTAAGTGCATTTTCTAATTTGGAGAACTGTTTATTGAGAGCAGAATATTCATGCACTTCAGAGCCTGATGAAGTCATTATGGGGTCATGGGCAAGATACTAGTTTGGCATCTTCAACACCTTCCATTTGCAAAAAAGAAAAAGAAAACACATTTCAAGTATTTCATGTCTCTTCTTAACCACTCAGCTGCAGGCAACAGGAGCCCAAGGTGACTAATGTATAGAGTATATACTAATGTGTTTAAGTATAAGAACAGATTCAAGCTATGTAACTACTGAGAATATACACTGAAGGGACAGCAGATGGCTCTGTATCTTGTAGTGTCAAAGGGTAGTCTCTTTTTATTGTGAAAGTGCACTCTCTTCTAAAATCTTTTTGTTCATCCTACATGTTGGAATGTTTACACAGTAAAGTCACTCCTATAATCTTTCCTTTCATGTTTGATACTTAAACAAAGAAGCATATTCTGCAAATGGTTATGGGCCCAGCACAGCAGCAGAATACAAGCAATTTCCCAGTAAAACCTGCAGATTGTATAACAGTCAACACTGTAAGTCAAAGAAAGTAAAGGAAATAAAATTAAAATATCTCAGCAGTTAAATTATTGGTGGCTAAACTGAATAATGACAAATATATTCTGTGAAAAAGTAAGGTTGAGGTACAGTTATCCAGAGAATGTTGTAAGGGTATTACTGTAGAAAGACCTGGGGCCAAATGTAATAAAATGAGAGTTTCAAAAAGTGAGAGATTTGGTAAGGTTTTGCAGTTTTTTTTTAAAGTGCCAATCATTTACACAGCAAGATCAACCTGGTTTTGCAGGGCAAATGATTGCCACTTTAAAATAAACCTGAAAAACCTTACCAAATCTCTCACTTTCTGAAACTCTCACTCTTTTACATTTGGCCCTAGGGGATAATAACAAAAAAAATGGATACGAAACACTGACAAGCATGAGAACCATAAACTTAAAAGATAAGAAAATACTGCAAAAGGCATGTTGGATGTATTAAAATAGCTACGTGAAAGATCCATGCACGATTTATTAAAGGATAGGGCATGCAAGATCATATAAATGTAATGCTACAGACAGTAACATGCTGCAGACAATGGGTGAAGACATAAAGTGTAATAACATTGTAACAATACTTTTGTGCATTGATACATACATTGTACTGATTAATGCCCTGAAAGCAAGGCCTGCTGTGGAATCAGTGCCGTTTCTAGCGGCGGGCGAGCCGTGCAACCGCACGGGGCGCCCGCCGCGGCACTTCGTGACTACTCCTCTCTTTCCTCTCTCTTCCACCCGAGCGCTCCTGCTCGGGGGGCGGGGCTTCGCGGAATGACGCGTTTGCGTCGTGACGTCACGACGCAAACGCGTCATTCCGCGAAGCCCCGCCCCCCGAGCAGGAGCGCTCGGGTGGAAGAGAGAGGGAGGAGAGGACTGGAGAAGATAACCATCGACGGAGGAGGCGGCCGGCCCGCGGGACCCGAAGAGCGGCAAGTTGTAAGTATTCTCTTTCTCTCTCTCTCTCTTTCTCTCTCCCTCCCCACTTGACACCTGCCGCACTGTGTAAAATGGGGATACCTGCCACACTGTGTAAAATAGGGATACCTGCCGCACTGTGTAAAATAGGGATACCTGCCGCACTGTGTAAAATGGGGGCACCTGCCGCACTGTGTAAAATGGGGGCACCTGCCGCACTGTGTAAAATGGGGGCACCCTCCACACTGTATAAAATGGGGATACCTGCCGCACTGTGTAAAATGGGGATACCTGCCGCACTGTATAAAATGGGGATACCTGCCGCACTGTGTAAAATGGGGATACCTGCCGCACTGTGTAAAATGGGGATACCTGCCGCACTGTGTAAAATGGGGGCACCTGCCGCACTGTGTAAAATGGGGATACCTGCCGCACTGTGTAAAATGGGGGCACCTGCCGCACTGTATAAAATGGGGATACCTGCCGCACTGTATAAAATGGGGATACCTGCCGCACTGTATAAAATGGGGATACCTGCCGCACTGTGTAAAATGGGGATACCTGCTGCACTGTATAAAATGGGGATACCTGCCGCACTGTATAAAATGGGGATACCTGCCGCACTGTATAGAATGGGGATACCTGCCGCACTGTGTAAAATGGGGGCACCTGCTGCACTGTATAAAATGGGGATACCTACCGCACTGTGTAAAATGGGGATATCTACCGCACTGTGTAAAATGGGGACACATGCCTGCGTACTGTGTAAAATGGGGATACCTGCCGCACTGTGTAAAATGGGGGCACGTGCCTGCGTACTGTGTAAAATGGGGGCACGTGCCTGCGTACTGTGTAAAATGGGGACACCTGCCTGCGTACTGTGTAAAATGGGGATATCTGCTTACCGTACTGTGTAAAATGGGGATACCTGCCTGCCGCACTTTGTTAAATGGGGACACCTGCCTGCCGCACTTTGTAAAATGGGGACACCTGCCTGCCGCACTTTGTAAATGGGGACACCTGCCTGCCGCGCTGTGTAATATGGGGACACTTGCCTGGTGTAATGTGTAAAAAGGGGACTTTTTTATTTTTATTTTTTCCCCCTGTGGTGGGTGTGATATCAGACGAGGCCACGCCCACTGAAATGAGACCACGCCCATTTTAATCAGGCCACACAGCCTTGTTGGGAGCGCGCGCGCCTTCGGCGCGCGCATGCTTTTTTTCTGGCTATATGGGGGGGGGGGGGGCACGCAATTTTTTTTTATACCAATGGGGGGGCGCATTTTGAAATCTCGCACTGGGAGCCAAATTGTCTAGAAACGGCCCTGTGGATGAACATCAGTGTAGAAAGGAACTCAGACATTATAACATGGAACATTACACCAAAAGGACCAAGTCATTCAAATAAAGAAATTAAAGCCTGTTTTAAATGCAAGAAAAAGGGATGAATGATTGCTCAATATGGATGGAAGACCAAAGGAGCAGAATCCTAAAAGGGTCCAATCAGAAAGTTAAAATCACATTTACAGATGTATGCACAAATCATTTTTTTGCAACTTTTAGATATAATTATCTCCAGAATTATTGAGCTGTTGCCACTGTTTGTCATTATAAACAAGGTTTATTAAATTTATACAACAGCACAAACGTTTGGATGTTGGATGTTCTTCTCAACCAGAATAGGTCCAGTCCAGTTCTGGATTATGATAGTGATCTGCTCATCCAAAATTTTGTTTTGTCTACCGAAACATCAAAGTGATTAGAAATGGGCGGAGACTGTGTATTGCTGAAGGTGTCCCAGTTTCTGCAGGAACATGCCATGTTTGAGATGATGGAAATATGGGCATGAAACTAGTACAGCTATGACTTTGCTCGTAGGGTACGTGCTAAAATATGCTAATGGCTTAGCCAAGGTCTTCTGCACAGAGGTGCCCACTGCTGGCGTATGGCAACCGATGGTCACGTACATAAGCAAAAACATTGGATGCACATTGGACACACCATTGGACCTCTAAGCAACCCTATGCTGTCTCAGACTGAGCAGCTCTACTAAGGCATCAGGACCTCTCGCACTGTGAATGATTGTTCACTGGGTTGGAGAATGCCCCAAAAATGGTCCCAACAAGCATGCTTTTCTAGCCACCCCGTTACCTCTCCGAAACACTGACTACCTGTTATTCACTTTCTGAGTAAATCCTAAGTGCCTACGCAATCGCTAATCAATCGCAGGACTAGCGCCGTATGGCTTTCATGCATGAGCAGTGGCAAAAAAATCACTCCACCGGGTCTAACATCGGCTTTCTATACACCCCTGAATCAGGCCCTATGTGTCTTTTCAATAATTTCCTGTCATTCCAACTAAGACTAAAACATTTGCAACGTGAATGAATAGGTAGCAATTTAGCAAACCAATGTGTTTAAGATGCAAACATTGATAACTTTCAATGTAGACACTCCTATTGTCACCTTACATCTATACTCTACATGAAATGTGACTATAGTTCAAATAAACCGTTTTATTGGGATTAAAATAAGAAAAACGTAAATTTTTGAAGAGGTCCAAATTGGAATGAATAGTGACATTTTCACTTGTGCAACACGAGTTCATTAGTAGAAGACCAATGATTATTTTATTACTATTTATTTGCATAGCGCACACACATTCCGCAGTGCTGCACAGAGAATATTTTGGTCCTTATAGCATAGACACACATAAACACTACGATTATTTTTCTTTTTTTGTTAAAGGCCAATTAACCGGCCAGTATGAAGGAATCCAATGCACCTAGAGGAAATCGATGAAAACACAAGGAGAACATACAAACTCCACATCTATAGTACCTTAATCAGGATTTCAACTAGGTCCATCGTGATGATGCCTTTAGATGTCTATATGGTTTATCTATTCTCAGCTTTCCATCCTTCAGTTTTTGTCATCCCTGCACACAGGCCTGCTGTACATGTTCTTAGAATGGGATCAGTATGCGAATTGCGTAAGAATATAAGAATTGCAGTTCTTACAATGGGATCGGTGTGCGATGCTGGCGCCCCATAACCCTCCCTTACCGTAGCCTATCCCTAACCTCGCCTAAACCTAACCCCCACCCTTTTCCGCAGCCTAGCCCTAACCTTCTCCTTTAGTGCCTAACCCTAACCTCCCCTCAGTGGTGCTTAATCCCCCCTTCCTGCAGCCTATAACCTCCCCACCAAAACCTAAACCTAAGCTACCCCGGTGGCACCTAAACATAACCCCCCGCAGCCAAGCCCTAACCCACCCAGCTATACTTACCTTTGGGATTCTGGCTGTCAGGATTCCGGCATGGGGACCCTGACCTGCTCTGGATTCTGGCGTCGGTGTTCTGACGAGTGCTGGGATTCTGGTGTTGGTATTTCGACTGCCGAATCCTGACAGCAGAGCCGGCGCTACCCGCTCAGCAGCTCCTGCAAAGCAGGGAGGCGCTGGTCGGAAGAGGCGCTCTCTCCGCTCTGCTGTTGCTGCTGGCTCCCGGCTGCTGCTGCGTCTGTCACACTGTACGACAGACGCAGGCAGCGTGAAGCGCGGTTCCGGCTCGGTCCCTCTGGCTCTCTCTCTCTTGTTTCCACCCCCTCCTCCCCACTGCACTCTAGGCAGCGGCGCCGGCAGCACTCTCCCGCACAGAGCCGGTGCTCTCCCGCTCAGCAGCGTGAAGCGCGGCTCCGGCTTGATTCCTCCGGCTCCCTCCCTCCTCCCCACTGCACTTTAGGCAGCGGCACCGGAAGCACTCTCCGCGGATCTGTGTGCTGTAAGTACCGCACACCACCTCTATCTCCTCGCCTCCGGTTGACTTAAGTGTAAGGGGCATTAATTGTTGCACTACTTCTGTGGGCATTCTGTGTGGCACTAGTACTGTGGACATTATGTGTGGCACTAGTACTGTGGACATTATGTGTGTCACGACTACTGTGGACGTTCTGTGTGGCACTAGCACTGTGGGCGCTCTGTGGATCACTACTGCTGTGGGCATTATGTGTGGCACTACTACTGTGGGTGCTCTGTGGGGTACTACTGCTGTGGGCGCTCAGTGTGGCACGACTACTGTGGGTGTCCTGTATGGCATGACTACTGTGGGCATTCTGTGTGGCATGACTACACTGGGTGTTCTGTGTGGCATGACTACTGTGGGCATTCTGTGTGGCATGACTACACTGGGTGTTCTGTGTGGCACGACTACTGTGGGTGTTCTGTGTGGCACGACTACTGTGGGCGTTCTGTGTGGCACGACTACTGTGGGTGTTCTGTGTGGCACGACTACTGTGGGCATTCTGTGTGGCACGACTACACTGGGTGTTCTGTGTGGCATGACTACTGTGGGCGTTCTGTGTGGCATGACGACTACTGTGGGCGTTCTGTGTGGCATGACTACTGTGGGCGCTCAGTGTGGCATGACTACACTGGGTGTTCTGTGTGGCACGACTACTGTGGGTGTTCTGTGTGGCATTACTACACTGGGTGTTCTGTGTGGCACGACTACTGGGGGCGTTCTGTGTGGCACGACTACTGTGGGTGTTCTGTGTGGCACGACTACTGTGGGCATTCTGTGTGGCACGACTACTGTGGGTGTTCTGTGTGGCATTACTACACTGGGTGTTCTGTGTGGCACGACTACTGGGGGCGTTCTGTGTGGCACGACTACTGTGGGTGTTCTGTGTGGCACGACTACTGTGGGCATTCTGTGTGGCACGACTACACTGGGTGTTCTTTGTGGCACGACTACTGGGGGCGTTCTGTGTGGCACGACTACTGTGGGCATTCTGTGTGGCATGACTACTGTGGGCGTTCTGTGTGGCACGACTACTGTGGGTGTTCTGTGTGGCATTACTACACTGGGTGTTCTGTGTGGCACGACTACTGGGGGCGTTCTGTGTGGCACGACTACTGTGGGTGTTCTGTGTGGCATTACTACACTGGGTGTTCTGTGTGGCACGACTACTGTGGGTGTTCTGTGTGGCATTACTACACTGGGTGTTCTGTGTGGCACGACTACTGGGGGCGTTCTGTGTGGCACGACTACTGTGGGCATTCTGTGTGGCATGACTACTGTGGGCGTTCTGTGTGGCACGACTACTGTGGGCATTCTGTGTGGCATGACTACTGTGGGCGTTCTGTGTGGCACGATTACTGTGGGCGTTCTGTGTGGCACGACTACACTGGGTGTTCTGTGTGGCACGACTACTGGGGGCGTTCTGTGTGGCACGAATACACTGGGTGTTCTGTGTGGCATGACTACTGTGGGCGTTCTGTGTGGCACGACTACTGTGGGCGTTCTGTGTGGCACGACTACTGTGAGCATTATGTATTAGGCACGCTATCATTGTGGGCATTTTGTGTGGCACTACTACTGCGGGTGTTATTTGTATAAGGGACACTACTGTGGGTATTGTGTATAAGGAGCACTACTGTGTGTCGTAATGTGAATTAGGCACACAACTATTTGGTGCAATATGAATCAGGGGCACTACGTGTGGTATAATGTGAATACGATTGTGATACTGTGTGCCGTAATTTGAATTGGAGACATTATTATATGGCCACGCCCCTTCCATGTGAGACCACGCCCCTTTGGCGAGCACTGTCCCTTTATTACATATGGGAGGGAGGGCGCAAATGTATTGTTTGCAGGGGGGCACCGGACACCCTAGCACCGGCCCTGTCTTTTTCTTGAACATATCCTCTTACAATAATAGCCTCTTTGTATGATACGTTCTGCACTCTCTCCCAGTTTTCATTCTACCATTACAGTGCCTGGTTGTAAAATCACATACAGTAGTCCAGAGAGCATGTGGCATTTGGTGAAACAGACTGATTCAATATTACATTATACTGTATGGACTTTTTAAGACTACACAACTTCTTTTGAAATGACACTGGTCGTCATTCCGAGTTGATCGCAGCCAGCAACTTTTTGCTGCTGCTGCGATCAACTAGTACACACCTATGGGGGAGTGTATTTTAGCTTAGCAGGGCTGCGATCGCTTGTGCAACCCTGCTAAGCTAAAAAAAATTCAAGCAGAAGTAGACTAGCCCTGGACATACTTACCCTGTGCAACGATCTCTGATATGCTGGAGCCGGCTCTGACGTCAGACATCTGCCCTCCGTTCTGCTGGACACGCCTGCATTTTCCTCACCACTCCCCTAAAACGGTCTCCAACGCTCCGGATCCGCCCAGGTACGCCTTCTTCCTGTCAATCTTCTTTGCGGTCCGTCCTGTGACTGCTTCCTTCTTTAGACGCGACGTCGCACACGCGCACTGCGGCCGCCGCGCATGCGCATTCTGCACCCGTTCGCACCGCAGCGATAAACTGCTGCGTGCGAACGGGTCGGAATGACCCCCACTGTACAGTGTCTTCTCCTAATCAGCAACACTGTAATTCATTGTTGTGTTTACAGCAGTTGTGTTACAATAAAAGACTTTGGACTATTAATGTACTCTGGATTATTATTATTATTATTATGTTATTTCCAGTACTGTCTCTCCTTTGCAACGTCAGTCCAATATGGAAAGATTATGAAAACTCTAAATAGAACAGTCAGTATATTGCAGCATTTAATTCCCCACCGATTTGTTCAGCTGTTACACAGAATCTGTTGCAGGACATCATTTCAAAAAGTTACCCGCTGATCTAGCATTCACCAGAAACATTACCATTTATATTCCCACTGCAACTGAGAAAGAGACTGTCAAATGTTATGATGTCCCATTAGTATGGCACTCAATTCCAAACACCCTTTACAAACTCAGTAGAGTATTTAATCAAGGTGATTGACTTCAAGATCTGTGCCAAGTCACTTTCATCCTTGACCTTCAACCCAAGAGATCAATAGCCTTTGCCACTGCCAAAAAAAAAAGACAGCTCTATGTGCCAAGCATAAATGTCTATTTTTCCTCAGGTTTCAAACTTGTAATCTTTAATAGAATTATTCAGTAGAAACTTCTTAAAAGAGAACATTAAGATGAAGAAGTTGCTTTGGGAAAAAAATGGGACTTGATCTTTTTTTTTTTTTAAAGATAGAAACTTTTGTATATTTTACAAATAAGAAATTACTTTGCGCTGTTTAAAAACACTGGGGCCGCTGCAGACTTAGGGGTATATGCAATTGCGGTCGAATTCCCGAAATTGTCGAATTTCGGGTCATTTTCGCCCAAAAAAAAAATTCGCCCATGCAATTCAGTGCTTTCCGACCAAAAAACGGACTTTCAAAATTCGACTTTTTGAAATTCGAATTTTTGCAAATACGACTTTTCTGCAATGATACAAGTGCTGCAATTCGACCAAAGCATATTCAATTCAAGTTTGGAAATTCGACAGCAGTGCTTTTAGACAGCAAATTCGTCATTTTCAATCCGCCACACTTTGGAGGGTGAAAACAAGAAGAAAAAATGTTAACATGTTTTTTTTGGTGTTTTTTTTTTTAGGAATAGCATATCTATTTATATTAGAAGGGATTAGGTACTTTTTTTTTTTTTTTGGAGGCACAAATATTATTTATATATTTTTTAAAATATTATTTCTTTTTATTTTTTTTTTATTGCTGGAACGGTAAAATCCTTTAAAAAAATGGCGTGGGGTCCCCCCTCCAAAGCATAACCAGCCTCGGGCTCTTCGAGCTGGTCCTGGTTCTAAAAATGCGGGGAAAAAATTGACAGGGGATCCCCCGTATTTTTAAAACCAGCACCGGGCTCTGCGCCTGGTGCTGGTGCAAAAAATACGGGGGACAAAACGAGCAGGGGTCCCCCGTATTTTTCACACCAGCATCGGGCTCCACTAGCTGGACAGATAATGCCACAGCCGGGGGTCACTTTTATGCCGTGCCCAGCGGCCGTGGCATTAAATATCCAACTAGTCACCCCTGGCCAGGGTACCCTGGGGGAGTGGGGACCCCTTCAATCAAGGGGTCCCCCCCCCAGCCACCCAAGGGCCAGGGGTGAAGCCCGAGGCTGTCCCCCCCCCATCCAATGGGCTGCGGATGGGGGGGCTGATAGCCTTTTGTGATAATGAAAAGAATATTGTTTTTTCCAGCAGTACTACAAGTCCCAGCAAGCCTCCCCCGCAAGCTGGTACTTGGAGAACCACAAGTACCAGCATGCGGGAGAAAAACGGGCCCGCTGGTACCTGTAGTACTACTGGGAAAAAAATGCCCAAATAAAAACAGGACACACACACCATGACAGTAAAACTTTATTTCATACGTCGACACACACATACTTACCTATGTTCACACGCCGACATCGGTCCTCTTCTCCATGTAGAATCCACGGATACCTGAAAATAAAAGATCAATATACTCACCTCAGCCATGGTCCAGAGATACATCCACGTACTTGGCAAAAAAAGAAAACGAACACACGGGCCACCGGACTAAAGGGGTCCCATGCTGACACATGAGACCCCTTTCCACGAATGAGACCTGTCAGTGACAGCTGTCACACAAAGGTCTCTAAAGCCAATCAGGAAGCGCAACTTCGTTGCGCTCACCTGATTGGCTGTGCGCTGTCTGAACTCAGACAGCGCATCGCACAGCCCCGTCCATTTTATTCAATGGTGGGAACTTAGCGGCTAGCGGTGAGGTCACCCGCCGGTCAGCGGCTGACCGCGGGTAACCCCACCGCTAGCCGCTAAGTTCCCACCATTGAAACTAATGGAGCGGCTTTGCGATGCGCTGTCACAGCACAGACAGCGCACAGCCAATCAGGTGAGCGCCACGGAAGTAGCGCTTCCTGATTGGCTGAAGGGACTTCAGTGACATGAGTCATGTGATGTCCCGGCATTCGGGAGAAAGGGGTCTGATGTGAAAGCATGGGACCCCTTTTAGTCCGGTATGGAGCGGGTGTTCGGTTTGTTTTTTTAACAAGTACGTGGATTTATATCTGGACGTGGATGTACCTCTGGACGCTGGAAGGTGAGTATAATTTTTTCACAGGTACCCTCGGATCGTCGGAGACCGTGGCAGTCGGCGTGTCAACATAGGTAAGTATGTGTGTGTCGGTAGTGTGTAATAAAGTTTTACTATCAATGTGTCTGTGTCCTGTTTTTATTTGGGTATTTTTTTTTCAGTAGTACTACAGGTACCAGCGGGCCCGTTTTTCTCCCGCATGCTGGTACTTGTGGTTCTCCAAGTACCAGCTTGCGGGGGAGGCTTGCTGGGACTTGTAGTACTACTGGAAAAAACAATATATTTTTATTATCACAAAAGGCTATCAGCCCCCCCATCCGCAGCCCATTGGATGGGGGGGGACAGCCTCGGGCTTCACCCCTGGCCCTTGGGTGGCTGGGGGGGGGGGGACCCCTTGATTGTAGGGGTCCCCACTCCACCAGGGTACCCCGGCCAGGGGTGACTAGTTGGATATTTAATGCCACGGCCGCAGAGCCCGGTGCTGGTTTTAAAAATACGGGGGATCCCCTGTCAATTTTTTCCCCGCATTTTTAGAACGAGGACCAGCTCGAAGAGCCCGAGGCTGGTTATGCTTTGGAGGGGGGACCCCACGCCATTTTTTTTTCGTTTTTTTCCCGTTTTTTCCCGTTTTTTTAAATCGCGGCAAAATCCGCCAAATCGGCCGATTTTCGCCCGCGGGTCTGTCGAATCCGTTTTGCATTGAATATGGTAAATTCCAGCAGCCACCTGCCGGAATTCACCTGTCGAATTGTGTCGAATTTAAAAACGGCGATAATTTGCCGCGATTCGCCGTGAATTGCATATACCCCTTAAAGTTTTGCCAGTTTGTATAGTGTTACAAACGCAGATTGATTGATTGATTGATTGATTGATTGATTGTATATCCATGCATATGCACTGCAGTTATGTACATTTGTCCGAACCTGACAGGTTCGGTATTAAATACCGGCTGTCGGGATGCTGAAGGGCACATGACCTACAGCGGGATCTCGACAATGAAGAGCCCAACGTGGGAGGCGGTAAGTATTCCAACCATAACTATGTCTTCCCGCAGCCTAACCTTAACCATCCCCTCCTGCAGCCTAACCGTAAACCACCCTCCCGCAACCAATCCCCAACCATTCCCACCCGCTGCCTAACACTAACCACCCCCTCCTGCAGCCTAACACTAACCATCCCCTCCCACAGCCTAACCCTAACCATCCCCTCACACAGTCTAACCCTAACCATACCCTCCTGCAACCTAACCCTAACCATCCCCTTCTACAGCCTAACCCTAACCATCCCCTCCTGTAGCCCTTTCCCTTACCATCGCTACTTGCAACCTAACCCTAACCATCCCTCCTACAGCCTAACCATTCCTTCCGGTAGCCCAACCCTAACCATCCCCTCCCACAGCCTAACCCTAACCATCCCCATCTGCAGCCTAGCCCTAGCCATCCCATCCCACAGCCTAACCCTAACCATACCCCACCCACAGGCCATACCCTACCCATCCCTCCCACAGCCTAACCCTAAACCACCACTCCTGCAGTCCAACCCTAACCATCCCCTCCCGCAGCCTAACCCTAACCCTCCCTCCTGCAGCCTAACCCTAACCATCCCCTCCCACAGCCTAACTCTAACCATCCCCTCCCACAGCCTAACCCTAAACCACCACTCCTGCAGCCTAACCCTAACCCTCACCTCCTACAGTCTAACCCTAACCCTCCCCTCCTACAGTCTAACCCAAACCATCCCCTCCTGCAGCCTAACCCTAATCCTCCCCTCCTACAGCCTTACCCTAACCCTCCCCTCCTACAGTCTAACCCTAACCATCCCCTCCCACAGTCTAACCCTAACCATCCCCTCCTACAGTCTAACCCTAACCATCCCCTCCTACAGTTTAACCCTAACCATCCCCTCCCACAACCTAACCCTAACCCTCCCCTCCTGCAGCCTAACCCTAACCCTCACCTCCTACAGTCTAACCCTAACCCTCCCCTCCTACAGTCTAACCCAAACCATCCCCTCCAGCAGCCTAACCCTAATCCTCCCCTCCTACAGTCTAACCCTAACCATCCCCTCCCACAACCTAACCCTAACAATCACCTCCTACAACCTAACCCTAACCCTTCCCTTAGTGCCTAACCCTAACCCCTATACTTTCCATGGTGATCCCTTGAGATTTTGAGTGACTGTATTCTGCTGCCGAGATATTGTCTACATCCCCTTGTGAAACATTATCCCGTATGATGTGCTTGGATGCACCTTAGGCTTAGGGCTAAAGTTTCCCTTGAAACCATTTTCAAAGGTTGCCCTTTACTTTGCAGACATTCTATTCTATGAAGACACATTATTAATGTTTCTGTTTGCAAGGATATTTCTAAGAAAATGACACATTCCATTCCCACGGGATTAGGAAACTGATTGTATTGGCATAAACTAATAAAGGAACAGATGGTCGACTTCCGGTTCCGGGACCCATGGAGTGAGCCTCTCAGCGCCGGAGCTCCGTCCTGCCGCCCGCTGCATCTCAGCTTTTCAAGGCTGCTACAGCCTCCACACCGCCCAGAATACCTCCGGCGAGACCCGCGATCGCTATGGATCGCTTCGTGATGCCCGTAACCGCGGCTCCACAGGCCCCCGCTGGCGCAGCCACGAGGCTGGAGAAGCGCCGCGCGGGCAGCAATATGGCGCCTGGCGCCGGACCTGAAGTCACCACTCCTGCCTCCAAGAAAGCCGCGGCGGAGGGGACTGATAATGCAGGCTCACAGGTATGCCGAGATCCGGAGGCCCCGGTAACATATGGGGAAGTTGTGGTAGCTATAAAAGCCACTATGGCTCCCCTGCTTTTACAGGCTGTCAGTGATATTACAACACAGCTGCAGCACTTACAGCAGAGAGTCTCACACACTGAATCTCAACTGCAGGCTGCAACACATGACATAGAAGGGCTACACCACTCAGTGAAATCTCTTACTACAGAGAACTAGCAGATATGGAATAAGTTAGATGATATGGAAAAATCGCTCAAGAAGAAATAATATCAGACTTGTGGGATTGCCAGAATCACTTAAAGGCACGGCGCTGGCTCATTTTGTCCGTGTTACCCTACCTGCAATTTTAAATATAGAACGGGAATGCAGTGATCTAGTAATTGAGAGAGTTCACCATGTGGGTCCTGTGCCCACCCCCAACAGACCGCGCCCACGTGTAACTTTGTTCCGATGTCTGAACTGCCTTCATAAATTAGCATTCTGGTCCGCATCTCGCAAAATGAGAGATATCCAATGGGAGGGTAACAAGCTTTTCATATTCCAGGACTATTCGGTGGAACTGACCCGGGCCCGCAAAGCTTTTCCCCCCATTTGCACTCAACTTGTTTCAGAGGGTCGCAAGTTTGGCCTGCTCTACCCCGCTCGCTTGCGCATTTATGAGGGTACCTCCCACAAAGATTTTCTGTCGCCTGCTGATGCGGCGGCCTACCTCCGTAATGTATCCAGAGAAGACACCGCGGACATTTCTGATCTCCCCTCAGCGGCAACTTGAACGTGTTCTACTGACTATCCCCCTGCGGTCTAGTCACTCACTTCACATGGACTGTCCTGGTTTGTTTTGTTATGGCAACAATTACGCACGGACACTACTGTAGCCGCCGCTACTCCGCAATTGCTTTGCCTGTTCTTAGATTCTGTTTTGACTGATTTTATATTTCTTTTTGAAATGTTCTTACTTACGTGCTTATTCTACAGATGCAAATTGAAAAATCTTTTATGTTGGCTGGGATATACCCCATTACGCTGAATTTTAATGGTTATATTACCTTATTCATTACATTAGCCACAAGTCTTCTACTACATGCTGCTCACTGCATCTCGCTTATAACATACTGTTTTTTGGAGCAGTTGGTTATATAGATTAATTACTAGGAGTTTCTGGGTGGGATTTGTTTACGTACATCGCGGTGGGGGGGGGGGGGGGCTCCTCCTTTACTGCTGGTGCACACCAATTAATGCCATGGTGCGGGACCGCTACCGCTGGTGTTCGCCCATGCTCGTTGACCGGAGGTCACTGGTCACAGAAGTATCGGCTATTTATTGAAGTTTCTCCTTTTTAATTGTATGGCCTGTTATTTACTACAACTTTCTATTTCTATTTCTTCTTTTCTCCTCTTGTTTTGTCTCTCCCCTCCTCCCTCTTTCCCACCCCCCCTCCTCAGGAAGGTAATTATGTTCATGCCTCTTATGCGGACATCATACAATTCCTCTGTTTTGCCTTTTCCTCTGAACTATGCCTGATCTGATAATGGGATCTTGGAATGTCGGGGGCTTTAATTCCCCAGCAAAGAGACGGAAAATACTCCTGTATTTGGGTAAACAGCAAATAGACCTGGCATTCCTCCAAGAAACGCACCTGACCCCAGAGGAAACGGCAAAATTGAATGCCCTGAACTGGCGGGTTTTAGGTTTTAGCTCTTTCAATTCTAAGGCTAGAGGGGTTGTTATATTGGTGAAACGTTCTATGCCCACTGAAGTCCTGTCCACTGTTATTGATCCTGAGGGTCGTTATGTGATAATGTCTGTTAAGATTAATGGTAGAGTCTATACACTATGTAACGTATATGCACCCAATGTTTACTCCAAGAGTTTCTTTCATTCCTTACTCGCCAAATTGACCCCCCTTCTCACAGACCCCTTAATACTCTGCAGAGATTTGAACCTTATCTCCTCCTCCTATTTAGACCGATCCCATACACCGACAAGACCTCTTTCACTGCCCAAATTTGGGGTCCTCTATTAGCTGATAGCCTTCAGACGGTAGATATTTGGAGAGCCTTACACCCCACAGAGAAGGAATACACATGCCTCTCAGCGGCCCACCACACGCTATCTAGGATAGACTATATTTTATTATCCCATTCTCTATTACCGAATGTATCAGATTCGCAAATTGAGCCAATTTCCTTATCGGATCATGCCCTAGTTACTGCAACACTTCATTTTCCAGACATATCCCCCTCACCTAGATTGTGGAGATTCCCCTCCTATCTCGCACACTCCCTGAAATTTCAACAAAGATTGGAATCCTCTTGGGAGGCCTTTAAAACTAACAATGCATCCCACTTGGATGAAGATCCAATTCTATTCTGGATGACTGCAAAATCGGTCCTCCGGGGAGACATCATATCCTATGTCTCAGCCACCAATAGGAAATATGCCTCTCAGTATTTAGAGTTTCAGAGGCCCCTGTCGGCAGCCTATCAGCAATACAAATCTTTTCCGACTCCTCAAAATCGCCTCATATACAGTACATCGAAGCCAAAGCACACTTTGATGAATTCATGTCTTCCATGGGTAATAGATATTCATTCTCGGTGAACTATCGGTTCTACAAATTTGGCAATAAAACGGGCAAGTTGTTGATGACACTCCTCACTGGTTCCCGCCCTCCCATGGTAACTCATCCTTTGCATACCCCCGCTGGCACTTTAACTATTAATAATCAGGAGATCTCTGATGTTATGAAATCATTTTACAAGGACTTATATTCTTCTTCCTCAGGCTCCTCCCATTCCACTCCTCCCACCCAGTCGCCATGGCCCAAGGACTTTTGGGATAATCTTTCTGTTCCCCAGCTTCATTCTTCCATGGTATCACCATTGTTAGTTCCGATCTCGTTAGGGGAAGTCCGGAGTGTCATTGGACAGTTTGGCAGGGACAAGGCACCGGGCCCTGATGGCTTTAGTGCCGATTTTTATAAAATTCTTCTACCCCAAATAGGAGATACCCTGGTGTCTGTCCTTAATGCGGTTCTGTCCTCTGACACTCTTCCCAAACATTTCAACACTGCCATCCTCAAAGTCCTCCCCAAACCTGGTAGAGACTTATCCCAACCGGGATCATATCACCCAATTTCGCTGTTAAATCTTGATTACAAACTACTCACTAAAATCTTGGCTGATCGGATTAAACTATTACTCCCTCATATCATACATAAAGATCAAACTGGGTTCATCTGGGGCAGACACTCGGAGATCAATGTACGGAGAGTACTAGCTGCCATTTATGCTTCCTCTTCCTCTTCAACTACTCCTTCCTCTCTTCCAGTTATTCTCTCACTCGACGCGGAAAAAGCGTTTGATATGGTGAACTGGGACCATCTTTTTTCCACGCTCCTACACTTTGGCTTCCCTGCAGATTTTGTAAATCTTTTAAAACTTCTCTACATGGCTCCACAAACCCAGATATCCTGTAATGGAGTTCTCTCTTCTCCCTTTGAGATCCAGAGGGGTACCAGACAGGGCTGCCCTTTATCGCCCTTACTATTTGCAATAGCACTGGAGCCCCTGGCGATAGCCTTACGCCAATCGAGTGTAATTAAGGGAATTAAAATTGGAGATGTTGACCTCCGCCTTGCCCTCTTTGCCGATGATATGCTATTATTTGTTTCAGATCCGTCGACCTCTATCCCAGAGATCCTTGGATTGATACAGGCATTCGGAATTAGGGTGGGGTATAGGATTAATGTAGCCAAGTCAGAACTTTTACCCTTAGGCCCCTCCTCCCGTACCATTTCCACACTTCTCCCGTCTATTTCATTCAAAATTGCCCACACAAAGATTACATACCTAGGGATTCAAATCCCAGCGAACCTTTCCAGACTATATGAGGAAAATTTCACTCCTGTCCTGGCACGTATCACCACACTATTGGATGGTTGGAAATTGTTGCCCCTGTCCCTGTTAGGGAGAATAACTGTGTTACAGAGTATAGTTTTTCCAAAAATATTTTATCTCATGCAGATGCTCCAAGTCCGCCTTACTAAGCATGACATTCAATATTAACGGAAAGTTATGTCGAAGTTCTTATGGAAAGGCAAAAAAGCATTCATCGCTTTGGATAAATTGATTGCCCCTAAGTCCGCAGGTGGATCCGGTGTTCCTGATTACGCTTCCTACTCAATGGCGTCTTTATTCAGATGTGCTGCTGACTGGCTGTTTGACAGGGAACTTTTTACAGACTCTGCTTTAGATGAGGCACTATTCACTCCTTACTCCCCGGGGGCATTGCTCCTGTCAAAACCCTCACTGGTCCCGAACCACATCCTCACCAACCACCTTTTTCGTGATATCTATTATAACTGGCGCTCTTTATACAAGAAATTCAAATGTAATCCCGAGAAATCCATATGCATTCCGCTATGGGGTAATCCAGCTTTTCCCCCATCTCTCATTAACGCAAATGACCAGCTCTGGAAAGAGAAAGGACTCTCAAACTCTTCCAAAGTATTTGACCCGGGAGGCTCTATGTATTCCTTCTCATCACTCCAAGAGAAATTTGACCTACCCCACTCTCATTTTTTCATGTACCTCCAGACACGACACTATTTAGGCTCAGTCAATCACATGTTTACTAATTCACATGAAACCCCTCCATCTTCTAACCCACTACTGCTCTCGCTTAATACACATAGAACGGGCCCGACACGCATTAGACAAATATATTCTATTCTGACATCTAGTACAATGGACTGTAGATGGGATAGACTACTTACCCAATGGCGTAAGGATATACCTAGCCTGACTAGTCATCACCAACTCAGTGATCATTATGTCTCTACCCTTAAAGCCCTGGCTTCGCCTTACTTACAGGAGGTCCACCTCCGTACTCTACAGAGAGCCTATATTTCCCCGAGTCAACATGCTAGGTTCCACCCTACGGAAACTTGGGAATGCCCCAAATGTCATGTACGTACGGCTTCCTTCTACCATATGTTTTGGGAGTGTGGTATGATTAGACGTTTTTGGAACAAACTTCTGGCCTACATTAATAAGCTCCTGAATATATATGTAACAGCAACACCCCTATCTTGTTTATGTGCAAATTTTTCTGACTGGAATTTAGGACCTGGGAAACGGCGAATTATACCATTTCTCACTATTTTGGTAACGGTCTCAAAGAAAATGATCCTTTCTCACTGGTTATTATCCTCTTCCCCTACACTGGTGGAAGTTCATGGTAAACTTTTACAGATACTATATTACGACAGGAAGTTGGTTCAAGTCAATATAGAGGTGGGGGTTAAAACTTTCTACAAGAAATGGGGTCTCTATATAGAGTCGCGGGATCAGTCCACACAGGCCCAGATATTTAAGGTCTTTGAACATACCGAATGGTTCCTCCATAGGAAACTGTTAGAAGAGCCTACCTCATGATCATCTGTGTCGTTTATGCTGTTACGACCTAAGGTTGAACTCCTCCACACCCTGCCAGGAAAATGATACATTCACTGCTATCTTTCCTCGATTCTATTGTTAAGAGCATCTTTGCCCTCCTTCCCTATTTACCCTAATGTACTTCCCTGCCCCCTTCTTCTTCTTTCTCTTTCTGAACTTTTTTCTTATCTTCATATTAAAATAGATTTTCGAATGATGTTTCTAATGTTTAGTTTCAGGGAATATCTTCTTGTGGGTTACTATGGTACAAATATTGAATACCTGAACTATGGGAATATGTGCCTTTTTCTATCTCCATACTCCTGTAACTCCGAGTACTATTCTTATTAATGTTACCCTATGCTTTATGACTTGTTCTTGGAGTAAGAGATTTAACGATTTTCAGATCATTAATGACAACAGGATTGTAGAGTATGATGTAATTACTGGAGTATTCCCTCTGTTCCCATACTCAGATGAGATCGAATGTTTTCTTTTTGTTTTCTTTTTGAGACAGTTTGATGTACCCACTCACATGATCTAATTGTTTACTTCATCAAATGCTGACGATTTGTTCATGTTTTGCCTTATATTCTATGAAAATCAAAATAAACAGATTTAAAAAAAGAAGAAAAAGGAACAGATGGTCATTTATACACTTGTTTTGTAAATATTGCTTCATTCAGAACCAAGGATATCTATTGGTACTTGTGAAATAGTTGCTGCTGTAGTTCAGGCTGCATAGTCATCGACCATCACCTGTGAGACGTCATTTTCTCATGGCAACTGGAAGCAGCCGCATGTTATTCTGCAATGAGGCTGACGCATTCTCCCCATGGAGAGAACATTAACACAAGAAAATCTAATCTCTAAAAATGTTCTGTAAATGGAACTTACTATATACTTCCCGGCGAGCTCAATGAATGGTGTTTTATGTATGACACCGTAATTAGAAACACTGTTTACGTGTTGGCAGCCGCGGCTCCCATAAGTGTTCTCACCTATAGCGGCACAAGCAGCAGGGGAATCAGATCCGGTGAGGACAAGGGCTTTACAGATCTTGGTGTCAACGCCCATAAATCAAATGTTATATGTGACGTTTGGAAGTAAATCACTACACATTAACGCCGTTAGTGCTCTTGGTGCTTCTAGTAACGGCATGACATTGAGAAAGATGACCTTTGGACATTAAAAAGGCCCCCGCATTTATTTACACAGAAACGTTTTTACTCTTCCAAATAACAACAAATTAGAATATTTACGGTGTGGGGCTTTTTATTCATGAAGTTGCAATCTTTCAATTGAATCCAGCAAAAATATTGTTACACTGGTGGAGATATAGGGGGTCATTACGACATGATCACACGCTAGCTATTTTTCGCAGCACTGCGATCAGGTCAAAACTGCGCATGCTTATGCACCGCAATGCGCAGGCGCATCGTACGGGTACGAAGCGGATCGTTGCTGGGCGATGGATTTAATGAAGAATCTATTTGCACAGCCAATGGCAAGAAGATTGACAGGAAGAAGGCGTTTGTGGGTGTCAACTGACCGCTTTCTGGGAGTGGTTGGAAAAATGCAGGTGTGTCCAAGCGTTTGCAGGGAGGGTGTCTGACGTCAATTCCGGGACCGGACAGGCTGAAGTGATCGCAGCGGCTGAGTAAGTTCAGACCTACTCAGAAACTGCACAAACAGTTTTTGTACCGATCGGCTGAACATGCGTTCGCACACTTGCAAAGTGAAAATACACTCCCCTATAGGTGGCGACTATCTGATTGCAGCGCTGCAAAAAATAGCTAGCGTGTGATCCACTCGGAATGACCCCCATAGGGCCTAATTCAGACCTGATCGCTGTGCTGCAAATTACACTTCCTGCGATCAGATAGTCGCCGCACAGGGGGAGTGAAAATTCGCCCCATGTAAGTGTGCGATTGCATGTGTGCGCCGTGCGAAAATTCCCCTCAATCAGCGGACAGCAGCAAAACCATTCCCATTGCACTCACCATCGAATGTGTGCAGTCTGTGTGTAGCTCAATACTTACTCTTCCAGTGCGAAGAAATCAGGCTGATCGGGGCCGGAGCTGACGTCACTCACCCGCCCTGATAACGCTTGTGCACGCCTGCCTTTTTCCAGACACTCCCAGAAAATGGTCAGTTACCACTCACAAACGCCTTCTTCCTGTGAATCAGCTTGCGAACAGCCATGCGATCAAAATTTTTGCACCATCCTGTCCTGTTTGGCGACACGTGCGCACATTGCGGTCAGGGCCGTTTCTAGACAATTTGGCTCCCAGTGCGAGATTTCAAAATGCGCCCCCCCCCCCCATTGCTATAAAAAAAATTGTGTGCCCCCCCCCCCCCATATAGCCATACAAAGAAAAAGCATGCGCGCTCTCCCGACAAGGGTGTGTGGCCTGATTAAAATGTGCGTGGTCTCATTAAAGTGGGCGTGGCCTCGTCTGATATAATCATCCCCACCACAGGGAGGAAAAAATAAAAATAAATAAAGTCCCCTTTTTATACATTACAGCAGGCAAGTGTCCCCATATTACACAGCGCGGCAGGCAGGTGTCCCCATTTTACACAGCGCGGCAGGCAGGTGTCCCCATTTGACAAAGTGCGGCAGGCAGGTGTCCCCATTTTACACAGTGCGGCAGGCAGGTATCCCCATTTTACGCAGTACGGTAGGCAGATATCCCCATTTTACACAGTACGCAGGCAGGTGTCCCCATTTTACACAGTGCGGCAGGCAGGTATCCCCATTTTACACAGTACGGCAGGCAGATATCCCCATTTTACACAGTACGCAGGCAGGTGCCCCCAGTTTACAAAGTGCGGCAGGCAGGTATCCGCATTTTACACAGTGCGGCAGGTAGGTATCCCCATTTTACACAGTGCGGCAGGCATGTGCCCCCATTTTACACAGTACGGCAGGCAGATATCCCCATTTTACACAGTGCGGCAGGCAGGTATCCCCATTTTACACAGTACGGCAGGCAGATATCCCCATTTTACACAGCGCGGCAGGCACGTGCCCCCATTTTACACAGTACGCAGGCAGATATCCCCATTTTACACAGTGCGGCAGGCAGGTATCCCCATTTTACACAGTACGGCAGGCAGATATCCCCATTTTACACAGTACGCAGGCAGGTGCCCCCATTTTACACAGTGCGGCAGGCAGGTGTCCCCATTTTACACAGTGCGGCAGGCAGGTGTCCCCATTTTACACAGTGCGGCAGGCAGGTATCCCCATTTTACACAGTGCGGCAGGCAGGTATCCCCATTTTACACAGTGCGGCAGGCAGGTATCCCCATTTTACACAGTACAGCAGGCAGGTGTCAAGTGGGGGAGGGGAGGAAGGGGGAGAGAGAGAGAGAGAGATATAGATAATACTTAATCTTCCCGCTCTTCGGGTCCCGCCGACTCACGTCCCTCGCGCTGGCTGCCTCCTCCTTCCAGGCTTATCTCCTCTCCTCCCTCTCCCCGAGCGCTCCTACTCGGGGAGCGGGGCTTCGCGGAATGACGCTTTTGCGTCGTGACGTCACGACGCAAACGCGTCATTCCGCGAAACTCCGCCCCCCGAGCAGGAGCGCTCGGGAAGAGGGAGGAGAGGAGATAAGGAGTCACAAAGTGCCGCGGCGGGCGCCCCGTGCGGTTACACGGCTCGCCCGCCGCTAGAAACGGCACTGATGCGGTACATATGCATGCGCAGTTGTTCGATAATCGCCCCTGTGCGAAAACACACAGCAGCGATCAGGTCTGAATCGCGTCCATAATACTGAATATTACTAATATTGTCAAGTTGCCTAAAATATACTAAAAGTGGCACTGAAAAATGAATTTGGACCCTATTCAGGTTAGATCGCAACATTTGAGAAACACAATCCATCCGATTATCGAATGACTATGTATGCGCAATGTTGGCATTCGCGTGCGCACACGCAATCAGCAATTATTTCTGCAAATGCATTGTGTTTTAACGCAATCACATTTTGATTGACAGGAAACCAGAGTTTAGGGGAGGAAAGATGGCATTTTGTGGGTGTGTTTGTAAAAACGCAGGCGGGGCAAGGCGTATATTGGGTGGGTCTCTGACGTCAGTGATGACCACTTCTAGTTTCTTGCATCTGCCGAATTGTGGACGATCTTGCCTGGGGCAGATGGAAAAACTCTCTGATGTTCCGGTATTTGCGTATGGTTATATGATAACATTGGGGGTAATTCTGAGTTGTTCGCTCGTTGCTGTTTTTCGCAACGGAGCGATTAGGTGGAAAATGTGCATGCGCATGGTATGCAGTGCACATGCGTTCATTAATTTAACACAAAACTTAGTAGATTTACACAAGCTCGAGCAATCGTAGTGTGATTGACAGGAAGTGGGTGTTTCTGGGCGGAAACTGGCCGTTTTCAGGGAGAGTGCTAAAAAACGCAGACGTGCCTGGAAAAAAACGCAGGAGTGGCTGGAGAAATGGGGGAGTGGCTGGCCAAACGCAGGGCGTATTTGTGACGTCAAACCTGGAACTAAACGGACCGAGATGATCGCAATCTAGGAGTAGGTCTGGAGCTACTCAGAAACTGCAAGGAATTATTTAGTAGCAATTCTGCTAATCTTTCGTTCGCTATTCTGCTAAGCTAAGATACACTCCCAGAGGGCGGCGGCCTAGCGTGTGCAATGCTGCTAAAAGCAGCTAGCGAGCGAACAACTCGGAATGACCACCACTGTGCATTGCGATACATTGGGAAATTCTGCAATGGGCGTTTTTTCTCTCGCAGCAACTGGTTTTTTTTACCAAGATTAGTGATCCAACCTGAATAGGTTGTCCTTTGTCTTTTTCTACCCTATATCTGGCAATATGCTTCTTATTAAAAATGTCTTGTACGTGCTCCTCACAGTAACTTCCGAGGAGTGCAAAGTGTCCGTAGCAGCAGGCAGCCGCAAAATCATTATTTACTACTACCTCATGTTAATGCACTTTCCATTCAGCTAATGCGAAGATTCTTCTGTGTGCAATCAGAAACCCCTGCCGCCCACTGATTTTACACTGACCACAGCAACTGGCATCATTAGTAACTGCACCTGCTGCAGCCTGACAGGTCACAATACAAAATACAAACACTCAGAAGTGTATAAAAAGTGTAACAGTGTCTCTGTGCAAAGGTCCTGGACCCAAGCTTGTCAGGGAGAGAAGCCACACCCCCAAGACGGTGTGACCACGCCTCCTTCAGTGGCACAGCTCTACAAACTGGGCATCGCTGTGTCAGCCACCTGAAGCAGAAAGAGAGAAGAAGGAGATGTGGTGGATGGAGATGACGGTGGTCCCCGCTGCAGCCGGGTAGAGGGACATCTGGCTTGCATGTGGGAAACCACCTGCTACGGAGCCACCACTGCACCCGGGAGTCCACTGCTTCTGGACCCATGCTAGATATCATTTTTATATGGCAAACCAGAGTTTAGGGGAGGAAAGATGGCATTTTGTGGGTGTGTTTGTAAAAACGCAGGCGGGGCAAGGCGTTTATTGGGTGGGTCTCTGACGTCAGTGATGACCACTTCTAGTTTCTTGCATCTGCCGAATTGTGGACGATCTTGCCTGGGGCAAATGGAAAAACTCTCTCATGTTCCGGTATTTGCGTATGGTTATATGATAACATTGGGGGTAATTCTGAGTTGTTCGCTCATTGCCGTTTTTCGCAACGGATCGATTAGGTGGAAAATGTTCATGCGCATGGTATGCAGCGCACATGCGTTCACTAATTTAACACAAAACTTAGTAGATTTACACAAGCTCGAGCAATCGTAGTGTGATTGACAGGAAGTGGGTATTTCTGGGTGGAAACTGGCCGTTTTCAGGGAGTGTGCTAAAAAACGCAGGCGTGCCTGGAAAAAACGCAGGAGTGGCTGGAGAAACGGGGGAGTGGCTGGCCAAACGCAGGACGTGTTTGTGACGTCAAACCAGGAACTAAACGGACCGAGGTGATCTCAATCTAGGAGTAGGTCTGGAGCTACTCAGAAACTGCAAGGAATTATTTAGTAGCAATTCTGCTAATCTTTCGTTCGCTATTCTGCTAAGCTAAGATACACTCCCAGAGGGCGGAGGCCTAGCGTGTGCAATGCTGCTAAAAGCAGCTAGCGAGGGAACAACTCAGAATGACCACCACTGTGCATTGCGATACATTGGGAAATTCTGCAATGGGCATTTTTTCTCTCGCAGCAACTGTTTTTTTTTTAGCAAGATTAGTGATCCAACCTGAATAGGTTGTCCTTTGTCTTTTTCTACCCTATATCTGTCAATATGCTTCTTATTAAAAATGTCTTGTACGTGCTCCTCACAGTAACTTCCGAGGAGTGCAAAGTGTCCGTAGCAGCAGGCAGCCGCGGAATCATTATTTACTACTACCTCATGTTAATGCACTTTCCATTCAGCTAATGCGAAGATTCTTCTGTGTGCAAGCAGAAACCCCTGCCACCCACGGATTTTACACTGACCACAGCAACTGGCATCATTAGTAACTGCACCTGCTGCAGCCTGACAGGTCACAATACAAAATACAAACACTCAGAAGTGTATAAAAAGTGTAACAGTGTCTCTGTGCAAAGGTCCTGGACCCAAGCTTGTCAGGGAGAGAAGCCACACCCCCAAGACGGTGTGACCACGCCTCCTTCAGTGGCACAGCTCTACAAACTGGGCATCGCTGTGTCAGCCACCTGAAGCAGAAAGAGAGAAGAAGGAGATGTGGTGGAAGGAGATGACGGTGGTCCCCGCTGCAGCCGGGTAGAGGGACATCTGGCTTGCATGTGGGAAACCACCTGCTACGGAGCCACCACTGCACCCGGGAGTCCACTGCTTCTGGACCCATGCTAGATATCATTTTTATATGGCAAACCAGAGTTTAGGGGAGGAAAGATGGCATTTTGTGGGTGTGTTTGTAAAAACGCAGGCGGGGCAAGGCGTTTATTGGGTGGGTCTCTGACGTCAGTGATGACCACTTCTAGTTTCTTGCATCTGCCGAATTGTGGACGATCTTGCCTGGGGCAAATGGAAAAACTCTCTCATGTTCCGGTATTTGCATATGGTTATATGATAACATTGGGGGTAATTCTGAGTTGTTCGCTCATTGCCGTGTTTCGCAACGGATCGATTAGGTGGAAAATGTTCATGCGCATGGTATGCAGCGCACATGCGTTCACTAATTTAACACAAAACTTAGTAGATTTACACAAGCTCGAGCAATCGTAGTGTGATTGACAGGAAGTGGGTGTTTCTGGGTGGAAACTGGCCGTTTTCAGGGAGTGTGCTAAAAAACGCAGGCGTGCCTGGAAAAAACGCAGGAGTGGCTGGAGAAACGGGGGAGTGGCTGGCCAAACGCAGGGCGTGTTTGTGACGTCAAACCAGGAACTAAACGGACCGAGGTGATCGCAATCTAGGAGTAGGTCTGGAGCTACTCAGAAACTGCAAGGAATTATTTAGTAGCAATTCTGCTAATCTTTCGTTCGCTATTCTGCTAAGCTAAGATACACTCCCAGAGGGCGGAGGCCTAGCGTGTGCAATGCTGCTAAAAGCAGCTAGCGAGCGAACAACTCAGAATGACCACCACTGTGCATTGCGATACATTGGGAAATTCTGCAATGGGCATTTTTTCTCTCGCAGCAACTGTTTTTTTTTAGCAAGATTAGTGATCCAACCTGAATAGGTTGTCCTTTGTCTTTTTCTACCCTATATCTGGCAATATGCTTCTTATTAAAAACTAGGTGCTTCATCGCGCCCTACGGGCGCTCTTCACACCGTCGCAAGGGGCTACGCCCCCTTAACCCTTGCATGCCTTTCTGGGGTTCAATATTTGTATTATATAAAGTATTACCTGCATTCCTTTGTTAGTGGTTAAATATTGCACAATGAAAGGGCGTGTGATGGTGAAGGAGGCGCAGCCCCTTGCGACGGCGTGAACAGCACCTGCAGGGCACGATGTACAGAATGTAGCGGGTGCGGGGGGGACTGCTGATGGTGTCTGTAGATGCTGCAGGTGGAGGGGGGGCAAAATTGGGGGTGGGGCCCGGATGGGAAAGAGTCGGGAGGTGCTGCGGGTGGGGGAGGGGCAGAGGAGTGGGGGATGCAGATTGGGGAGGGGTCCGGAGGCACTGCAGGTGGGGGAGGGGCAGGGGTGCCATGGGTGGGAGAGGGGCAGGTGTGGGGATGTTGTGGATGGGTGAAGGGTTCCGGAGGTGCTGTGGGATGGGAAGGGGCGGGAGTGCCGGGGTGGGGTAGGGGTCCGCAGGCGCCATGGGTAGGGGAGGGGCAGGTACGGGTGGTGCGGCACATAGGGAAGGAGGTCCGGATGTGCTGCTGGTGGTGGAGGGGCAGGTGCGGTGGTGCCATTGGTGGGGGAGTGGTGGGGGAGGGGGGGACCGCGGATGGAGGAGGGTGTCTACAGATGCTGCGGGTGGAGGGGGGCAGGCGTGGGGGGAGACATATAAAGGGGGTGGATGGTGGAGGGGGCCTGAAGGTGCTGTGCGTGGTGAAGGGGCGGAGGAGTGGGAGCCACAGGTGGTGTAGGGGGTCTGGAGGCACAGCGTGTGGGGGAGGGGTGGAGTGCCGCATGTGGTGGAGGGGAAGGTACGGAGGTGTGGTGCATTGGGGAGAGGTCTGGAGGCGCTGCGGGTACTGTACCTGCCAAAAAGGTAGTTGGAGGGTATGCAGTAACAGGGCCAGGACAGGGGTGACAGGGTCAGAACAGGGTTGACGGGGCCAGGACAGGGGTGACAGGGTCAGAAAATGGGTGACGGGGCCAGGACAGGGGCGATGGGGCCAGGACAGAAATGACAGGGACAGGATAGGGGTGACAGGTCAGGGTAGGGGTGGCAGGAACAGGACAGGGGTGACAGGGCCAGTATAGGGTTGACAGTGCAAGCACAGGGGTAACAGGGCCAGGATAGGGGTAACAGAGCCAGCATAAGGGTAACAGGGCCAGCATAAGGGTGACAGGGCCAGCATAAGGGTGAAAGGGCCAGGATAAGGGTGACAGGGCCAGGATAAGGGTGAAAGGGCCAGGATAAGGGTGGCAGGGCAAGGCCAGGGACATGACAGAACACAGGGCACGGGAGAGATTGGTATTAGGGACAAAACAGTGGTGACAGACAGATGTGTCTTACCGGAGTCACTGCTGCTGGCTGCTGCTGTTCCACTCCAACCTATTGGGATCTGCTGCTGGTGGAGACTTGGCATGGCTGACTCTCTTAGGCTGGAGTCCTGCTTCCTCTGCCCGTCCGCATCCCTCCCCCCCTCCTCAGTCACACACCGCAGACCTCGCGCAGCTGCTGGGCACTGTGGTAAGGGGAGACTGGGAGTGACTGGTTAGCCCCCAGGAGATGCTGCGGCTGGAGGGAGGAGGGGGTCGGAGCCTGCAAGCAGCTCAGACTTCTGCAGCGTTACCCGCCGGCTAAAGTGTGTGGAGGAGCTAGGCGCACCTCACTGTGGGTGGCAGCGCTGCAGCTAGCGGTGGGGTTGCCGGGGCTGGAGATAACAGAGGCAGTACGGAACCTGCACAGCGGCAGGTGCCCCACAAAACTGCAGCTAAGAAGCGTGGAGTGTGCCAGAAAGTGACGCTCCTCCGCGCCAGAGAGGGGGGGGGTCAAGCACACAGTGAGCCGGTGCCCGTCTGTCTGTACGGCATACCCTCTCACACACCCCCATGCCTCCCAAATGTCCCGATTTTCGCGGGACAGTCCCATTTTTTGGGGTCTGTCCCGCTGTCCCACCAGCGGGTCGCAGTGTCCCGCGGTAACGGGGGGGTCAGTTGGAAAGCTCCTGTACTCGCTGTTCTGCTTAGCAGAGCAGCGGTGAATAGTGGAGACAGAAGGAGAGGGGGCATCAGGGGGTATGGATTAAGGGGGGGTTCCAGCAGCAGAGCCGGATTAAGGGGGGGGGGGGGTAGGGGGTATGTACCGTCGGCCCCACAGTTTTAGGGGGCCCCCCGGCTCGAGTAGCTCTGTCCCAGCTCAGAAGCTCCCCCCCCCCCCCCCGTCCTGCCAGCAACAACGGCAGCATTGTGCTACTGTCAGCACACGCTGCTGCGTATTGGCAGGTCTGTGGTGTTGCAGGGAGGCAGCAGTCTCCCTGCTTTCTTCTGCCTGTGTGGGTGTGTAGAGGGGAGCGACCCCCCCCCCCTCTGGATTTACCCCTAGCTGAGGGGCCAAAATTCCATGTAAAACAAAACAAAACAAAAAAACGGAATTTGCGTAAGGGGGCGTGGCCTCGCGTCCCGCGATTAGGCCACGCCCCCAACCCACAGCAGCCACTGCAATGAGATAGGGCTCCCCTGTCACAAGTGCCCTGGGCCCCCCGGACTCATAATCAGCCCCTGGGGGCATGCCAGCAGCTCACAGAGCACTGGGCATGCCCCCTCATTGACGAAAACGGGGGCCCTCCCGTGAAGCCACGCCCCCTTTTCGCCGAGTGTGTGTCCCTCCTTCTGCCTGAAGAAAGCTCCTGCAGAAAGCTGGGAGGTGTGCACTCCTGCCTGTGCCATGCCCATACTATCTGCTTCTGCTCCTAGTCTCCTATAGATTTGGCCAGATCTGTGACTCATTTGACTAACTCCGCCCAGTGTTGTGACTCCGCCCAGCGTTAGCAAATGAATCACAAAGTCACAGATCTGGGCTATTATATAGGAGATGTCTTGTACGTGCTCCTCACAGTAACTTCCGAGGAGTGCAAAATGTCCGTAGCAGCAGGCAGCCGCGGAATCATTATTTACTACTACCTCATGTTAATGCACTTTCCATTCAGCTAATGCGAAGATTCTTCTGTGTGCAAGCAGAAACCCCTGCCACCCACTGATTTTACACTGACCACAGCAACTGGCATCATTAGTAACTGCACCTGCTGCAGCCTGACAGGTCACAATACAAAATACAAACACTCAGAAGTGTATAAAAAGTGTAACAGTGTCTCTGTGCAAAGGTCCTGGACCCAAGCTTGTCAGGGAGAGAAGCCACACCCCCAATACGGTGTGACCACGCCTCCTTCAGTGGCACAGCTCTACAAACTGGGCATCGCTGTGTCAGCCACCTGAAGCAGAAAGAGAGAAGAAGGAGATGTGGTGGAAGGAGATGACGGTGGTCCCCGCTGCAGCCGGGTAGAGGGACATCTGGCTTGCATGTGGGAAACCACCTGCTACGGAGCCACCACTGCACCCGGGAGTCCACTGCTTCTGGACCCATGCTAGATATCATTTTTATATGGCACTGCTCATGGCATTAGATAGAGAAGGATTCCAGGTGGCACTCACACAACAAAACCCTGGGTCTGAGTGGAAACAAGGATGTTCTCAGTATTGATGGATTGTTCAGGTCAGCAAAAATATAACAAGCTCTGATGATAATAAGTGAGTCATAGGCAGCCGGCTAGTGATCACTAAGGGGGAGATGTACTATGCCTTGAAAAGTGATAAAGGGGGACATTCACTAAGCAGTCATAAGAGCGGAGAAGTGAGCCAGTGGAGAAGTTGCCCCTTCAACCAATCAGCAGCTCTGTATACTTTTATAGTATGCAAATTACAGATGTTACTTCAGTGCTGATTGGTTGCCATGGGCAACTTCTCCATTGGCTCACTTCTCCGCTTTTATCACTGCTTAATAAATGCCCCCCAATGTGGAGAGTGATAAAGTCCCAAATTGGCATATTACAGGCGGTATTTGGAAAGTGACAGTTAGGAGCTGATTGGTTGGTACTTTATCTCCCTCCACTTTATCTCTCTCCAAGCTTTGATAAATGTCTCCCTATGTCTGTTCCACTAAAATGGATGCTTGTGGATGAAACTGCTGTAACGAGTCAAGATGCTATTTCCTCTCCAAATGGTAAGTACAACTCTCTTCAGTGGGGCTATCTGTGTGGAACTACAAGTCTCAGTCAGTTCGCTTACTGCAATCTATCTGCTGCTTATCCCTTTCTCTGCGTCACGCTGCTCAGTGGTGTCACACAGCTCTCCTCTCAAGGTTTGTATTGGCGCCAGCCTCTCTGCCCTCTTCCAAAATGGCCTAATTTGTGTAGGATGTCACTGACCACAAAATGGCTGTCACCCGAATTGCCTGTAACGTAATAGTTTGTGGCAGCAGTCTATTATGCAGGTATGTGGGTGGGAGAGGTCTTTAAGTGATTCCTCACAATTGCAGGGTATCACAGTGTTGCCTGTAGCAACCAATCAGGTCCTAGCTACATTGCTCTATTGCATTTTAGGAAATGAAAGACAAAATTTGATTGGTTGCTATGGGCAAAACCTCCACTGGTCTATTTTTAGCAAATCTACCCCTTGGTAAAAGAAGTTCCACTGTGACTACATGCTTAAATAAAGCTATAGGATAACGGTTATTTATTATTTTGTGTTTTAACAAGTGTTTTTGACATTACTTCCTTATTTAAATGACTAAAGGCATTGTGTCTAAACCTTCATCCATTAATTATATGTCTATGCCCAAACTAATTATAGCACCAATTTATTTCTCATAGTTAACACTACCTCTATAAAGGGCTTATTAGGTGTAATTCCCCCTGCTTCTCATGCCTAAAGGTGAGAACGCGTATGGGAGCTGCTGCTGCCTAGTAAATACTGAGCCTAATTACGGTGTAATACATAAAACACCATTCATTGAGCTCACCGGGGAGTATATAGTAAGTTCCATTTGCAGAACATTTTTAGAGATTAGATTTTCTTGTGTTAATGTTCTCTCCATGGGGAGAATGCGTCAGCCTCATTGCAGAATAAAATGTGGCTGGTAGTCACCCCGGTTATGAGTTCTGGCAGGTACTAATTACATTGTATACATTAGATATAGGTGCCTACCATGCTAGATTTGGTTGTAGTATTATAAAGCAGAGAAATATATATATATATATATATATATACTGTATATATATATATATATATATATATATATACTGTATGTATGTATATATATATATATATATATAGTATATATATACAAACAGGAAAGAATAAGGCGGCACTCAGAGTCTTAAACCAGCTTAAAACTTGTAATGGTGCATGTCAACGTTTCGGGGTCTCCCCCTTCGTCAGGATTCCTGACGAAGGGAGAGTCCCCGAAACGTTGACATGCACCATTACAAGTTTTAAGCTGGTTTAAGACTCTGAGTGCCGCCTCATTCTTTCCTGTTTGTATCCATTCGGTTCTCATACCTGGAGGAGGGCACCGGAGCAAGTCAGCCCCACAGTCCTCAGTGCCGGAGCACAAGAATAGGTTTTATATATACATATATATATATATATATTAGAGATGTGCGACGGACACTTTTCGGGTTTTGTGTTTTGGTTTTGGATCGGAATCTCCGTTCATGTTTTGGATCTGGATTGGTTTTGCTAAAACCACCCTTTCGTGTTTTGGTATTGGATCTGGATTTGTTTTTATAAAAACAACTAAAATCACAGAATTTGGGGGTAATTTTGATACTACAGTATTATTAACCTCAATAACATTCATTTCCACTCATTTCCAGTCTATTCTGAACACCTCACACCGCACAATATTGTTCTTAGGCCAAAAGGTTGCACCGAGGTACTGTAGCTGGATGACTAAGCTATAAGCGGCAGAAACACCTGGCCCATCTAGGAGTGGCAATGCAGTGGCAGAGAGGATGGCAGATTTAAAAACCTAGGCCCCAAAGAGCACATAATGCAAAGAAAAAAAAGAGGTGCAAGATGGAATTGTCCTTGGGCCCTCCCACCCATCCTTATGTTATTTAAACAGGACATGCACAGTTTAATAAACCCATCATTCCAGCGACAGGTGGCCCCCCTGGAAAAAGCTCGCCAAGTTCTCAGAATCATAGCTAGCTACAAACATACCACCTCCATATTTCATGACTTTTCACATTATGAGAAGAGGCAAGCGGAAGAGGACAGTGTCAAGAAGGTGATTAAAAAGTAGAGAGGAACACGCAATCAGGAACAACACACAGGCTTTCACCTTCACTCCTATATTGGTGTGGAACAAAAAGGACTTTAACCAAGCAAATATATAATTACAACCTTACTGGACAAACTGAAAATCTAGGGGCCAAAGCCTCCGAATTTGTACCCCTTCTCCATTTTCAGGGATTAAGATAATCTTGGATTTAATGCTGGGATGCAAATAAACTGGTGTATACCACAGAATCAAGATTCAATATTTTCCCCTCCACGGAGTCTGGAGACGTATTTTGTGAAAATCTCGTGGGTTTCTTTTAAAAAAATTTTTTATTGCATTTGTATTTACATATTTTGTGGCAGATGCCTTATTATCATTTTTCACAGCTCCCAGTTACATGTGAGCATACCTGTGTGTCCCAGTTACACGCATGTGAGCATACCTGTGTGTCCCAGTTACACGCATGTGAGCATACCTGTGTGTCCCAGTTACACGCATGTGAGCATACCTGTGTGTCCCAGTTACACGCATGTGAGCATACCTGTGTGTCTTGTTTATTTTATTCATATTTTATTTTTAAATAAAGTAGCCCCTTAGATGTTTTAGCAGCCCCTCGTGAGCCCCCACAGCAGCCCTGTATCAGGCAAGTGGAGTTCAGGTGGGTTTGGTACAGTACTATTTATTATTATTATTATCCTTTATTTATATGGCATCACAAGGGTTCCGCAGCGCCCAATTACAGAGTACATAAACAAATAATCAAACAAGAAAACAGCAACTTACAGTTGATGACAGTATAGGACAAGTACAGGGTAAATAAACATAGTTACATCAGCAGATGACACTGGAATAAGTATCAGGTGGCAGAAGACTGCTGGATTTGGTGCAGTTGAAGATTATTAAAGTAAGAAAAAGGATAAGCACATGAGGAAAGAGGGCCCTGCTCGTGAGAGCTTACATTCTAAAGGGGAGGGGTAGACAGACAGGGGTGACACAGATGGGGTACATAGAGAGCGTGGAACAGAGGGTAAGGATGAGATTTGGCTGGGTTTGGTGAAGAAGTGGGTCTTAAGAGCCCGTTTGAAGTTTTGTAGAGAGGTGGAGAGTCTGAGGGGGAGAGGTAGGGAATTCCAGAGAAGTGTTGCAGCACGTGAAAAAACTTGGAGGTAGGAGTGGGAGGAAGTAATCCGTAGGCAGGAGAGTTGGCGTGCATTAGCAAAGCGAAGAGGACGGGTGGGAGTGTAACGGGGGATAAGGTCAGAGATGTAGATGGGAGAGGAGTGAGTGAGGGCTTTGTAATTGAGTGTGAGAAGCTTGAAATAGATTCAAAAAGGGAAGGGGAGCCAGTGAAGGTCTAGTAAGAGAGGAGAGGTGGACGTAGTGCGTTTGGTGAGGAAAATGAGCTGGGCAGCGGCATTGGGGATAGATTGTAGTGGATAGAGGTATTTGTCAGGAATGCCAGTCAGGAGGAGATTGCAGTAGTCCAGTCTGGAGATGACCAGTGAGTGGATAAGAGTCTTAGTGGCATCCTGGGTCAGTAAGGGTCTGATCCTAGAAATATTTTTTAGAAGAAAACGGCAGGTTTGTGAGAGGTGCTGAATGTGTGGTTTGAAGGAGAGGGAGGAGTCAAGGATGACTCCAAAACAGCGCACTTGGGGGCTAGAGGAGATAGTAGTGCCATCAATAGGTAAAGAGATTGTAGGAGGTGAGGTTATGCGGGAGGGAGGGAAGATGATCAGCTCGGTCTTAGACATGTTAAGTTTAAGAAAGTGCTGGGACATCCAGGAAGGGGTAGCAGAGAGACAGTTGGAGATACGAGTGAGGAGAGCAGAGGAGAGGTCTGTAGAGGAAAGATAGATTTGGGTGTCATCAGCATAGAGATGATATTGGAAACCAAAAGAACTAATGAGCTTACCTAGTGAGGACATATAGAGAGAGAAGAGAAGAGGACCAAGGACAGAACCTTGAGGTACACCAACAGTTAGTGGAAGTGAGGGGGAGGTGGAGTCATGAGAGGAGACAGAGAATGAACGGTCAGAGAGGTAGGAAGACAGCCAAGAGAGGGCAGTGTCACGCAGACCAATGGAGTGAAGGATTTGCAGTAGGAGAGGATGGTCCACAGTGTCAAAAGCAGCAGAGAGATCAAGTAGAATAAGTAGAGAGTAGTGTCCCTTAGATTTAGCAGCATTGAGGTCATTGAATACTTTTGTAAGGGCAGTTTCAGTGGAGTGGAGAGGACGGAAGCCAGACTGGAATGGGTCAAGCAGTGCAGGACTGTGCAGTGAATTTTTTTTTATTCAGCCCCTGCCCTAGTGGAGCTTACCACTCTACAGTCCAAACTCATTTCATACTATAAATAGGACTGTAGGAGGAAGCAATGCTAACCGCTGTGCCCACAGCATGCCTCAGTCTGGCAAGCCAGACATTTTCCTGGCTGTAAGCCACCATAAGACTCCATACTTGGCCCTTATTCAGTAACAGTGCCTTACCCATCTAGTGCTGTAGTGCAATGGAAATCTAATGCAATGCAAGATCACTGAAACTCTGTTCTTCTAAAACCGCAAGGTCTTGCGATAACCCTATGCAGTCCTTATATTGTACAATTATTAAGGAGAAAACATTTACAAAATAAAGGAAAAGAACCCTGTACAACAAATGCACATCTTGTAAATAATCCAAACTGTGGAACATTAATAATAAATAAAAAATAAGCTTGACTAATTGGAGCCATAATAATTTAGAAGAACCTCACTCTCATGCTGGGTACACAGTGCACACTAGAAGATATATCTACTAGAGATGAGCGGGATCAAGACAGGGCACCCCTGGAATTATATGGCAGATATATAGGCATAGGTGTGCTTGGAAAATCTAGTTTTCTACGGCAGTTGCCATAGAAAATGAAGTAGGAGATGTTGCCATGTCACGTTCCGTTCGATTATGATTCTGTCTCTTCTGAGTCTGACTGACTTTGGCCACAAATGTGTTCTCTCCCCATTTTATCAGAAAACACTTCATCAAAATTGCAATTTCCATTTCCACCTTTGTGGCTATATGTTTTCACAAAACTGGTTGTGATGTTGAAGCTTGTTTAATATTCTGCTCTAGGCTGTAATTTAAGCCTAGGATCAAGTACAGCAGCACCCCTGGAATTATACTGCAGCGCCTCTGGACTTAGGAAGCATAGGCAGCACCCCTGGAGAATTACACAGCACAGCAGACAGTTAACAGCATCCCTGGACTTAAACAGCAGTGGGGCAGCACCCCTGGACTGATAGGGCCGTTCAGCACCCCATATAGGACAGCACCCCCAGAATGATGTGGCAGACAAAGAAAAAATGTGCAAGATGGAATTGTCCTTGGGCACCCACCCTTATGTTGTATAAACAGGACATACACACTTTATCAAACCAATAATTTCAGCGACAGGGTCTGCCACACGACTGTGGCTGAAATGATTGGATTGTTTGGGCCCCCACCAAAAAATGAAGCAATTAATCTCTCCTTTAACAAACTGGCTCTACAGAGGCAAGATGTCATCCTCATCGTCCGATTCCTCACCCTCTTCAATGTTTACATCCTCATCATCATACTCACTGCGCAGGAATGGCAATGTGCTTTTTCATCCCATGGCCAACAACTGTCTCCACTGGTGCCTTATTCAAACAAACCACATCCCCATTAGAATCCTCATCGTCAACTTCATCCTTAGCGCCACCTACACCAATATCCTCCTCATCCTACTGTACTTCTACAGTGACATCCTTAATCTCAATATCAGCAACTGGACTGGCGGTGCTCCTCCCAGCACCTGCAGGGGGGTGAAGCCTCCACTTCCCATACAGTCTTGGGAAGGTCAGGCCTAGACATCGCAACTGCGGACACACTTGAACTCTCCTTGGGGATTTGTGATATCTCTGAATGCACAGTTGTTTTTTCCTGTGCTTTAACAAACTTTATTTTTTTCATTTTTCGAGAGGGAGGAGGGCGTCCATTTTCATGAGAAGCTGAACCACCAGTCATGAACATAGGCCAAGGCCTTAGCCTTTCCTTGCCACTTCATGTTGTGAATGGCATATTGCCAATTTTACGTTTCTCATCAAATATTTTTTTTTTCTGATTATTAATTTTTGCTTCTTGGATTTTACACGCCCTCTATGACATTGGGCATCGGCATTAGCAGACGACGTTGATAGAATTGCATCGTCAATGTCATAACTGGTGACAGCAGCAGCTTCAGTACTAGTACTAGGAACTGGAAGTGGTTTCTGATTTTTCACTATTTTTTCCTCCAAATTTGTGTTCTCCATTTCACAGGATAGCACCTATTTATTATTACAGCACACAGAACAGTGCCCCTTTATTTTCACAACACCCCTGTATTTTTACAGCATGCAAGACAGGGCCAGTGTACATTTACTTTCACAGCACCCCTGTATTTTTACAGCATGCAAGACAGGGCCAGTGAACATTTATTTTCACAGCACCCCTGTATTTTTACAGCATACAAGACAGGGCCAGTGTACATTTATTTTCACATCACTCCTGTAATTTTACAGCACACAAGACAGGGCCAGTATACCTTTTTTCACAGCACCCCTGTAATTTAACAGCATACAAGACAGGGCCAGTGTACCTTTACAACACCCCAATATTTTTTAGAGCATACAGGACAGGGCCAGTACCTCTGTATTTTAACAACTCCCCTGTAATTTTACAGCGTACAAGCCAGGGCCAGTGTACCTTTATTTATACAACACCCCTGTATTTTTACAGCATACAGGACAGGGCCAGTGTACATTTATTTTCACATCACTCCTGTATTTTTACAGCACACAAGACAGGGCCAGTATACCTTTTTTCACTGCACCCCTGTAATTTAACAGCATACAAGACAGGGCCAGTGTACCTTTACAACACCCCAATATTTTTTAGAGCATACAGGACAGGGCCAGTACCTCTGTATTTTAACAACTCCCCTGTAATTTTACAGCATACAAGCCAGGGCCAGTGTACCTTTATTTATACAACACCCCTGTATTTTTTTACAGCATACAGGACAAAACCAGCTCCCCTGTATTTTCACAGCACCCCTGTATTTTTACAGCACCCCTGTACTTTTACAGCATACACGATAGGGTTAGAACCCCTGTATTTTAACAACACCAGTATACTTTTACAGAATACAAGACAGGGCCAGTGTACCTTTATTTATACAACACCCCTGTATTTTTTTACAGCATACAGGACAGATCCAGCACCCATGTATTTTCACAGCACCCCTGTATTTTTACAGCATGCAAGACAGGGCCAGCACCCCTGTATTTTAACAACACCCTTGTAATTTTACAGCATACAAGACAGGGCCAGTATACCTTTATTTTCACAGCACCCCTGTCATTTTACACATTACAAGACAGGGCCAGTGTTTATTTATTTTCACAGCACCCCTGTAATTTTACAGCATACAAGACAGAGCCAGTGTACCTTTACAACACCCCTGTATTTTTACAGCATACATGACATGGCTAGTGTACATTTATTTTCACAGCACCCCTGTATTTTTACAGCATACAAGACAGGGCCAGTGTACATTTATTTTCACAGCACCCCTGTAATTTTACAGCATACAAGACAGGGCCAGTGTACATTTACAACACCCCTGTATTTTTACGGCATACAGGACAGTGCCCCTGTACAGCACAGTGACAGTACAGCAACACCCATGTACAGCTGCAGCACCCCTAACAGCACAGGACACCATAGTGACAGGACAGCACCCCTAACAGCACAGTACACCACAGTGATAGGACAGCACCCCTAACAGCACAGGACACCACAGTGACAGGACAGCACCCCTAACAGCACAGGACAAAACCCCTAAAGAGCACACACAGACCCCACCCAACACCACCACCCATAGAGAGACAGAGGTCTGTCTCCCTCACTCTACAAGTCCACAGTGAAAATGGCGGGAATGCGCAGCTCTTTATATGGAAACCAAAACCTGTGAGATTCCGACAGCGGGATGATGACCTTTTGCCTCCTTATGGGATCCAAGTCTGGCGGGAAGTTTCTGGCTTGGATCGTGAAGTTTGGGGGGGGGGGGGTCGGATCCGAGATCCGATCCCGCTCATCTCTAGTATATATATACATCCTTCGTAGAATTGCAGGTTTCTGAATCCTGAAGTTTGCTGCTGAAGCCTGAAGTCAAAATATATCACATGTAGCTTTTTCCACCTTTAACAACTATTCTGCTGGAGGCTTCCATTACCCTGTGCTGAGCCCATTTTCCTACATTTTCCAATGTCACATTCTAACATTAGTGTCATTTATATTTTTACTAGTTACCAGCCCATCAAAATGACGGAGCAACATAGCATTAATGTCAGCACCATCAGCTGTGAGCTCCCGACGGAGCAACGCTTGAATTGCTCCGTCGGGCACCATCTAGTGGCTGTCAGCTTGCAAAATACTTGAGTACCCCCATAGAGGTGAGGAGCAGTGTAAGCCTATTATTATATAGAAATGTACTTCCCACACAAATGATACCTTTTTTTCATTTTCAGTAAATTCAATTAGAGGTCTATTTACTAAGATATTTTAGGAATGAACACAGGGAGGGCATATACATAAATATAAAGAATTTTTTGAAATATCAGAATTAAGAGAGTAGTATAACAATTAAAAGAATTTGACAGCTGTAACAAATTACTCAGAATGCAATGTGTTCACAGATATATAGTTACCATAGGATATGGCATCTAGTCCATGAATATTTCATAGATCCTCCAAAAGCAAAGTAGCTTTTGTGCAGTGTAGCAATAAGATGTAATTAGCCAATGATTCACAAGAAAAGTCTTGTATTTTAGAGAGGAATGCCATATACCGGTAGATCGGTTTTAGCATGGGCTGCACGGAGCACCCGCCATGCCACTGCCTCCTCCTCCTCCGCCACAGGGTAGCTCACCACCATGATGGTCTGGTCTTGTGGTGTCCGATTGTCAGTGGGACAGCGGGGCTTCTTTGGTGGGAGTGGCAATGCTTTACAAATGCCAGGGAGGGAGAGTGCGGCTCCTAATTTCAGCTGCAGTACACGGTGGTGTTCTCAAATCTTTGGAGCTCTGACCTTAGAGTGACACAGAGCGGTACATGAGTGTCCTTAACACGTTTCTCTGTGGTGATGGTTTCATCCCCACCTTCTGATGAAACTGTCACCACAGAGAAACGCGTTAAGTACAACTTAGAAGTGGCATCACTTCCTTATGTGGGTACACTATTCTAAGTTGGCTGATTTTTTTTTTTAGAAATAGTGGGACTTCCTCTGCAATCTTAATATGTATACACATGTAGAGCCCCACTCATCCAACATAGGGATTAACCATTTAACTCACAATTTTTCCCTTCAAAACTTCATATACTGTACTGTAGTTGTTTTTATTTCATTTTTATTTAATAATATATTTTAAAAGTATTTTTTTTTTTTACTTTTTCAATATTATATTATGCACATCTGCAGAACGGATCTCCTCATCAAAAACTGGGAGACACAGTTGGGCGCATGTGATCTGACCATACCAGCTGAGTGGTTAAATGACACAGAAACTAAATTAAAAAAAAAAAGAAGAAGAAGCAATGTTGGGAAAATGAAGTGACAATAAAAAAAAAAATCTAAAATAGTCTAGTTCCATAAATGTGCAGACCCTGTTATAATGGAGCTTTAGGTTTGTTTACAGTTAGGCAACGACAGTCCAAATCATGCACAAAGTAGATACTATACAACTACCAGCGATGGAAGTGAATAATATTATGCCCAAATAAAAATCAGCTGTTTAGACTTCCTTGAAGTTTTCTTATTTGCGTCCTGCTAGGATAGCCATGGTCTGCAAAGAACTTTCAAGGCATCTACAGGATCTTATCAGTGACAGGTACAGTACCAATCAGAATTGAGGTATAAAGGAATATAAAAGTTGTTCCATGCACTGTACCACGGAACACTGTGAGTGGAGAAAATGTGGAACAACAAGCATATTGCCAAGGTCAAAACATCCATCTAAAGTTGATGACAGGATATGGAGAATACTCCTCAAAGATGCTGCCAAGAGGCCTATGACAAAACTAAAGGACCTATAGGGATTTTTTGGCAGGAACCTGTCACTGCTAAAATGTGACTACAAATGCTCATTTTCTGCTCATGTGTAGGCTCTAGGGCAGGGTGGTGAAATAAAAAGGGAGAGGGGAACCTTGGACTGCACACCCTAATTCCAAACACCGTTGAGAGGTACTATCATGCTGAGACTTGTAGATCCACACAGAAGAAAAAACTTGCAGATGCACACTCTGTAATACGAAGCACTGTTAATCAGAATCATTGTAATCAACTTTGCAATCTAACATAGAGCAAAACTGAGGTGCTTAGCATGATTTTTGGCCAAACAAATATGGGCCCACCATTCAAAAACCAGGTGACCTCATCTGGGGGTCCCTAACACTAATGTTCAAGTCCAGGGCATGGGACATCCCAAGTCAGCACAGTCTATCCTCCCCGAGGCACGTTAGTAAGTGTTAATAAGTAAGAAACATAAAAGTGTTACATGGGTGAGAGGTAATAATTAGTATTTAATACGTGTTATATAGTGTTCCGTGGTACTTTGCAATCTAACATAGAGCAAAACTGAGGTGCTTAGCATGATTTTTGGCCAAACAAATATGGGCCCACCATTCAACAACCAGGTGACCTCATCTGGGGGTCCCTAACACTAATGTTCAAGTCCAGGGCATGGGACCTCCCAAGTCAGCACAGTCTATCCTCCCCGAGGCACGTTAGTAAGTGTTAATAAGTAAGAAACATAAAAGTGTTACATGGGTGAGAGGTAATAATTAGTATTTAATATGTGTTATATAGGTAGTAAAATAATTAGGTGCTAAAAGAGTACTGAATTAAGTTTTACAGTGCAATTAATGCCCCAAAGTAGCAAGGCCACCCCAAACTCATCCCTAAAACTGACAAATGATATATATTTATTTAGGACTTACCATCATAGTGCCTTTTCCCAACTGGTAGTCTGTAAATGCCAGAGATGGGAATATAAAAGAACATCCATGCCCATGAAATCTTGCATAACACATACATTCCATCACAACAAACCATGCATGTTATGGTCTGATGAGAGCAAGGTTGTACTTTTTGGCATTAATTTTAAAAACTCACCTCTTCTGGCAAGCCTATCAACTTCCTGAATTGCCCACATAACCTTCAGAGGCATTTATATCTAATTACATCTCATCAAGACTGTCTTTGCAATCTGGTGGGACCACTATGCTATAAATAGTGCCTATCAATGTGTATCTTTCTTATTTCCCTATAGATTGTAAGCTTGCGAGCAGGGCCTTCCTACTGCTCTGTCTGTCTGTTTTTACCCAGTTTTGTTCTATTACTGTTGTTCTAATTGTAAAGCCCAACGGAATATGCTGTGCTATATAAAAAACTGTAAATAAATAAATAAATAATAAATAGATATGTTTGGTGTAAAAACAACTCAGCTCATCACCGGTAGAACACCATACTTATTGTTGTGCAATGGTGGCAGTTGTACCATACTACTTTGAGGCTTAGGGGTTGATGTCTCAAGGAGTGAGAAGAGTAGAGAAGTGGACCAGTAGACAAATTGCCCATAGCAACCAACCAGCGTCAAGATAGAATTTATCAAGTAGTTTCCATAAAATGATAGAAGTTTATTGGTTTCCATGGGGAACTTCTCAACCTGTCCTCATTAGTAGGTCTGACATTTTCCCTTTTTTCTAATGCAGAGTAGGCATCCTCTTCATTCTTTTCACTGCTTGATACATTGTTCTCCCATCGTTCTCCTCAGCTGGGACAGAAGCACAAGGTAGAGTAGAGGGCATAATGTGTAGCGCCAAATATCAAGATGTTTTGGGACAAAAACTGCTGACCTCTGTCAGAAAGTTGAAAATGAAAAGGATTTTTAGCTTCCAAAATGATAACAAACCAAAGCACACATCCACGTTAACCAAGGAATGGCATCAGAAAAGCAAGATTAAAGTCTCAGTCCCACTGAAAATCAATGGAGCAACCTATGGAGAGCTGTGTACAGGAGATCCCCTCAGCAAATTAATGGACCTTGATCTTTTTTCTTTTTTTTTTAATCAGCTCAGAGTTTGATAGAATTGCAAAGTCCATGTGTGCAAGGTTGATATAGACTTAATCAAAAAGACTCCCCACTATAATAAAAGCAAAAGCTGCTTTCTTTTCATAAGAATTGTCTGTTTGTTTTTCACTTGAATTTCGTTTGTTTCAAGGTCATTACAAAGGTGGACAAACGTTCTGACATGTGTCATCTGGATTGCAGACTTTATATCTCAAAAACCAGCAATATAAATAAGGGCATGTATACTATTTATACACACCTTGCATGTTTTATTTTATAACATATAAGAAAAAAGATGCAAATGGGAAAATACATTATGTCAGTGTATAAGCTGTAAATACAGTGCAGTACGTTTAGATGAATCCATGTTTATTGCATGTTTTCCCAACTAAATTCATATTAATTTAGAGTATGAGATAACTCAACAAAATTCGACCTAACCATTGCATTGTTATAGAAAGAGAAAAGCTCAGAAGGGTTGAAATGTTCACTTGCTGTAAAGGTGGGTACACACTAGGCTATGTGCTCTATGAGCGACGTCGCCTAGTGTTTCCCCGGTCTGGGTGGTTGGCGGCTGGGCACACACACTGAGCGATATGACGTTCATATTGCTCAGTGACGTCACACAGCAGCCGGGCTGTGCAGGCAGCTCTTGGATGACCCATCGATGGTCACTGGTGGCATAAACACTTTCCGAGAAAATGAGCGACATCACTCAGGAAGGGTGAAAATGAGCGACGTCGCTCAGGAAGGGTGACGTCGCTCATTTTCTCGGCAAGTGTCTATGCACCTTTAATCTTCATTTTGTTGTTTCAGAAGAGTCACACATAAAAATAAATAAATAAATAAAACCATTGTGGAATTTGTTTTGATCGATCCTTTGGTCAACACCCCAACATGGGTGTGGTATATTTCCGGCATGTTGGCATGAGAATGCTGACATAAGAACATTGGCATGCAACATGTAGTCATGCTTGGCATGTCGACATTGACCACATCAACATTCAACATATCAACACTAATGAAATGCCAACATTAGAGTGTCGGGGAAACGTTTTTGGTAGTCTAGTGGTGACTTACCTGGTAAAGTGGGTACGGTGGCTCCAGTAGTGTCTTCTGGGACTGGCAGTGACATTGTAATGACTTCCAGCTCATAGTGTGGAGCTTCAGGTGGTGATGAACCACTAACCTATATCCCTCCCCTTAATGCCTAACCATAAACTAATCTCCAGTATCACAACCCTAACCCTCCCCAAGTGCCTAACCCTCACCTTCTGTAGTCTCCCCCTCCGGTGCTCCAGTCTAGTCTAACCCTCACCTTCTGTAGTCTCCCCCTCCGGTGCCGCAGTCTAGTCTAACCCTTACCTTCTGTAGTCTCCCCCTCCGGTGCCGCAGTCTAGTCTATCCCTCACCTTCTGTAGTCTCCCCCTCCGGTGCCGCAGTCTAGTCTAACCCTCACCTTCTGTAGTCTCCCCCTCCGGTGCCGCAGTCTAGTCTAACCCTCTGGTCGCTGCAGAATGTTGATATTTCACATATTCTGCAGATGCCAATGTGTTCAATTTTGACATTTCAACAATGTTGACATCAAAACTGTTGACACTGTGATGTTCAAATTCTAAAAATATTGACATGATGATGACATCATCCCCTCCAACACAGCATGACTGTCTGTAGCTATATACATATAGCTAATATACTATGAATTTTGCTTATACCCATCTGCCATAAAGCATTCCGTAGCTTTAGTACTCTTATCATGATTAACCCTTTGGATATCCCTAAAGATTGGGGGCATGACCTATTTGGCATGAGTTTTTTTTTTTCCAGCTCAGAATTGTTAATACTTGCGTTATTTTGGATGGTAAATGCGATAAAATAATCATAGGTTCCTATTCCATATCATTTATTTATTTTTCATACATTATTGAACTGAACTATGCATTCTGGGTAAGAGTTCTAGTGATAAAAATGTGAATTGAGAGATTACGGATTTCTTGCTAAAACTGAAAACACATTGTTGCCAAAAGTTTCATAAATAATATTTACATGAAATTCCCTGTTTGTCATAGTAATAAACTTAGGGTCTAATTCAGACCCGATAGCTGCTGTGCGTTTTCACCCAGCGGGCGATCGGGTCTGAACTGCGCAAGCGTATGCACCACAATGCGCAGGTGCGTCAGTGCGCAGCGCCGGGGAGCGCCGGGCTGTGACGGGATGGTGCGAACAAAGCGTTCGCACAGGCGATCGCAAAGTGACTGACAGAAAGAGGCCATTTGTGGGTGATAACTGACCATTTTAGAGGATTGTCCAGAAAAACACAGGAGGATCCAGGCGTTTGGAAGGAGGGTTTCTGACGTCAGCTCCGGCCCCGATCATCGCAGCGGCTGACTAAGTCCTGGGCTGTGCAGAGACTGCAAAAACTTTTGTTTGTGCAGCTCTCTGCTCATGCGATCACACCCCTGCACAACAAATTTACCCTCCCCTGTAGGTGGCGACTACCTGATTGCAGGGATGCAAAAAAAAACGCACCCTAGCGATCAGGTCTGAATTAGGCCCTTAGTTTGCACCATTTGTACTTCTGGGATCTACAGTGCCATGCATGTATTGGCTTCTTGCATCCTGATATTTTTAAAATAACTCCAGAACTCTATATCATCCTTTGAGGACTCGACATTGGGGATTACTCTTGTCCCTGTTGGTTACTATTCTCTCCAAGCTTTATAAATCTCCCTTCCCCCTGTGTCATGCTCCATAGAGACAGGGTCAGGCTACAAATTGTAGAAGATGGGACTACAGCTCCAGGACTATGCATTAGAAAATGCTCATAACAAAGACATCATGGTCACCGGCCACTCAGCTGGCCACTCAGCCATATAGCATAAGTATTTAAATTTAATTTTTACTTTCATGAAAAAGATGCAATTTTTCTACATTGGGACTCATAGTGTAGCGTGAAGAGTCGGGGGACACACCCACACAACAATGGTCACAGCCACATGACCATACCCACACAACACTGGTCACAGCTCTTCTAATGCAAAGTCCTGGAGCTGTAGTCCCATCCTAAAAATAAAGGAAAACTGGCTCTGTCTTGTATGCTGTAATAGTAGAGTGATTTTGTAAAAATACAGGGGTGCTGGCCCTGTCCTGTAGGATGTAAAAATACAGGGGTGCTGTAAATATAAAGGGGTACTGTTCTGTGTGCTGTAATTTTAAAGAGGCACTGTCCTGTGAAATGGAGAACAAACATTTTAAGGAAAAAATAGTGAAAGATCAGGAACCACTTCCAGTTCCTAGCACTAGTGCTGAAGCTGCTGCTGCCACTAGTCATGACCTTGACAATACAATTCCATCAACGTCGTATGCTAAGTTCGATACCCAATGTCATAGAGGGCATGTAAAATCCAAGAAGAAAAAAAAATAATAACCAAAAACAAAAACAAATTATCTGATGAGAAATGTAAAATTGGCAATATGCCATTCACGACACGAAGTGGCAAGGAAAGGCTAAGGCTTTGGCCTATTTTCATGACTGGTGGTTCATCTTCTCATGAAGATGGAAGCCTTCCTCCCTCTCGAAAAATTTAAAAAAAATAAAGTTTGTTAAAGCACAGGAAAAAACAACTGTGCGTTCAGACTCAGAGATATTACAAATTCCCAAGGAGAGTCCAAGTGTGTCCGTGGTTGCGATGTCTAGGCCTGACCTTCCCAAGACTGTATGGAAAGGCAATGCTCTTAGCACAATTTGCACGCCCTCTGCCAGTGCTGGGAGGAGCACTACCAGTCCAGTTGCTGATATTGAGATTGAGGATGTCACTGTAGAAGTACACCAGGATGAGGAGGATATTGGTTTAGCTGGCACTGAGGAGGAAGTATACGATGAGGATTTTGATGTTGTTGTGGTTTGTTTAAATAAGGCACCAGTGGAGACAGTTGTTGTCCATGGGCAAAATACAAAAAAATCCAGGGTTTTATTTTTACAACACCCCTGGAAATTTGGATGCCCTTGCTCAAACTGTCTTTATTTTACCTAAGTTGCACCCCTCCAGTGTTTACTCCAAAAGAATGTTTAGTACAGATGGTAACCTTGTCAGCGATTGCCGTAGGAGGTTACGTTCACAAAATGTGGAGAAGATGATGTTCATCAACATGAATTATAAATTCCTCCAGGAAGACCTTTACCAGCAATTGCCTCTAGAAAATGCACAGGGACCAGTGATGGTGGACTCCAGTGGTGACGAATTCATACTCTGTGAGGTTGAGGATGTAAACACTGAAAGGGGTGAGGAATTGGAGGATGAGGATCAGGACGACATCTTGCCTCTGTAGAGCCAGTTTGTGCAAGGACAGATTAATTGCTTCTTTTTTGGTGGGGGCCCAAACAAACCAATCATTTCAGCCACAGTTGTGTGGAAGACCCTGTGGCTGAAATGATTGGGTTGTTAAATTGTACATGTCTTGTTTATACAACATAAGGGTGGGTGGGAATGCCCAAGGACAATTCCATCTTGCACCTCTTTTTTTCTTTGTATAATGTGCTCTTTGGGGCCTAGTTTTTAAAAGTGCCATCCTCTCTGACACTGTAGTGCCACTCCTAGATGGGCCACGTGTTTGTGCTGCCCACTTGTGTAACTTAGCTTAGTTATCCAGCTACCTCGGTGCAACCTTTTGGCCTAAAAACAATATTGTGAGGTGTGAGGTGTTCAGAATAGACTGGAAATGAGTGGAAATGAATGTTAAGGTTCATAATACTGTAGGAACAAAACAAAAAAAAGTGATTTTAGCTGTTTTTATGTTTTTTAACAAAAAAATCCAGATCCAAAACCAAAACCCGAAGAGGTGGTTTTGCAAAACCAATCCAGATCCAAAACAGGAATGGAGATCCAGATCCAAAACCAAAACACAAAACCCGAAAAAGTGTCTGGTGCACATCTCTACTATTGATTGATCACTCTGACTACTAGTACTGCGGCTGCCGTACACTACTGCTATATATCTGTGTGTGATCCAAAGCAAAATATATATATTTCTATTGGTGCGTCACTCACTGACGACTATCAGTACTTCTGTAACACTACTGCTATGTATCTGTGTGTGATCCAAAGCAAAAAATATATTTCTAATTGTGTTACTCAGTGACGACTACTAGTACTGCCATACACTACTGCTATATATCTGTGTGTGATCCAAAGCAAAATATATATATTTCTATTGGTGCGTCACTCACTGACGACTATCAGTACTTCTGTAACACTACTGCTATGTATCTGTGTGTGATCCAAAGCAAAAAATATATTTCTAATTGTGTTACTCAGTGACGACTACTAGTACTGCCGTACACTACTGCTCTATATCTGTGTGTGATCCTAAGCAAAAAATATGTTTCTATTGGTGCGTCATTCTAACTACTATTACTGCATCTCCCGTACACTGCTGCTATATATCTGTGTGTGATGCAAAGCAAAATATATATTTCTATTGGTGCCTCACTTAGGGACTACTAGTACTGTCGTACAATACTGCTATATATCTGTGTGTGATCCAAAGCAAAAAATATATTTTTATTGGTGAATCACTCAGTGAATACATGTACTGCAGCTGCGAGGAAAAAACTAAATTTTTCTAAGAGACCCACTGGCGGTGATGCAGATCAGTCAGGAACAAGTTTTGGCATCTGGTCCGAACTTAAGGAGCTGCCTACAATTACTGATATGTCTACTGTCACTGCATATGATGCTGTCACCATTGAAAGAATGGTTGACAACTATGTTAGTGATAGCATCCAAATAGGCATGTCAGACAGTCCGTTTCAATACTGGCAGGGAAAAAAAGGCAATTTGGAGGCCCTTGCACAAACTGGCTTTGTTTTACTTAAGTTGCCCTTCCGACCTTCAGTTTGTACTCAGAAAGAGTTTTTAGCGCAGCCGTGGACCTTGTCAGTGATCGGTGTAGGAGGTTACTTCCCCAAAATGTGGAAAAGATGATGTTCATCAAAATGAATTACAAATTCCACGAGGAAGACCTTTACCAGCAATTACCTTCACAAAGTACAGAGGTAATGGTGATGGTGGATTCCAGTGGGGATGAATTAATAGTGTGTGAAAACGAGGATGTACACACTGATGGGGGTGATAAATCGGAGGATGATGAAGACATTTTGCCACTGTAGATCCAGTTTGTGCAAGGAGAGACCAATTGCTTCTTTTTTTGTGGGGGTCCAAACAAACCAACCATTTCATCCACAGGTGTGGCAGACCCTGTTGCTGAAATCATTGGTTTGTTAAAGAGTGCATTTCCTGTTTATAAAACATAAGGGTGATAGGGTCTTATTTCACATGAAATCTCCTCCTAATTTAGATCTTAATTGGTGGAACTGTCCATTAAATTAGATTTTTATCTGGATATTAAAAAATAGTACATGGGTGTGGATCATAGGGTCGACCACACTTAGGTCTTCAGTCATTAGGTCCACCACTATTGGTCACAGTGACTAGGTTGACACCTGAAATAGGTTGACATGGTCATTAGGTCGACAAAAAAATTTGGTGTCGTTTTCTTCGTAAAGTGAACAGGAACCCATATTAGTGCACCATGGCCCTCATTCTGAGTAGTTCGCTCGCTAGCTGCTTTTAGCAGCAATGCAAACGCTAGGCTCCGCCCTCTGGGAGTGTATCTTAGCTTAGCAGAAGTGCGAACGAAAGGTTAGCAGTTCTGCTACTAAAAAATTTCATGCAGTTTCAGAGTGGCTCCAGACCTACTAGCTTGCGATGACTGCAGTCTGTTTAGTTCCTGTTTTGACATCACAAACACGCCCTGCGTTCTGCCAGCCACTCCCCCGTTTCTCCAGCCACTCCTGCGTTTTTACCTGGCACGCCTGCATTTTTTAGCACACTCTCTGAAAACGGTCTGATTCCGCTCGAGCTTGTGTAAAACTACAAAGTTTTGTGAGAAAGTACTTAGCGCATGCGCGCTGCGTACCATGCGCATGCACAGAAATGCCAATTTTTAGCCTGATCGCTATGCTGCGAAAATCGTCAGTGAGCGACCAACTCGAAATGAGGGCCTATGTTCCCTCACATGCCTCACTTCGCTTGCCGTGCTTCAGGTTACCGTTCCCAATCGTAGTCCACGTGGATGGTAAAGTATGAAAAAGTTCAAAAAAGAAAAAAGATGTGAAAAACTCATATTGACCTTTTTCCATGTCGACCTAGTGACCATGTCAACCTATAGACCATGTCGACCTAATGCATGTCGACCTAATGCATGTCGACCAATATTGGTTGACCTAATGACTGTTGACCTAAGTGTGGTCAACCTAAAGACCGGATACCCTTGTACATTGAGGTTCTCATCCAGAGCTTGTTTATCCAATGAATTATGTCCTTAAAGAATACGGAAATATTGTTTTTGCATGTTTAAGCCAAAATTAAGCATTTTGCATATTTAATAAAACTAGAACGCTGTAGATATCAGAAATGTCTCCTGCTTTGGGACATTCCTGGAGCTATTTAGCAATCTCCGAGAAATGTTAGCCACTTACAGGCCAGAGAGGAATCTTCTGATCAGGGGCGGAACTCTAGGAGGCAGTGGAGTCAGCTGCCGCCGGGCTCCTGGCCTCAAGGGGGCGCATCTCCTCCACACTGTCTCCCGCTGCCTGACTCCTGAAGAGGAGCTTTCGTGTCAGTGTCAGGGGGAGTCCGCAGATCAGAAGAACTGGAGGAGCTACTCGCAGCCTGGAACCTGTCACCGGAGGAGGAGGAGCTCGTAGCAGCATGCGCACCCTCAGCGTTCTGAGGGAAAATCCCACCGGCCAGCCGCTGTGTGCTCCGGCTCTGCGGGTAAGTGGAGGTCCAGGGCAGCCATCCTTGTGACGGTCACATTATCGTGCGTGCCGAATGCCGGTGATTGGGCGGGCGCGCGCGGGAGGGGGGGGGTCTTATTGTATACATTGCTGGGAGGTGCTGCATTTAAGATCCCTTCAATAATGACACACACAGCAGCACCATTATATAATCAATATTTCAATCTGGTACTATAGATTGTCACCAGGATACCATACCTGATGACAATCTATAGTACCAGATTGAAATATTGATTATATAAAGGTGCTGCTGTGTGTGTCATTACTGGAGGGATCCTAAGTGCAGCACCTCCCAGCAATATATTAAAACTTCTTGTGGGGGCACCAGAATAAGTAAATGTATATATATATATATAGAGAGAGAGAGAGAGAGATGTGGAATTCAGTGGCACTCCACAGACTTGAATATATTAATAATAAATAATTAATCCATGAATTAAATAAAGTATGGAGTATTAACTGTATACAAGTCTGTGGAGTGCCACTGAATTCTACATCTATATGAGACCGTTGCTTTGACCTAAGGAGGGCACCACAGCAAGAATTCATTGTACCCTCAAAGGAGTGTCAGGCTCACAGTCCTATAAAAAAATAAAATATATATCTATATATATATATATATATATATATAGAATAACAGAAGGGCGGCACTCAGAGACTTTTTAAAGATGAATAAAGTGCAGTGACTTTATTGTGAGCATCAACGTTTCGGGGTCTGCGCCCCGTCGTCACTGTTTTGTACACATTATGTTATCCTGACGACGGGGCTCACACCCAGAGGGAGGGCACCAGCAGCAAGTTACATGCATATAGATTACTGAGTGCCGGGTCGTACCGTTCTGCATATATATATATATATATATATATATATATATATATATATATAGAGGCAAAGTGTGACATCCCTAGATGCTCCCAACACCAGGTAAGAGATACTGCATGGCACTCCAGGACGTCTTTGAATCAATTACATTTTACTGCAATATATAACCCAGAATCGTTGATATATTGCGGTAAAAGTTTATTGATTTAAATAAGTCCTGGATTGCCATGCAGTATCTCTCACCTGGTGTTGGGAGCATCTAAGGAAAGGACGCCACACTTATATACATCATTATCAGCAAGGGCACCCAGGCAACTGCATATACAATAGTGAGTACTGAACCACAAGATGAATATATATATATATATATATATATATATATATATAGTATTATCATTTACTGTATCAGTGCGCAGTATGTTAGTGTCCATGGAATAAAGTGACTTGCATACTCCCTTTAGTGTGGACGGTGTAATGGTTAGCATTACTGCCTCAAGGCACTGAGGTCATGGGTTTTGTTCCCGCCATGGCCCTAACTGTGTAGAGTTTGTATATTCTCACATTGCTGGCGTGGATTTCCACCAGGTACTCTGGATAGGTAGGTTATTTGGCTCCCAACAAAAATTAACCCTAGTGCATGAGTGTACAGGGGCAGACTACATAGGCCAAGTATTTCTTATCTGCCATCAAATTCTATGTGACAGGTCTCGCAATAGTACAGCTGTCTGGTTCTCGCCTCCGGCCGGGGAGAGGGAGTGCAGACTAGAGTCCTGGGAGCTGCTATCCACTTCCTCCTTCTCCAGTGTGACCTGCCACCTCCACACTTCCCTATGATTTGTCCCTGAACTGTGATCAGGACAAACGCTAGGAGAGAAAGCCTTGTGATGAACATCTGCTTAATTCTCCATGTCCGCCACCCAGCATGACACCCTGCCTGCTGTATGTGAGAGTGTAGAGAGCAGTCACTGGACGTTGTGTCCCCTATACTGAGCGGGATATCAGAGTTATTTCTGCGTCTTCCGTCATTCTGCTGCGGAGCCCATCCACACACTGCTGATGCGGGGGGTCACCCACTTTATAGGCTGCTACACAGGTACTTATGGTGTTAAAATAGGAAGAAGAGCTGTTGTGTAGCCTACACATGGAGCCCTCCTCATCAATCCCTATAATTATGGGGATTGTTATTAACTGAGCCAGGGCAGTCGGACTTAATCCCCTGCTGTATTGTTCTTGAAAGTGGCGTTTGTGTGTTTTTGATATATACATACTGTATATCGGCACACCACTGCGCCAAAGCATCTACATTGTGACACACTGTTGGGTGAGGGAGTACTGTAGGTGTGCTATAAAGGTATGCTGGTGTCTATTTTATTGTGATGACTGACTTGGAGTGCGTCCACTTTGTATGTGTATCTATATTACTATTGGGAAAGGCACCTGAGCACGCTACTACTGTTCAACATGAGTGCCGGATAGCTATATATGAAGGGCGTGTGTGTCTACAGTATGTAGTGGGGGGGGGGGCACCAACACTTATCATGCCTCCGGGCGACTGGGGCGAACTTACGCCACTGCTTCTGATCCCTACCCCAGAGGGCTGGAGACGACCGCAAATATTTCCCTTTGTACATGTGTATCCGGATTGCCACACATGTGCAATTTCTTGGCCAGGTCAGAACCGTGAAGTAAAATGATAGCATTTGCTGTCTTGGGCCATATGTATCAAAGCTTGGAGCAGGATCGGACTGGCCCACAGGGGTACACGGGTAAATTTACTAAGGTGGGAGGTTTTTTAGAACTGGTGATGTTGCCCATAGCAACCAATCACATTCTATTTAACATTTATCTATCTGCTTCTAGAATATAATGGATAGCATCTGATCGGTTGCTATGGGCAACATCACAAGGTCTAAAAAAAAATGCCACCCACCTTAGTAAATTTACCCCACAGTCTTTAAAGTGACAGAAGCTGATTGCTTGGTACTTCAGTTCTCTTAGAATTTGACCAGTAGTGGATCTTGCTACGGGCGAGAAGGATTTTTGCCTGTGGCATCGAGTTCCGGAGGGCGCAGCCGCCATCCAGAAGGCGCCGCCGCTGTGGCAAAATCCGCTACTGGTGCCAGTGCTGTGCGGTGCGTGATGAAGTCATCACGCACCTGCACTGCATTGTGGGAGCGGCACATAGACGCTAGAGGTCATAATTGACCTCTAGTGTCTATGCGGTGCTATGGTAGAGACGTCATGACGTTTCTCCCATAGATACGAGGAGCGGCGCTGGCAGCTGGAGACGGAGACAGAGGGCAGCAGCGTTCGGGAATCAGTAGCGGCGATTGTAAGTATTCATTTATTTTTTTTGTAAGCGGCACAACTAGGGGGCACAACTCTACAGGGGGCACAACTCTACAGGGGGCAATACTACTAGGGGCACAACTCTACAGGGGGCACAGAACTAAGGGCAATACTACTGGGGGCACAACTCTACAGGGGGCACAGTACTGGGGACAATACTACTGGGGGCACAACTCTACAGGGGGCACAACTCTACAGGGGGCACAGGACTGGGGGCAATACTACTTTCGGCACAGCTACAGGGGGCACAGTACTGGGGGCACATCTACTGAGGGCACAGCTACAGGGGGCATACCTGACCACGTCACTTCTCCATGAAGCCACGCTCCTATTTTTTTGCCCTGGGCGCCACAAGGTCTAGATCCGGCCCTGAATTTGACGGCAGATAAGAACCACTTGGCCCATTTAGTCTGCCCCTTTTTAATACGAAGGGTTAGGGTTTGGGTTAGGGTACCTCCACTTTATCTCTCTCCGCACTTATCAGCAGTATGGAAAGAGAACACATCACAGATGAAATGTGAAATGTAAATCACAGTATTAAAAAAAAAAAAAGCTGTGTAGGATTTGGGTGCCATACACAAAACCAGGCAGTATTTCCCCTGTATGCAAAAAGAAGATGACTTTTGCTCACGTTGCATTGCAACATCCAGGTACAGTACGATTCTACCTGCTTTAGCTGGACTTGCTCCAAAGCACTTTGCAATAAAAAGAGCAAACTTGGCAATGCTGCAAAACTCATTATGCAAAAATATCTCAGCACTATTTTTTTTCTTACTTATCTACATCCATAAATGCAAAGACACATCCATTTACCTTACAGAATATAGAGGTACGTACATTTACAAAAATAAAAACCATGATATATTTGTTCTATTTTGATGACTGACTGCATTTGAAGATGTGTTGGCATATTTTCACAGCAGACACTTTGCAGCCATCCATACTGTATGCATGGTGTTAAGCAGTTCTTGGCCAGTGGGGATTCTGCCATGGACAGCATGGTGGCATATTGGTTAGAAATTAGAGATGAGCGGGTTCGGTTTCTTTGAATCCGAACCCGCACGAACTTCACTTTTTTTTCCACGGGTCCGAGCGACTCGGATCTTCCCGCCTTGCTCGGTTAACCCGAGCGCGCCCGAACGTCATCATGACGCTGTCGGATTCTCGCGAGGCTCGGATTCTATCGCGAGACTCGGATTCTATATAAGGAGCCGCGCGTCGCCGCCATTTTCACTCGTGCATTGAGATTGATAGGGAGAGGACGTGTCTGGCGTCCTCTCCATTAGAATAGAGATAGATAGATTAGATAGAGAGAGATTGTGCAGAGTCGCAGACAGAGTTAGTTTACCACAGTCAGTGACCAGTGCAGTTGCTAGTTAACTTTTATTTAATATAATATATCCGTTCACTTCTCTCTGCTATATCCGTTCTCTGCCTGAAAAAAAAAACGATACACAGCACAGTCAGTCACACAGTGTGACTCAGTCTGTGTGCACTCAGCTCAGCCCAGTGTGCTGCACAGTCATCAATGTATAAATTAAAAGCTTATAATTAATTGTGGGGGAGACTGGGGAGCACTGCAGGTTGTTAGCAGGAGCCAGGAGTACAATTATATTAATTAACAGTGCACACTTTTGCTGCAGGAGTGGTGACCAGTGCCTGACCACCAGTATAGTATTGTTGTATACTACTAATATCTCTTTAAATATCAACCAGTCTATATTAGCAGCAGACACAGTACAGTGCGGTAGTTCACGGCTGTGGCTACCTCTGTGTCGGCACACGGCAGGCAGTCCGTCCGACCAGAATTGTATTATTTATTATTATATACCTACCACCTAACCGTGGTTTTTTTTTCATTCTTTATACCGTCATAGTGTCATCCTAATTGTTACGAGTATACTACTATCTCTTTATCAACCAGTGTACAGTGCGGTAGTTCACGGCTGTGGCTACCTCTGTGTCGGCACACGGCAGGCAGTCCGTCCGACCAGAATTGTATTATTTATTATTATATACCTACCACCTAACCGTGGTTTTTTTTTCATTCTTTATACCGTCATAGTGTCATCCTAATTGTTACGAGTATACTACTATCTCTTTATCAACCAGTGTACAGTGCGGTAGTTCACGGCTGTGGCTACCTCTGTGTCGGCACACGGCAGGCAGTCCGTCCGACCAGAATTGTATTATTTATTATTATATACCTACCACCTAACCGTGGTTTTTTTTTCATTCTTTATACCGTCATAGTGTCATCCTAATTGTTACGAGTATACTACTATCTCTTTATCAACCAGTGTACAGTGCGGTAGTTCACGGCTGTGGCTACCTCTGTGTCGGCACACGGCAGGCAGTCCGTCCGACCAGAATTGTATTATTTATTATTATATACCTACCACCTAACCGTGGTTTTTTTTTCATTCTTTATACCGTCATAGTGTCATCCTAATTGTTACGAGTATACTACTATCTCTTTATCAACCAGTGTACAGTGCGGTAGTTCACGGCTGTGGCTACCTCTGTGTCGGCACACGGCAGGCAGTCCGTCCGACCAGAATTGTATTATTTATTATTATATACCTACCACCTAACCGTGGTTTTTTTTTCATTCTTTATACCGTCATAGTGTCATCCTAATTGTTACGAGTATACTACTATCTCTTTATCAACCAGTGTACAGTGCGGTAGTTCACGGCTGTGGCTACCTCTGTGTCGGCAGTCGGCAGGCAGTCCGTCCATCCATAATTGTATTATTATTATAATATATACCACCTAACCGTGGTTTTTTTTTCATTCTTTATACCGTCATAGTGTCATACTAGTTGTTACGAGTATACTACTATCTCTTTATCAACCAGTGTACAGTGCGGTAGTTCACGGCTGTGGCTACCTCTGTGTCGGCAGTCGGCAGGCAGTCCGTCCATCCATAATTGTATTATTATTATAATATATACCACCTAACTGTGGTTTTTTTTGCATTCTTTATACCGTCGTCATAGTGTCATACTAGTTGTTACGAGTATACTACTATCTCTTTATCAACCAGTGTACAGTGCGGTAGTTCACGGCTGTGGCTACCTCTGTGTCGGCAGTCGGCAGGCAGTCCGTCCATCCATAATTGTATTATTATTATAATATATACCACCTAACCGTGGTTTTTTTTTCATTCTTTATACCGTCGTCATAGTGTCATACTAGTTGTTACGAGTATACTACTATCTCTTTATCAACCAGTGTACAGTGCGGTAGTTCACGGCTGTGGCTACCTCTGTGTCGGCAGTCGGCAGGCAGTCCGTCCATCCATAATTGTATTATTATTATAATATATACCACCTAACCGTGGTTTTTTTTTCATTCTTTATACCGTCGTCATAGTGTCATACTAGTTGTTACGAGTATACTACTATCTCTTTATCAACCAGTGTACAGTGCGGTAGTTCACGGCTGTGGCTACCTCTGTGTCGGCAGTCGGCAGGCAGTCCGTCCATCCATAATTGTATTATTATTATAATATATACCACCTAACCGTGGTTTTTTTATACCACCTAACCGTGGCAGTCCGTCCATAATTGTATACTAGTATCCAATCCATCCATCTCCATTGTTTACCTGAGGTGCCTTTTAGTTCTGCCTATAAAATATGGAGAACAAAAAAGTTGAGGTTCCAAAATTAGGGAAAGATCAAGATCCACTTCCACCTCGTGCTGAAGCTGCTGCCACTAGTCATGGCCGAGACGATGAAATGCCAGCAACGTCGTCTGCCAAGGCCGATGCCCAATGTCATAGTACAGAGCATGTCAAATCCAAAACACCAAATATCAGAAAAAAAAGGACTCCAAAACCTAAAATAAAATTGTCGGAGGAGAAGCGTAAACTTGCCAATATGCCATTTACCACACGGAGTGGCAAGGAACGGCTGAGGCCCTGGCCTATGTTCATGGCTAGTGGTTCAGCTTCACATGAGGATGGAAGCACTCAGCCTCTCGCTAGAAAACTGAAAAGACTCAAGCTGGCAAAAGCACCGCAAAGAACTGTGCGTTCTTTGAAATCCCAAATCCACAAGGAGAGTCCAATTGTGTCGTTTGCGATGCCTGACCTTCCCAACACTGGACGTGAAGAGCATGCGCCTTCCACTATTTGCATGCCCCCTGCAAGTGCTGGAAGGAGCACCCGCAGTCCAGTTCCTGATAGTCAGATTGAAGATGTCAGTGTTGAAGTACACCAGGATGAGGAGGATATGGGTGTTGCTGGCGCTGGGGAGGAAATTGACCAGGAGGATTCTGATGGTGAGGTGGTTTGTTTAAGTCAGGCACCCGGGGAGACACCTGTTGTCCGTGGGAGGAATATGGCCGTTGACATGCCAGGTGAAAATACCAAAAAAATCAGCTCTTCGGTGTGGAGGTATTTCACCAGAAATGCGGACAACAGGTGTCAAGCCGTGTGTTCCCTTTGTCAAGCTGTAATAAGTAGGGGTAAGGACGTTAACCACCTCGGAACATCCTCCCTTATACGTCACCTGCAGCGCATTCATAATAAGTCAGTGACAAGTTCAAAAACTTTGGGTGACAGCGGAAGCAGTCCACTGACCAGTAAATCCCTTCCTCTTGTAACCAAGCTCACGCAAACCACCCCACCAACTCCCTCAGTGTCAATTTCCTCCTTCCCCAGGAATGCCAATAGTCCTGCAGGCCATGTCACTGGCAAGTCTGACGAGTCCTCTCCTGCCTGGGATTCCTCCGATGCATCCTTGCGTGTAACGCCTACTGCTGCTGGCGCTGCTGTTGTTGCCGCTGGGAGTCGATGGTCATCCCAGAGGGGAAGTCGTAAGCCCACTTGTACTACTTCCAGTAAGCAATTGACTGTTCAACAGTCCTTTGCGAGGAAGATGAAATATCACAGCAGTCATCCTACTGCAAAGCGGATAACTGAGTCCTTGACAACTATGTTGGTGTTAGACGTGCGTCCGGTATCCGCCGTTAGTTCACAGGGAACTAGACAATTTATTGAGGCAGTGTGCCCCCGTTACCAAATACCATCTAGGTTCCACTTCTCTAGGCAGGCGATACCGAGAATGTACACGGACGTCAGAAAAAGACTCACCAGTCTCCTAAAAAATGCAGTTGTACCCAATGTCCACTTAACCACGGACATGTGGACAAGTGGAGCAGGGCAGGGTCAGGACTATATGACTGTGACAGCCCACTGGGTAGATGTATGGACTCCCGCCGCAAGAACAGCAGCGACGGCACCAGTAGCAGCATCTCGCAAACGCCAACTCTTTCCTAGGCAGGCTACGCTTTGTATCACCGCTTTCCAGAATACGCACACAGCTGAAAACCTCTTACGGCAACTGAGGAAGATCATCGCGGAATGGCTTACCCCAATTGGACTCTCCTGTGGATTTGTGGCATCGGACAACGCCAGCAATATTGTGTGTGCATTAAATATGGGCAAATTCCAGCACGTCCCATGTTTTGCACATACCTTGAATTTGGTGGTGCAGAATTTTTTAAAAAACGACAGGGGCGTGCAAGAGATGCTGTCGGTGGCCAGAAAAATTGCGGGACACTTTCGGCGTACAGGCACCACGTACAGAAGACTGGAGCACCACCAAAAACTACTGAACCTGCCCTGCCATCATCTGAAGCAAGAAGTGGTAACGAGGTGGAATTCAACCCTCTATATGCTTCAGAGGTTGGAGGAGCAGCAAAAGGCCATTCAAGCCTATACAATTGAGCACGATATAGGAGATGGAATGCACCTGTCTCAAGTGCAGTGGAGAATGATTTCAACGTTGTGCAAGGTTCTGATGCCCTTTGAACTTGCCACACGTGAAGTCAGTTCAGACACTGCCAGCCTGAGTCAGGTCATTCCCCTCATCAGGCTTTTGCAGAAGAAGCTGGAGGCATTGAAGAAGGAGCTAACACGGAGCGATTCCGCTAGGCATGTGGGACTTGTGGATGCAGCCCTTAATTCGCTTAACAAGGATTCACGGGTGGTCAATCTGTTGAAATCAGAGCACTACATTTTGGCCACCGTGCTCGATCCTAGATTTAAAGCCTACCTTGGATCTCTCTTTCCGGCAGACACAGGTCTGCTGGGGTTGAAAGACCTGCTGGTGACAAAATTGTCAAGTCAAGCGGAACGCGACCTGTCAACATCTCCTCCTTCACATTCTCCCGCAACTGGGGGTGCGAGGAAAAGGCTCAGAATTCCGAGCCCACCCGCTGGCGGTGATGCAGGGCAGTCTGGAGCGACTGCTGATGCTGACATCTGGTCCGGACTGAAGGACCTGACAACGATTACGGACATGTCGTCTACTGTCACTGCATATGATTCTCTCAACATTGATAGAATGGTGGAGGATTATATGAGTGACCGCATCCAAGTAGGCACGTCACACAGTCCGTACTTATACTGGCAGGAAAAAGAGGCAATTTGGAGGCCCTTGCACAAACTGGCTTTATTCTACCTAAGTTGCCCTCCCACAAGTGTGTACTCCGAAAGAGTGTTTAGTGCCGCCGCTCACCTTGTCAGCAATCGGCGTACGAGGTTACATCCAGAAAATGTGGAGAAGATGATGTTCATTAAAATGAATTATAATCAATTCCTCCGCGGAGACATTGACCAGCAGCAATTGCCTCCACAAAGTACACAGGGAGCTGAGATGGTGGATTCCAGTGGGGACGAATTGATAATCTGTGAGGAGGGGGATGTACACGGTGATATATCGGAGGGTGAAGATGAGGTGGACATCTTGCCTCTGTAGAGCCAGTTTGTGCAAGGAGAGATTAATTGCTTCTTTTTTGGGGGGGGTCCAAACCAACCCGTCATATCAGTCACAGTCGTGTGGCAGACCCTGTCACTGAAATGATGGGTTGGTTAAAGTGTGCATGTCCTGTTTTGTTTATACAACATAAGGGTGGGTGGGAGGGCCCAAGGACAATTCCATCTTGCACCTCTTTTTTCTTTTCTTTTTCTTTGCATCATGTGCTGATTGGGGAGGGTTTTTTGGAAGGGACATCCTGCGTGACACTGCAGTGCCACTCCTAGATGGGCCCGGTGTTTGTGTCGGCCACTAGGGTCGCTAATCTTACTCACACAGCTACCTCATTGCGCCTCTTTTTTTCTTTGCGTCATGTGCTGTTTGGGGAGGGTTTTTTGGAAGGGACATCCTGCGTGACACTGCAGTGCCACTCCTAGATGTGCCCGGTGTTTGTGTCGGCCACTAGGGTCGCTAATCTTACTCACACAGTCAGCTACCTCATTGCGCCTCTTTTTTTCTTTGCGTCATGTGCTGTTTGGGGAGGGTTTTTTGGAAGGGCCATCCTGCGTGACACTGCAGTGCCACTCCTAGATGGGCCCGGTGTTTGTGTCGGCCACTAGGGTCGCTTATCTTACTCACACAGCGACCTCGGTGCAAATTTTAGGACTAAAAATAATATTGTGAGGTGTGATGTGTTCAGAATAGGCTGAAAATGAGTGTAAATTATGTTTTTTGAGGTTAATAATACTTTGGGATCAAAATTACCCCCAAATTCTATGATTTAAGCTGTTTTTTAGGGTTTTTTTAAAAAAACACCCGAATCCAAAACACACCCGAATCCGACAAAAAAAATTCGGTGAGGTTTTGCCAAAACGCGGTCGAACCCAAAACACGGCCGCGGAACCGAACCCAAAACCAAAACACAAAACCCGAAAAATTTCCGGCGCTCATCTCTATTAGAAATGCTGCCTCATGGCACTGATTGAGTTCAATTCCCGAGTAGGATCCTGCAACCGTCCTAACAGCATAGTAGGCCCTGGGTAAAGCATTTAACTGAAGCCCCTACCCACCCATTCATGGGAGTAAATGATAGTAATAAAAAAATCATAATTATTAGAGATGTGCGGCGGGCACTTTTCGGGTTTTTCGTTTTGGTTTAGATCTGTATCCCCGCTCGTGTTTTTGATCTGGATTGGTTTTGCCAAAACCACACTTTTGTGTTTTGCTTTTGGTTTTGGTTTTGGATCTGGATGACTTTTGAAAAAAACATAAAAACAGCTAAAATCACAGAATTTGGGGGTAATTTTGATCCTACGGTATTATTAACCTCAATAACATTCAATTCCACTTATTTCCAGTCTATTCTGAAGACCTCGCAATATTGTTTTTAGGCCAAAAGGTTGCACCGAGGTCGCTGGATGACTAAGCTAAGCGACCTAAGTGGGCGGCACAAACACTTTGCCCATCCTTTGAAAAAGCTGCAGGTTCTGCAACGAAACGCATCAGCCTTATTCCAGATCACCTATATATTGGAGGCTACAGGGGCCATATCCGGACCTTTAGTGGACTTTGACGACAATTCACAGATGACCAAGCAAACAACATATGCATACCGGTGATACCACATTTTCAACTCAACATTGAGGACTCCGCAATCTGGTGAGGACCTAGGATCCCAGAGATTCCACCCATACAAAGGGACGCTATCCAGAGGTTTACTTTCTCCTCCAGCGGTAATCATTGTGGTAACTATCACCATCAGGACTGTGCCACCAGTTCTACTGTTCATTTTGATCTCTTTTCATCTGAAGTCCACACTAAATAAGGAACGGACACCTACCTCAGTAGCCCCTTGGTGATCTTGGTTATTGATTTTAATATTCATTTTTATTTCTTCATATCAGTGTTTTATGAATTTTTATTTGTATTTTTCATGCCAGTAAACATTTTGGTACCTATCCATTCTCAGTCCATTCATCTCCATATGTTCCAACCAATTTGGATTGCTTTATTTTATTCCCATTTATTTTGTTGATTGTAGCGCTGCTATTTTTGTTTGTTTTATGTTGTTTCTCTATATACAGGATTGACTAGACCTGTTTGTGTAGCAGCTGCTCAAAATTAGCACAACAGCCCTTTTTGCGCCTGATTTAACCTTGGTTAAACCCCCCTTTTCTTGTTTCTTGATATTTCCCTAGTTTATCCTCCAAATTGTTGTTCTCCATTATTTCTCTGGAGTTATATAACAATATGCAGCACAGGAGAGTGTACCTCTACACCACACAGGGCAAACCCTGTAAAAATTATTTGGATAAAATATTAATAACCCCTTTATTTTGAATAATAATATAAAGCGCAGAACAGCACCACTGGACTTATACAGCAGTACCCCTAGACTTATATGGTAGAACCACTGGATTGGACTTATACGGCACTGCTGCTGGGCTTACAGTATACAGCAGTACCCCTGGACTTATACAGCAGTACCCCTGGACTTATATGGCAGTACCCCTGGACTTATATGGCAGCACCACTGGACTGGACTTATATGGCAGTACCCCTGGACTTATATTGCAGTACCTCTGTACTTATATGCCAGTACTTATGTACTTATATGTCAGCACCACTAAACTGGACTTATACGGCAGTACCCCTGGATTTATATGGCAGTACCAGTGGACTTATACGGCAGCAACACTGTACTTATACGGCAGTACCCCTGTACTTATATGGCAGCACCACTGGACTGAACTTATACTGCAGTACCAATGGACTTATATGGCAGTTCCAATGGACTGGACTTATACGGCAGTAACACTGGACTTATACGCATTACCCCTAGACTTATACACAGTACCCCTGGACTTATACGGCAGTACCCCAGGACTGATACGGCAGCAACACTGGACTTATTCGGCAGCACCACTGAACTGGACTTATACGGCAGTACCGCTGGAGTTATACGGCAGTACTGCTGGACTTATATGGCAGTACCCCTGGACTTATACGTTTGTACCTCTGTACTAATAAGGCAGCACCACTGGACTGGACTTATATGGCAGTACTCCTGGACTTATACAGCAGTACCGCTGTACTTATATGGCAGCACCACTGGACTGGACTTATATGTCAGCCCTGGACTGGACTTATATGGCAGCACGACTGGACTGGACTTATATGGCAGCACCACTGGACTGGCCTTATATGTCAGCACCACTGGACTGGACTTATTTGGCAGCACCACTGAACTGGACTTATATGGCAGTACCACTGGACTGGACTTATATGGCAGCACCACTGGAATTATGGCAGCACAGGACACCACCACTGGACTTATGGCAGCACAAGACACCACCACTGGACTGATGCAGCACAAGACACCACCATTGGACTGGATTTATACAGCAGCACTGGACTTATGACAGCAAAGGACACCACCACTGGACTTATGGAGCACAAGACACCACCACTGGACTGATGCAGCACAAGATAGCACCACTGGATTGGACTTATATAACAGCTCTGGAGTTATGGCAGCACAGGACACCACCACTGTGACTGGACTGATGCAGCACAAGACACCACCACTGGACTCATACAGCACAAGACAGCATCACTGGAATGACACAAAAGAGCAGGTCGCCACCCTACATGCCACGCCACTTTCCCACACAGACACCGAGGAGACACGTCCTCTCGCTACACTATCCAGGACTGGAGTGAAAATTTCTGCTATGCGCGATTCCTTATATGGAATCCAAAACCTGCGTGAATCCGACAGCGGGATGATGATTTTTTGCCTTGTTCTGGCCTCCGAGTCTGGCGGAAAAACCTGAGTCGGACTCGGAGCGTGAACATCGGGGGTGGGGGGTTTGGTACCCCCTCCTGTGGTTCCGTGCTGTCTCTCCACATGCTTCCATACAGGTCGGAAATGTGTATTAGTCACAATAAGAGCAGCTGGACAGCATTCTCTACCTGCCTCCTAAAATGTTTTGGAGACACTAGCCCAGGGGGCCCCCTTCTGCAGCCTGCCCTTACTTGAAGGCACCTAGAATTGTGGGGCTCTGGGTAGCTAATTACTGTGCCTATACATTATAATGGTCTTGCAGGGCCTTATGCAGGAACCAACAGTGTGAACAATTGCTGATTATGGGCCTAATTCAGGTTGCATCACAAATGTGATGAGATCACAATTTCAGAGAATCTTGCGCACCGCGCACATGCAGGCCCCGTCCTGCATGAGCAGTTAATGCAGTCGGCCTGCATTAGCTGTGAATGCCACTGCCTGATTGACAGTCAGAGGTATATGTGGGATGGGCAGGGGGTGGCGACAGAGCATTTTATGGGCAGCATAAAAGGACTATGGTGTCCTACGGGTTACCAGTTGGTTCTTGGTGAAGCTCATGTAATTACCCTTTCCCAGCAGTATTTTAGCCTCTTGCGATGCTAAGCTTCACCTTTAGAAGCCGCCTTTCCAGGGTTAATTAAATCAACCCCATACTCAGATGCCCCCAGGTCTTATGTAAGGACAAGGTGACTATTGGAGGCTGTGCAAGAGTAAATGCAGCATTGTCATATGTTCACTGAACAAAACCTGGATAACACTGTTCTATGCACAGATAGAGATTATAAACGAATGCATTTGAGTGCAACAATGAACAGGTTGAAATAACACAAACTGTATGTAAATGCAACAATGCACAGGGTGGTATAGAACACAGACTGAATGTAAGTGCAACAATACACAGGGTGATTTAAGCAACCAAACTGTATATAAATTCAACAATGCACAAGGTGATATAAGCAACCAAACCGTATATAAATGCAACAATGCATAAGGTGGTAACAATAAAGAAATTAGTGCGAAAGGCAAGAGCCTGTGTGGAAGTTCCACACAAAACCTGAATTCTAGGTAAGCTGGGTCCAACCAGGGAAATGATCCAGACAGGGTATTTGAATCTCAGGAGTTCACAGGGCTGACAGGTTCTCACATGTAGCAGGAACTATCACCAGCAGATTGGGAGTGACCAGGAAGGGAATATATATGTGGCTGCTCCAATCAGCCCCAAGAATCCAAGAGGAGATGATAAAGGAAAGGATGTGCAGCACGTCCACAAAATCACGGCCATACTAGTTGCCTAGGAATGCTGCCTGCATCTAGCATCCCGGTTGCTCGGAGGCTCCCAGTCCCCTCTGTGGTAGCATTGCTAGGTGAAGGGTGGGACCCGGAAGTGCCAGCTGACGGAGGAGGTGCAGTGTCTGGTCACTTGGCAACAGCCGGGACCTTCCTCCTTCACGAGCCGCGCTGCGGCTGACAACAATTAAAACAATATAAAGATATAAACAGCTAAAAACATGTCATTTTTGCAATCCAAAACCCGAAATTTGGATTTCAAATCTGAATTACGAACCATGGGAAGATCGAAACTTGGACTTCATTTGGATGTCCTTGGGGGATCCGGACTGGGTTTTGGTTTGGTTCAGATCCTCAAAATTCTAGTGGATTCGGATTTCTGGAGTACGGAACTGCACAGCTCTAACTGCAATCTATGTGCTCATGCAATTTCAATGCCAGTGAACCACCATTCCCACAGGAGAAACCAACTGGCCTAAACTTTAACTGCTGCACTGATTCTCACATTGACGTTAATGCTGAGCTTCCCGCATCTATAACTGCCATCCATCATGTATGCTGAACATTCATGCATCTGCATGTGGACTGCCATCCGTCATGTATGCCGAATATTCATACATCTGCATGTGGACTGCCATCCATCATGTATGCTGAACATTCATGCATCTGCATGTGGACTTCCATCCGTCATGTATGCCGAATATTCATACATCTGCATGTGGACTGCCATCCGTCATGTATGCCGAATATTCATACATCTGCATGTGGACTGCCATCCGTCATGTATGCTGAACATTCATACATCTGCAAGTAGAATGTCATCTGCATATGGAATGCCATCCATCAGCAGACACAATCATCAAAATCAGTATCTGGACATGCACCCACGCCATTCTTGGTGCAAAGATAAACAGTACTTGAAACAGGTTTCCCATTTCCATCCACACCCTATTGATGTTAGCTCATTTGCATGTGCACAGGGTATGTAGCACACGTATAGCCCTTAAGCAGCCCAAGCCATGCACATTACTTAGGATAAGTACTGGGATTGGCAGACGCAGATCACGGCAGGGCAGTGGACTATATGTAGGAATGTGTCTGTGCAGCAGTGATGTCATGGGCACCTTAATCCTGCACCACTACGTCATCGGCCAGCCCCCTGGAAGAGTAGCCAAAACTAGTGAGTAGCAGAGCAGGGCTGCAAGTAAGCGTTCTGAGTCTCATTATTGTGTGTGTGTTAACAGTAGCGGATCTTGCTACGGGCACACGGGACTTTTGCCCGGGGCGCCGCCATCTGGAGGTCACCGCCACCGTAGCAAGATACGCTACTGGTGGTGTCCCCCCGGTGATGTGCTGTCACAGCTGTGCTGTGCGCGATGCACCGCACGGCATTGTGGGACCGGCACATAGACGCTAGGGGTCATAATTGACCTCTAGTGTCTGTGCTGTGCTATGGGAGAGACGTCATGACGTCTCTCCCATAGACCATAGGCGCGGCGCCGGCATCCGGAGATGGAGATGGAGGTAAGCAGTGTTCGGGAATCAGGAGCGGGGATGGTGAGTATTTATTAATTAAATTTTTTTTTAAGCGGCACAAACGGGGGCACAACTCTACAGGGGGCATACCCGACCACGCCCCTTTATGAAGCCATGCCCTATTTTCACCCGGGGCGCCACAAGGGCTAGAATCAGCCCTGTGTGTTAAGGTTTGCCAGGAGGGCAGTGGACTGATGTGTCCTCATACAACTAGCCTTAAGAAGCCATGTGACTTGAGACTAGGGTTCCCACCTCAACCTTTTCATTCTGGACATATATTAATTACACAGGTTCTGTGGCTGATTAAAACCAGGTGAAATGGAGTCTTGAAGTCAGCCAGCCACAGAACCTGTGTAATTAATATGTGTCCAGAATTAAAGGGATGAGGTGGGAACCCTACATGAGACTCCAGGCATGAGGGAGCTGCCAGCTCCTGTGAAACTTTGCTGACGTCAGGCATCTGTATGAATCTTTTTACCCGGAAATGCTCTTAATCACAATGTGAATAGGATGTACCAGGAGAATGCTGATTCATTAGATATGCAACACTTGTATATCTGTGTGCAGATAAGAAGCATTTTTGAGTAATAAGATGCTAAAAAGATGCCCGTGGCACAGGACCTGGCATGTACAGAGGGGACATCTCTATGTGTTTGGGTAAGCATTCTGAGTCAGGGGGGTAAATTTACTAAGATTCGTATTTTCCCGTTTCAGGTCAAAGTTCAATCACGAATGACATCGAAAGTGTAAAACTGCAACTTTTTGAATTGATTACGACTAATTTACTAAGCTGTCGTATTCGGGTTTTTCTTTTGTTCCGATGTCGATGTCATTCGTGGTTTTTTATCTATTTTTACGGCAGTGATTAGCAAAACACTGCCGACTTTTTTTACAATCAATCTCGGCCGGATCTGTGTGATCCGTGCTGGGGTTTATTTATTTTTTTTTTTTTAATTAAACACTGTAAAATAATAAAAAAAAATGCGTGGGGTCCCCCCTCCTAAGCATAACCAGCCTCGGGCTCTTTGAGCCGATCCTGGTTGCAGAAATATGGGGAAAAAATTGACAGGGGTTCCCCCATATTTAAGCAACCAGCATCGGGCTCTGCGCCTGGTCCTGGTTCCAAAAATACGGGGGACAAAAAGAGTAGGGGTCCCCCGTATTTTTAAAACCAGCACCGGGCTCCACTAGCTGGACAGATAATGCCACAGCCGGGGGTCACTTTTATATAGTGCCCTGCGGCCGTGGCATCAAAAATCCAACTAGTCACTCCTGGCCGGGGTACCCTGGGGGAGTGGGGACCCCTTCAATCAAGGGGTCCCCCCCCCAGCCACCCAAGGGCCAGGGGTGAAGCCCGAGGCTGTCCCCCCCCATCCAATGGGCTGCGGATGGGGAGGCTGATAGCCTTTGTTGTAAAAGAAAAGATATTGTTTTTAGTAGCAGTACTACAAGGCCCAGCAAGCCTCCCCCGCATGCTGGTACTTGGAGAACCACAAGTACCAGCATGCGGCGGAAAAACTGGCCCGCTGGTACCTGTAGTACTACTACTAAAAAAATACCCCAAAAAAGACAAGACACACACACCGTGAAAGTATAATTTTATTACATACATACACACATACATACATACTTACCTTAAGTTCCCACGCAGGTCGGTCCTCTTCTCCAGTAGAATCCAAGGGGTACCTGTTGAAGAAATTATACTCACGAGATCCAGGGGTCCAGGCTCCTCGGGAAATCCAGGGGTAATCCACGTACTTGAAAAAAAAAAAAAAAACGGTGTCCCGACCACGAACTGAAAGGGGACCCATGTTTGCACATGGGTCACCTTTCCACGAATGGCAGAAACCCACTTTGACTTCTGTCTAAGTGGGTTTCTTCAGCCAATCAGGGAGCGCCACGTTGTAGCACTCTCCTGATCAGCTGTGTCACGCAGGGGCGGATTGGGTTGGAAAACCAGCCCGGGAAATTTCTCAAAGCAGCCCTAATGCGGGTGGAGTCTGCTGAGGGGAGGAGTCTGTTGAGGGGCGGGGCCTGGTGACAAGGCAGGATGATCTCTTCTCAGAAGCAAAAGCTTTGTCAAAAGTGAAACTTCCATTGTTTGTTTTCCTGGAATCTGATGGTATACATGTGTTCCCCCATGTAGGGTACATCAGTGGTACAAACTGTACACAATAATCTTTATCAATAGCTATTCTGATCTACATCAACACTATATTTCTTATAATTATTGCCCAGACATGGATATCAGATAAAATAATTTATTTGCATGTAGGTTAAACATAACACATAACAATATATAAATAACAGTTGGTAATTACTGAAAACGCGCTGTGCATAGTAATAAAAAACAAACATTTCAAACTTCAAAACAGCAATATTAAAATACCAATAAAGTGCTGAAAAATGTAAACACTGTGCATAGTAACTAAAATCAACAAAAAATTACTGTTTTAAACCTCAAAACAGCAATATTTTTAATAAAAAAAAGTGCAGAAAAATGAAAACCCAACCCATTTTCATCCTATTAGTAGCAAATTAAAGAAACAAGTCTTACCTAGGGGTATATTTACTATGCGTCGCTTTTGGCTTTAGGCAATTTATTTGTGTGATTGCATGCCATAGATTTAATGAAACCCAAAATGACTGAAAAATGTGGCGTATCCCGGCATTAGAATACAATTGAACATTGGCTAACCAGCAATGTTTCAGAATTGTAACCCTGTATTTACTAAGCAGCAGATTTAGAAACCAATGAAGAACAGCCAACAAAAATATATACCTCCTGGTCTCCATTAGCTCAATCCAAAAACAATTCTTTTCGTAATAATGAACTCTGGGAAGCCAATTTGTCAATGACAGTTTCACTGTCCACATTGTTCATCAAAACATCTCTCTCAACAGCCATCAGCATAAAAGCTTCCAAATTTGTTGCTCCAAGAGTGGACCGTAGCCTGTTTTTAACTACTTTTAATGTTGAAAAAGATCTCTCACAAGCTACCTGTGTTGCCGAGAGTGTTAGCAAGTACTTATAAGCTAGGCCTATATTCTTGTAGGCCAGTGAATATAAACTGTAGCGTTTCAGAGTGTCATATACACATATAGCACAGTTTAGGCATCTCCTGCAATTTACCTGTTGCTGATCAGAAGTCACTTCAGATCTATGTGTGGATGACAGTTCTTCAATTTCATCTACCTCCTCATCAAGCCTGGTAAGACAATACTCTTCTGGTAGCGTAAGTTTTAACCGATCCCAGTTTTTAGCTAAACTAACTAATTCTAACTGCAGATTGGCTTTGGTTGCTTCCTCATCATATTGTGTCAGAATATCTCCCAGTTTCTCCAAGGCATCGGCTGGCAAATGCACTTTCACCTCATCAAACTGTGTAGGAGATAAACAAGCTAGATCTCTGTAAATTGCACTATTCTTCGCAAACCTGCTTTTCAGGCTTTCAATTGCTGCATCTAAGACCCTGTTGTAAATGCAAACCTCAAAATCCTTCAGAGGATCAGTAATGACATCATCTGGAATCTGTTCTCCAGGCATCATTTTTTTCTTTCGGATTCTCTTCTCAGGGAAATCCTCCTGGACTTCTATTATGTTTTCAGGTAATCGTCTAACTAGTTCTTCTTTTACGTGTGTGATAAAGTTGTCAACAACAAGTTTGATATTAGCAAGGTCTCGCTGAATCACTACCAGTTGCTCTAGAGAAGAGGTAACCATTTGTTGAGCCTTCAACAAATCAAGGCCACTTGTTGTTTGCAAATACTTAGATAAGGGTGTTGTAATTTGAAATATTCGTAAATACATAAATGCAGTCATGATGGTTTCATATTTTAATAGGGCTTCTTTTTGTGCTTTGGCTTTGGCACGTAGCTCAGGTGAAAATTTCTCTGACTCCTCAACATTGGTCAAAGCTAGTATGACATCCACAAACAGTGCTTTTTCTATGTTTTTATAGGAACCAAAAATTTTGGATAAAGCTGCATCTTTAGCCCACCATCGTGTCTGGCCTATGGTCTGTAATCGCATTTGGTTTCCACTTTTATCAGTCATGAAGCTTTCTAGTATGTCCATACGGAGATAGGATTCCCTAAAAAAGGCACCAACTGCATTAAGCAAGGAGAAGAATGATGCAGCAGCTAAGGGGGAACGAGTTGCATCACCAATAACTAGGTTTAAAACATGACTGTAACACCAAATGTGAACTTGATTTGGTGACTCTTTGCCTAGCCAAGCTGAAAACCCCTTGTATGTGCCCTGCATATTTGCTGCACCATCTGTCGCATTTGCCACACACTTCGTAATATCTAATCCATTTTCTCCAAGGACTTTTTTAAACAATTCCAAAAATCCCTTCCCAGAAGAATCTGTGCAGCTGACTAAAGACAGAAGTCGCTCATGTACTTGATCAGTGACGTAACGAATAATCACAGAGCACTGGTCCTTCACAGAAATGTCCTGGGTAGTGTCTAACTGTACAGAATACATTCCAGCTTCTTGAACTTCATTAGAGATAAACTGTTTGATTAAAGTTGAAACAGTAACTATGATCTGGTTCACTGTGGTCTTTGATAGAAATGTCACAAGATTTCCTCTGCCTTTGCTGCCTGCAGCACGTGCCTTTTGACTGCTTTTAATAACCTTATCTAGATGGGTTTTCAGCAGTGGGTCACACTTGCTAAGCAGAATAATTAGCTCTAGAAAGTTACCATGATCTAAAACAGGATCATCTAAGGTATACGCGGCTTCTGCAGTCTTACCACGGTAGCTCAAACCTCGTTTACCTATAAGCTTAATGACATCAATCACTCGTTCCACAACTTGTCTGTTACCTATGACCTCTTCTCTATGTTTCTTTTTCTGTACAGAGAATACCAGCTCTCCAACATCTTTGTGCATTACAGTATACATATGGGCCTCAGCACATTTATTGTGATGCTTAGAGTTTTCATGTTCATCAATTCTTTGATAAACATGTGTCCAAGACTTCATACCTAGAATGAACGCATTGCTTTCTGTATCTTTGCTATATGCTAAACATACAGAACAATACAGAGCATTTGAAGTTTTGTCATAGGTAACCCAAAAACGTTGTGAGCCATCTTTTCTTTTAAACACTTTTTTAGCTGCAAATGGCAAATCAGAGCTGTCAAATGGTTGAATAGGATGTTTTTCAAAAAAGAATGGCCTCTCACCTACCCGTGGTCTTGCAAAAAGATTACAGACAGCCTCAACATCTTCCACACTACCTACACATTCTACTGCCATGGCAGAACTTTTAACTTTCTCCCCGCTCCCCATTACAGGCTCAGCAGAGCCTACAGATAACATAATATCACTATGAACTGTTGAGTGGCCAGGTTTATCAGGATGCACATAGATATCTAACAGAGATGCGGAGCTACTTGGTGTTTCAGATTCAGAATGTTCAAGCAATGAAGCAGCAACAGGGCCAGTTGACGGCTGTAGCTCGCCTGGCTGTACACATTCCACTTCTACTGACGGAACAGACTGAGTAGCGCTAGGTTGTTTTACAGTAAAACGATCCAACTTAACACACTGACTAGCAGCTTCTAGCAACTTCCTTCTTTTTTTTTCTCGTTCTTTTTCTGCACCCCCTTTAACTTTCTTTGATTCCTTTGAAGAAATGTTTTAAATATTTTTTTTATACAATGAACATTCAATATACAATAATTTACTATAAGGTGTATACTGTCCTATAAGTGTGTGTAAATAAAACAGCAGATTAATTTTGGCAAAAGGTCAAGGTAGCTACAATAGGCCATCTAAAATGCTGTCATTGTAAAGGGCCCCATACACTACAACGATATGTCTGAGGCTGAAGTCTGATGTCATTTCCTTTGAACTCCCCCGGGACCTTCCCCGGAGTGATTCCATACAATTTGGTACTTTTGCACTATTTTTGCATAAGAATATCGCATGCGATTGATGAAGCCGCTATATACTGCATGCAATATATCATACGGCATACAATTGTAACATGAGATATATCTAATGGGCTGGATAGAGGGCTACGGGGGCTGGGAGTGTCCTGAGAATGCCGGTCACACTTCCCTGTGATACATTGTTTTAAACTAATAGTTTAATAATGGCTGGGTACTTTTTATAGCTCCACCTAATTGAAAGACAACTATTATATAAATATAACAAAGGGGGTCCCAGGGTACAGTATGCCCCGCATCCCTCCTTAATCTGGCTATGTTTGTGCATATGGCTGCCTTCACATATCTTACGGACAGGATGAACATAGATGTTAAAGAGATGTAGTTTTGAGACATCTATGTTCGTGTTACATGTACAGTACAAAACTGTGTGCAGAACCATGTGCACAGCAATTTTTTCTGAAAAAAGTAAATATTCAGCAGACTCACCATTGCCACTGAATCGCTGACACTTCACGGTCAGTTTAGTTGGCAACTGTATAAAGGAAAAAAGGCAACACTGAATTCTAAAACAAGCCCAAGTAATTAATAGCCAATTAATTATTTATATGAAAATACCTTTACTGGCTGAGAAGGAAGGAAATATTATAATAGGCCTTGTTCTCCAGCAAGAGATTTGTTTGTTCTACTCCTGGCCTGCTGACTTTGCTCTGTGCCTGCCGGTAATCGCTTAGCTACTCACTTGGAGTCTACACAATTTGGAGTAGCGTCCTCCTGCACTCCAAAAAACAGTTTAGTATGTTAATTTGAGGTTGACTACATTTTACTTTTGTACATGTGTTACAGTACGTGGGAATTTAGACTTTAAACCAACTTAAAAAGAGCATTTCATAAAACATTTATTCTTCCAGCAAATCTGATATTGCTTTGCAGAAAATAGGATTTTGGTTACCAACCGGTAAATCCTTTTCTCGTAGTCCGTAGAGGATGCTGGGGTCCATATTAGTACCATGGGGTATAGACGGGTCCACCAAAAGCAATTGGCACTTTAATGAGTTTAGTGTGGGCTGGCTCCTCCCTCTATGACCCTCCTACCAGACTCAGTCTAGAAACTGTGCCTGAGGAGTCAACATACTTCGAGAGAAGGAAATACACAGATAGTGGCGAGATTCATACCAGATCACACATACAAGGCAAACCCCGGCTAACAAGCCGTAAAACTCAACAGCTGAAACAGTACTGAAACCCAATCCCTAAACAAATCATAAACCCCCAGAGTCAGACTTCCATTAAGATGTACTATATTACTGTAACATGTCAGCACACAGACATCAGTGGGGTTGCTTAAAAAAAGCTTTCAAACTACAGTCTGAAATAAAGTTTCTCTACATCAGAGCTTCATGGGCCCTTAACAGAGACAGATTTAGATAAAGTTAGGTTCTACTATCTGTTTTTGAAGATATTGGATGATTCATGGTCCATATTAACTAGAATATGTCAATGCATGTATATTATAAAAAAAAGTGTGCTATTAACATTCTTTAAAGTTTAACAGAGGCCTAAACAATGCACCCAAACAATGGACAAAATGAAAATGCAATGTGTCCTTTGGACTGAAAATATTTGTATGCCAATGGACTGACTAAATAGAAGCAACCCCACACAGTCAGGATCATCAGGCTGAAAAAACAGAGTTCCTGCACAACAGGTGAGGTCAGAGACCAACTAGCAAAATGTAGCCTAATACAGTCATTACTACAATGTATATCTGACACAGACTGCACAACAATTTATGATAGTACTTTGTAGCCAAGAAGAGGGTTTGATAACAGTTATTTACTCTATGCCGTCTCATACCAGCTTTCCTTCATGGCAATTCTGTAGCTGAATAACCAGTAAGTATAAAAGCAGTATGAAAACATATCTGTAAATTCATTAAAACTTTAAGCAATCACAGACAGACATCTAAATGTATAGGTCACAGATTAAATGTAAAAATAAATAAATAAGATTTTACTCACCGGTAAATCTATTTCTCGTAGTCCGTAGTGGATGCTGGGGACTCCGTAAGGACCATGGGGAATAGACGGGCTCCGCAGGAGACTGGGCACTCTTAAAGAAAGATTAGGTACTATATCTGGTGTGCACTGGCTCCTCCCTCTATGCCCCTCCTCCACACCTCAGTTAAGGAAACTGTGCCCGGAAGAGCTAACATTACAAGGAAAGGATTTGAACCCCAGGGTAAGACTCAAACCAGCCACACCAATCACACCGTACAACTTGTGATAACCTTACCCAGTTAACAGTATGAATATAATGGAGCCTCACACAACGGATGGCTCATAACAAAAAAACCTGTAATTAGCAATAACTATATACAAGCATTGCAGAAACAGTCCGCACTTGGGACGGGCGCCCAGCATCCACTACGGACTACGAGAAATAGATTTACCGGTGAGTAAAATCTTATTTTCTCTGACGTCCTAGTGGATGCTGGGGACTCCGTAAGGACCATGGGGATTATATCAAAGCTCCCAAACGGGCGGGAGAGTGGGGATGACTCTGCAGCACCGAATGGGCAAACTCAAGGTCCTCCTTAGCCAGGGTATCAAACTTGTAGAATTTTGCAAACGTGTTTGACCCCGACCAAGTAGCTGCTCGGCAAAGTTGCAGTGCAGAGACCCCTCGGGCAGCCGCCCAAGAAGAGCCCACCTTCCTTGTGGAATGGGCCTTTACTGATTTAGGATGCAGCAATCCCGCCGCAGAATGAGCCTGCTGAATTGTGTTACATATCCAGCGAGCAATTGTCTGCTTTGAAGCAGGTGCTCCCAACTTGTTGGGTGCATACAGTATAAACAGCGATTCAGTCTTCCTGACTGCAGCCGTTCTGGAAACATAAATCTTCAAAGCCCGGACTACGTCCAGTAACTTGGAGTCCTCCAAATCACGAGTAGCCGCAGGCACCACAATAGGTTGGTTCAGATGAAAAGATGACACCACCTTTGGCAGAAAATGTGGACGGGTCCGCAACTCTGCCCTGTCCATATGGAAAACCAGTTCCGTCATTCATTATATTATATAAATATTTACCTGCAGTAGTGTTATATTTTTTTTGTTCATCTCTATCATCTCTATATTAGCAGACGCAGTACGGTAGTCCACGGCTGTGGCTACCTCTGTGTCGTCACGTCAGTGCTCGTCCATAATTGTATACCTACCTGTGGTGGGGTTTTTTTTTCGATCTTCTTCATACTAGTAGTTCAGCAGTCTGCTGACAGTGTCCAGCAGGTCCCTCATTATATTATATATATACCTGCAGTAGTGATATATATATCTTTTTTATATCATTGTCATCTCTATACTAGCAGACGCAGTACGGTAGTCCACGGCTGTAGCTACCTCTGTGTCGTCAGTGCTCGTCCATAATTGTATACCTACCAGTGGTGGGGTTTTTTTTTCTATCTTCTTCATACTAGTAGTTCACACGGAGTGGCAAGGAACGGCTGAGGCCCTGGCCTATGTTCATGGCTAGTGGTTCAGCTTCATATGAGGATGGAAGCACTCAGCCTCTCGCTAGAAAAATGAAAATACTTAGGGGTATATGCAATTCACGGCGAATCGCGGCAAATTATCACCGTTTTTTAATTCGACACAATTCGACAGGTGAATTCCGGCTCAATGAAAAACGGATTCGACATTCCCGCGGGCGAAAAACGGGCGATTTGCCGGATTTTGCCGCGATTTTAAAAAACGGGAAAAAACGGCGTGGTGTCCCCCCTCCAAAGCATAACCAGCCTCGGGCTCTTCGAGCTGGTCCTGGTTCTAAAAATGCGGGGGAAAAATTGACAGGGGATCCCCCGTATTTTTAAAACCAGCACCGGGCTATGCGCCTGGTGCTGGTGCAAAAAATACGGGGGACAAAACGAGTAGGGGTCCCCCGTATTTTTCACACCAGCATCGGGCTCCACTAGCTGGACAGATAATGCCACAGCCGGGGGTCACTTTTATACAGTGCCCTGCGGCCGTGGCATTAAATATCCAACTAGTCACCCCTGGCCGGGGTACCCTGGGGAAGTGGGGACCCCTTCAATCAAGGGGTCCCCCCCCCCCCAGCCACCCAAGGGCCAGGGGTGAAGCCCGAGGCTGTCCCCCCCATCCAATGGGCTGCGGATGGGAGGCTGATAGCCTGGAGTAAAATGTCTGAATATTGTTTTTTACAGTAGTACTACAAGTCCCAGCAAGCCTCCCCCGCAAGCTGGTACTTGGAGAACAACAAGTACCAGCATGCGGGAGAAAAACGGGCCCGCTGGTACCTGTAGTACTACTGGAAAAAAAATACCCAAATAAAAACAGGACACACACACCGTGACAGTAAAACTTTAATTCATACGTCGACACACACATACTTACCTATGTTCACACGCCGACATCGGTCCTCTTCTCCATGTAGAATCCACGGATACCTGAAAAGAAAAGATCAATATACTCACTGTTTGTCGCTGTTTGGGGAGTATTTTTTGGAAGGGCCATCCTGCGTGACACTGCAGTGCCACTCCTAGATGGGCCAGGTGTTTGTGTTGGCCACTAGGGTCGCTTAGCTTACTCACACAGCTACCTCATTGCGCCTCTTTTTTTTCTTCTTTGCGTCATGTGCTGTTTGGGGAGTATTTTTTGGAAGGGCCATCCTGCGTGACACTGCAGTGCCACTCCTAGATGGGCCAGGTGTTTGTGTCGGCCACTTGGGTCGCTGAGCTTAGTCATCCAGCGACCTTGGTGCAAATTATATGACTAAAAATAATATTGTGAGGTGTGAGTGGAAATTATGGTTATTGAGGTTAATAATACTTTGGGATCAAAATGACCCCCAAATTCTATGATTTAAGCTGTTTTTTAGGGTTTTTTGAAAAAAACACCCGAATCCAAAACACACCCGAATCCGACAAAAAAAATTCGGTGAGGTTTTGCCAAAACGCGTTCGAACCCAAAACACGGCCGCGGAACCGAACCCAAAACCAAAACCAGAAAAATTTCCGGTGCACATCTCTAGTTTCCTCTGAAATGTGCAAAACATCCTTCATTGCAATTATCATGTAACGTATGGCCTTAACCATTTTAGGCTGTAATCTCGCCTCCTCCTCGTCGACACTGGAGTCAGACTCCGTGTCGGCATCTGTGTCGACTAACTGGGATAGCGGCCGCTTGTGAGCGCCTGAAGGTCCCTGAGCTGTGGGATCAGGCACCGTTTGAGACCCTGACTGTCCCAAGGATTCAGCTTTGTCTAACCTCTTATGCCAGGGCAAACCGGTCCTCGAGATCTACCGACAGTTCATGTTTTCCAGGCCTCCTGGAGATCTGTAGAATTGTCAGTTAGGAATGAATGCAGCACATCTTAATTAGTAATGACTACACCTGTGCACCAGCTAGGTGGTCTGGAAAATGTGAACCGTTGGTAGATCTCGAGGACCGGTTTGGCCAGCCCTGTCTTATGCAAAGAGTTAACATTCTCACTTAACACCTTCCACATATCCATCCAGTCCGGTGTCGACACCGTTGTCAGCGACACCACATCCATCTGCACTTGCTCCGCCTCCACGTATCCCTCCTCATCAAACATGTTGACTGACGTACCGACACACCGCAAACACACAGGGAATGCTCTAATTGAGGACAGGACCCCACAAGGGCTTTTGGGGAGACAGAGAGAGAGAGAGTATGCCAGCACACACCACAGCACTAATTAACCCAGGGATTTACACGATAACTGTGTTTTTCCCCTTAGCTGCTGATACTGTAAATATGCGCCTAAATTTAAGTGCCCCCCCCCTCTCTTTTTTCCCTTGTTGTACCTTGTATACTGCAGGGGAGAGCCTGTGGAGCCTCTTCCAGCAGAGCTGTGAAGAAAAAATGGCGCTGGTTAGTGCTGAGGAAGAAGCTCCGCCCACTCAGCGGCGGGCTTCTGTCCCGCTCTCAGATATTGAAAATGGCGGGGGTTTTACATATATACAGTCTAGGACTGTATATATGTTATATTTTTGCCCAAAGGTAATGTAATTGCTGCCCAGGGCGCTCCCCCCCCCAGCGCCCTGCACCCTACAGTGACCGGAGTGTGTGGTGTGTGGTGGGAGCAATGGCGCACAGCTGCGGTGCTGTGCGCTACCTTAAAATGAAGACAGGGTCTTCTTGCCGTCGATTTTGATCTTCTATCCTGGACTTCAATGCTTCTGGCTCTGCGAGGGGGACGGCGGCGTGGCTCCGGGAACGGACGACCGAGGACAGGTGCCTGTGTTCGATCCCTCTGGAGCTAATGGTGTCCAGTAGCCTAAGAAGCGCAACCTAGCTGCAAGCAGGTACGTTGGCTTCTCTCCCCTCAGTCCCTCGTAGCAGTGAGTCTGTTGCCAGCAGATCTCACTGAAAATAAAAAACCTAACAAATACTTTCTTTTCTAGCAGGCTCAGGAGAGCCCACTAGGTGCCTCCAGCTCTGGCCGGGCACAGATTCTAACTGAGATCTGGAGGAGGGGCATAGAGGGAGGAGCCAGTGCACACCAGATATAGTACCTAATCTTTCTTTAAGAGTGCCCAGTCTCCTGCGGAGCCCGTCTATTCCCCATGGTCCTTACGGAGTCCCCAGCATCCACTAGGACGTCAGAGAAATATATATATATATATATATATATATATATATATATATATATATATATAAAATTGTGTAGTCATGTAAGCAATATGAATTTCCTATAGTGCTGGAGTTTACTGCAATTAGCGGGCAGCTCAAAACCAGGGACGTGCAGTCAGGGGAGGCAGTGCCTCCCCTGTCATAATGTTTAAAATAATAAAAAGAAGATATTTATGACACAGCGTCTGTTATAAATATCTTCTATTATTTTAACCATTGTCCACTGTCACTGTGCTGCATCCTTGGGTTGAGGCAGCGGGAGAGGTGCCTCCCGCTGATACCATTACAGTCCGGGCAGCGGGGGGCGGGCAGGGCGCAGCAATGGGCTGTGAAAGCCCATTGAAAATGCATGGGGAAGCGGCACCTTTACTGGTGCCGCAATGACAGGGGTGTGCATTCAGCCCCGATGAATGCACGCCCCTGTCAGTCCCCCAGATGTGATTGGACCAGCGGATCCAGTGCTGGATCCGCTGTCCAATCACTAGCGATCCCCCTTCCTGGCTGTAGCAGGCGCCATGGGCTGTGTGGGCGCCCACTGCAGCCAACGCCGCTGACTGACACTAGAGGTCATAATTGACCCCTGGTGTCTGAGCGGCGCTACAGTGGGAGAGACATCATGAGTCATGACGTCTCACCCATAGTAGAGAGGAGCCGGCGGACGGAGATGGAGGACAGCGCTGCAGGAGCGGTAAGAATGTGTGTGTGTTTTTGTTTTTTTTAATGTGTTTGGGCTTTGGGGCACAGCCACAAGGGGTACTGCTACAAGGGGCACAGTGACTTGGGGCACAACTACAGGGGGCACAGCGACTGGGGGATAACTACAGGGGGCACAGCGACTGGGGGATAACTACAAGGGGCACAGTGACTTGGGGCACAACTACAGGGGGCACAGCGACTTGGGGCACAACTACAAGGGGCACAGCGACTGGGGGATAACTACAAGGGGCACAGTGACTTGGGGCACAACTACAGGGGGCACAGCGACTTGGGGCACAACTACAAGGGGCACAGCGACTGGGGGATAACTACAAGGGGCACAGTGACTGGGGGCAGAGCTACAAGGGGCACAGTGTCTGGGGGCACAACTACAGGGGGCATAGATCTCTCTCACCAGTACCAGCAAGTGCTGCATGCTACACCTGGCAGCAGGATGACCCCATCAGGGTACCCTACATGTGCAAATCCGATACAATATACACACATAGCACCCTCCACCCCAGCTGTAAGGCACACTGGCACATACTACATATACATAATTATAATGAGGAGGATTAATTTACACACAATCCCTAAATGCAGTCAGCGTACACATACAGTCTATGAGGGTCACTCTCTAGGAGCTGACTATATTTCAGTGCTGTCACTGTGTACTGCTCTGCTACTGCCTGTAGCTAATAATAGCCTACTTTGTAATGTAAAGCACCCGCCTGACACCGCCGCGCCGCCCATCCAGTTTTCCCGGCTAAACAGCACAGGAGAGATTAGAGGCAGAGGCGGAGCCGTGAGACGTCACTCACGACGAGCTCCGCAAAGGCCCTTGGGAGGAGCTGCTGCGGGCGCGCATGCGCAGCAGCACTCCCGCGGCCATTTTGACGAAGGGCATAACACCCGTTTGCGCATGCGCACAAGCCGCTGCTGCCGCTGAAGGCGCGTTCGCGGTAGGGGCGGGCGGCGGCCCCAGGAGCACTGTGAGCGGCCTTGTTCTGGCCCAAATGTGCCGGCCGCCCGGGACCTTGCCCGGTCTCCCGCCATACCAATCCGCCCCTGGCTGTGTGGTCCTGTTCTCACTGACAGGCAGCACGCGGCAGTGTTACAATGTAGCGCCTATGCGCTACATTGTAACCAATGATGGGAACTTTCTGCTCAGCGGTGACGTCACTTTAGGTCAACCGCAGGGCAGAAAGTTCCCATCATTGGTTGTATGTATGTATGTATGTGTGTATGTATGTAATAAAATTATACTTTCACGGTGTGTGTGTCTTGTCTTTTTTTGGGTATTTTTTTAGTAGTAGTACTACAGGTACCAGCGGGCCCGTTTTTCCGTCGCATGCTGGTACTTGTGGTTCTCCAAGTACCAGCATGCGGGGGAGGCTTGCTGGGCCTTGTAGTACTGCTACTAAAAACAATATCTTTTCTTTTACAACAAAGGCTATCAGCCTCCCCATCCGCAGCCCATTGGATGGGGGGGGACAGCCTCGGGCTTCACCCCTGGCCCTTGGGTGGCTGGGGGGGGGGGACCCCTTGATTGAAGGGGTCCCCACTCCCCCAGGGTACCCCGGCCAGGGGTGACTAGTTGGATTTTTGATGCCACGGCCGCAGGGCACTATATCAAAGTGACCCCCGGCTGTGGCATTATCTGTCCAGCTAGTGGAGCCCGGTGCTGGTTTTAAAAATACGGGGGACCCCTACTCTTTTTGTCCCCGTATTTTTGGAACCAGGACCAGGCGCAGAGCCCGATGCTGGTTGCTTAAATATGGGGGAACCCCTGTCAATTTTTTCCCCATATTTCTGCAACCAGGATCGGCTCAAAGAGCCCGAGGCTGGTTATGCTTAGGAGGGGGGACCCCACGCAATTTTTTTTAATAAAATAACAACTTTCCCACCCCTTCCCACTGATATACATGCACGGATCTCATGGATCCCTGCATGCCTATCCAATCACGGAAAAAAAAAGTAGGTCTGTTTTTTTTTAGCACTTTTTTACGAGTTGTAATTTTTCACGGCAGTGTTTGTTTGTTTTTTGCTTTGCACTTCTTAGTAAATGACCGAGATTCATACTTAAACAGCCGCGTTTTGACCGATGGTGTATTCATTCGTAATTTTTTACTTGGACTTGCAAAAAATTACGAATGCCCTCATCTCTGCCGTGATTAGTGTTTAGTAAATTACCGAGATGACACTTTGATGAAAAAACGGCATCTCGGTCAAAATCGGGAGCTTAGTAAATTTACCCCAGGGTGTGTGTGTGATCAGGAGATTGTTCTGTGTGCAGGAGTGTATGTTGTAGTGAGTGTTCTTGTGCGACAGTACGCGTGTGGAGGTCAGTGTTCATGTTTGTAAGCAAAGCAAAAAAGAAAGCAACTGCGGAAAACCATGTTGCACTGCAGGTGGGGCAGATGTAACATGTGCAGACAGATTTAGATTTGGGTGGGTTATATTGTTTCTGTGCAGGGTAATTAGTGGCTGCTTTTGCATGTAGCCCACATATGTTAGCCAGCTTTGTTTTTACACTGCTATTTAGATTTTGGCTTGAACACACCCCACCCAAATATAAATCTCTCTGCACATGTTACATCTGTCCCACCACCAGTGCAACATGGTTTGCCCAGTTGCTTGCTTTTTTGCTTTACTTACAAACTCAAACGTGTGTGACTGTGTGTGTTGAGGTTAGTGTTCTGAGGGCCTCATTCAGACCTGTTCACTCGCTAGGGTTTTGTTGCAGTTCTGCGTACACATAGTCGCCGCCCATAGGGGAGTGTATTTTCGCTTTGCAAGTGTGTGAACGCATGTGTAGCAGAGCTGTACAAACAGATTGTGTGCAGTCTCTGCGCAGCCCAGGACTTACTCAGCCGCTGCGATCACATCAGCCTGTCCAGGACTGGAAATTGACGTCAGACACCCGCCCTGCAAACGCATGGACACGCCTGCCTTTTTCCAACCACTCCCAGAAAACGGTCAGTTGACACCCACAAACGCCTTCTTCCTGTCAATCTCCTTGCGAACGCCCGTGTGAGTGTATTCTTCGCACACACCCATCGCTGAGCGGCGATCCGCTTTGTACCCGTGCAACGTGCCTGTGCATTGCGGTGCATACGCATGCGCAGTTTAGACCTGATCGGCCGCTGTATGAAAATGCAGCCTAGCGATCAGGTCTGAATTAGGGGCCTAATTCAGACATGATTGAAGATGTGCTAAATTTAGCACATATACGATCAGTCTTCAGACATGCGGGGGGACGCCCAGCACGTCAGACCCGACCCCCCCCCCCCCCCTTCCCAGCACAAGTACAGAAGCATCGCACAGTGGCGATGCTTCTGTACTGGAAGAGTAGCTCCCGGCAAGCACAGCTCCCAGCCAGTGCAGCCGCTGCAGCCATCCCCCCCAACGATCTGGGCATGCCTGCGTTGCCCAGAGCGCACCCCCCCCCCCCCCCCCCCCCCCACCGCCGGCCCGCCCAGCAACCACCTCTGTCTGTCAATCAGGCAAAAGCAATTGCAGGGCTAAGAAAGCCGTAGGCTGTTTGCCATGCGCCGGCGAACTGCGGCGCCGGCGCATGGACAGGTCAGACCTGAAAAAGAATGCGTGTGTGCTGAGGTGAGCATTCTGAGTCCAGGAATGTGTGTGTTGAGGTTAGTGTTCTGAGTCCAGGAATGTGTGTGTTGAGGTTAGTGTTCTGAGTCCAGGAATGTGTGTGTTGAGGTTAGTGTTCTGAGTCCAGGAATGTGTGTGTTGAGGTTAGTGTTCTGAGTCCAGGAATGTGTGTGTTGAGGTTAGTGTTCTGAGTCCAGGAATGTGTGTGTTGAGGTTAGTGTTCTGAGTCCAGGAATGTGTGTGTTGAGGTTAGTGTTCTGAGTCCAGGAATGTGTGTGTTGAGGTTAGTGTTCTGAGTCCAGGAATGTGTGTGTTGAGGTTAGTGTTCTGAGTCCGGGAGTATGGGGGTAATTCAGACCTGATCACTAGGCTGCGTTTTCGCACAGCGGGCGATCAGGTCCAAACTGCGCATGTGTATGCACTGCAAAGCTCAGGTCCGTCGCACGGGTACAAAGAAGATCATCGCTCAGCGATGGGTTTGTGCGACAGATCCTTTCGCACGGGCGATCGGCACTCGCAAGGAGATTGACAGGAAGATGGCGTTTGTGGGTGTCAACTGACCGTTTTCAGGGAGTGTCTGGAAAAACGCAGGCGTGTCCATGCGTTTGCAGTAAGGGTTCCTGATGTCAATTCCGGTCCCGGACAGGCTGATGTGTTCGCAGCGGCTGAGTAAGTCCTGGGCTGTGCAAAATCTGATTGTACAGCTCTGCTACACATGCGTTCACACATGTACACAGCTAAAATAGATCTGATCGCAGCAGTGCAAAAATCGCTAGCTAGCGTTCAGGTCTGAATTAGACCCTATGTGCTTTGAGATTAGCATTCTGAGTCAGGAGTGTGTGTTGAGGTTAGCATTCTGAGTCCGGGATTCTGTGTGTTGAGGTTAGTGTTCTGAGTTTGAGAGTGTGTACCTAGAGGTTAGTATCCTGAGTTCGGGAGTGTGTGTGCTGAGGTTAGCGTTCTGAGTCCAGGTGTGTGTGTGTGTTGAGATTAGTGTTCTCAGTCTGGGAGTATGTGTGTTGAGGTTAGTGTTCTGAGTCCAGGAGTGTGTGTGCGTTGTAGTTAGCATTTTGAGTCCATGAGTGTGTCATTGAGGTTAGGGTTCTGAGTCTGGTGGTGTGGGAATTGAGGTTAGTATTCTGAGTCCGGGAGTATGTGTGTTGAGGTTAGTGTTCTGAGTCCAGGAATGTGTGTGTTGAGGTAAGTGCTCTGAGTTTGGTAGTGTGTGCATTGAGGTTAGCGTCCTGAGCCTGGGAGTGTTTGTGTTGTGGTTAGCATTCTGAGTCCGTGAGTATGTGTGTTGAGGTTATCGTTCTGAGTCATGGAGTGTGTGAGTTGATGTTAGCGTTCTGAGTCTGGGAGTGTGTGTTAAGGTTAGCGTTCTGAGTCTGGGAGTGTGTGTGGAGGTTAGCATTCTGAGTCCTGGAGTATGTGTGTTGAGGTTATCGTTCTGAGTCATGGAGTGTGTGAGTTGAGGTTAGCATTCTGAGTCTGGCAGTGTGTGTTAGTGTTCTGAGTCCAGGAGTGTGTGTGTGTGTTAAGTGTTCTGTGTCTGGGAGTGTGTGTGTTATGTTCTGAGTCTGGGAGTGTGTGTGTTAAGGTGATATCTAGCGGTGCTTCCAGTGGTGAGTGTATTGCCAATCCCAACCTCCTTCTAGTGCCTAACCCTAACCATCCCTCCAGCAGCCTAACCCTCCCCTCCCCTCCTGTAGCCTAGCTCTAACCCCCTGGTGTCGGACCGTGCAGAGTGTCGGCGTTTGACATGTTTACATTGTGAACTTGTTGACATTCTGCAAATGCCAACATGTTCAGTGTTGATTTTTTAACTTTGTCGACTTCATAAATGACAACATTGTGATGTTGCCTTTGTAAATACTGACATTTTGACTACATCACCCATCCTGGACTATGATGGATTGAAAAAAGAATAATTCAGTATTATATTGGAGTATTGTTTAAATAGTGACTTGTTTTAATTTTTTTTTTTTTTATATGACTGATTGGGACCATAACACCAGCTGTACGCCTTCATTTCCTGCCATCTGTGCCATCACTTTCTTGTGGGTGGGGCTAGAACATCCTGACCAATAATGCCATTTTAATGTTAATAGTCTATGTGATGGCAAACTACAATTAGCTAGAAGTAACGATCAGCCAATCAGAGCATTGGTCTGTTACCAATAGTCAAGAACTGTGATGTGATTCTACCATACTATTGGGCATTACCGCCTCACCCCACTGATGTCATGGGTTCTATTCCCACTAGGTCCCTAACTGTGTGTAGTTGGTATATTCTCCTCATGCTTGTTTAGGTTTCCCCCGGGTGCTCCAGTTTCCTCCCACAGTACAAAAATACATAGGGGTATATTCAACCGAGGTCGGATCCATTCCGACATGCATTTGTCGGAATGGATCCGATAAGGGCTATTCAATGCCCATCGCAATTCGACTTTAAAAAAGTTGAAATGGGATGAGGGACCGGAGAGGGGGGAGGGCCGCGGGCACACGGAGGAGATCAGCGCTGCAGGAGGATGTGGCACAGCCGTCAGACCTCACGACAGCATCCACCTGGCTCCAGCAAGCGGGACCTCACTTGCTGGAGCCGGGTGGACGCTGCCGTGAGCGGCGGCTATGACACATCCTCCTGCAGCGCTGTGCTGTAGCGCTGCTGTCCCCCGTCTGCCCGTGGCTCTCCCCCGTCTGCCCTCGGCTCTCCCCCGTCTACCTGCGGCTCTCCACCCTCTCCTCCTCTCAGTTCGAATTTTTTTTTTAAGTCAAACTGAGATGGTCGGTAACGGGGCCAAAACCTGTCGAATTTGGCCCCGTTTCCCTCAGAAGTACGCGAATAGGCAGCTATACCACCGATTCACGTACTATTCGACAAGTCGAATTCCCCGACTTGTCGAATACAAATGCTCGGGACTGAATAGGTCGGAAACCCCATTCCGACCTGAAAAAGTTGAAAACTGACGTCTTTTCGATAAGACGGCAGTTTCAGCCTTAATTGAATATACCCTATATACTGGTAAGTTAACTGGCTCCCAATAAATAAATGAACCCTAGTGTGTGTGTGCATTTGTTTGAAAACGCACAGCATCGATTAGTTCTTAATTGGGCCCATTATAAAAACAGGGTGCACAGAGCTGAGAACACAGACTACTGTAAGTGGGCTCTTACCTTCCCGGGGGCCCAGGCCAGTGATGTGCCCAATATGGTGTGAGCATACCCCCGCAGCACTCACGTATCATCTGACTGTGCACAAACAGTGGAAGTATCATAAACTATGGGTCCCCAGGGTAGCTGTCATAATTCTGGCATTTTGGGGTGGGATTAGGGGGTGCTGTAATAGAGGCCCAGGTAATCTGTACCTCCCCCCTAAGCGCCCCAGTTCTCCAGTGATGTCATTTGTGTCTGCTCTGCCATGACAGTCACTGCTCCCTAGATACAACACTGTATTTTACAGGATATTTTACATGCTACTTGTTTATTACAATATACCTGTACATATTCTGCATCATTATATTTAATGATTCAATTCTGACTTACATATTACCCATCATTCCTGTAACATGTCTCCTTCTTTCTCTTCCTCATCACATAAACCCACAGTGTAAATATATTTTCATTATAATGCATGGATGATCCAAAGAGAATATATGTATAAACAGGTGGCGATGCTATGGTCGACTTTGTAGATAAAAAAAAAGCCTAGTACGTGTAATTATATATGACAGGAAGGGGATAATTAGTTCACAAATCTCTAGGCTGGGAAGGGGGGGGGGGGGGGGGAATCTGACTGTGGGTGGGTGATCAGTGATCTGCAGCAGTGAGTGGAAGGGATGAGAGAAGAAGCACACTGCACACTGCTGATGCAATAGATAAAAAAAGTGTATATACATATATATATATATATATATATATATATATATTAAGGCACAAATGAGCGTAACAGGTTAACCTGGGTGCATTAAGCAGGGTGGCAGTAAATAGTCATTAACAGATCACTGCCTGGCAGCCTGTAGATGGCACAAGCGGTCTATCTCTATTGGGCATTAACCCCTTCTGGCAGAGACGCCAATATTAAACATGCTCTTGTCCCACACACAAACTGTAAAAACTTCTATGTCCGTCTAATTATACCCTCCCCCCTCCTCCACATGCATATGCGTTACTGTATGCCCTCCGTTCCTCCAACACCCCCCACTCAGTAATAACTGCATCCCCACATCTAGGTATTGTTAATCCAATCCATAGGAAAAAAAGATTTAACACCAGGGATATATTACATCGCCGGGGGCAGAATGGATAGCTTTTATTATCTGCTGTATTTCTCCTTGAGGCGTCAGTGAGAAGAATTCTCAGTCATCTATTAGGATGAAGAAGAGCTGTGCCAACAAGCAGCAGCAGCCGCTGCACTGATCGCCGTACGCTCATTGCTACATTGTATCACCGTCTGCGCAACAGAGCGCCTGCTACACTGTTACTCCCGGCGCGCAACCTGCGTTCTACAGCCTCCAGCAGCACCCTGCGTGCGTCTTCTAATCGCAAGTGTGATCCAGGTTTGTCCAGGGGAGGGAGGAGGAAGGGAAGGGAGGGAATGGGAAGAAACAATCGCTAGTATCTCAAAGACTTGATGCCCCTGTTGGAGAGATGGTTGAGTCCTCGTCAAGGTTGCTGTGGTATCCCAGAAACACCATCCACTCCGAGCTGTGACCGCGACCACAGCGGCAACGACTCGCTGCGCCTCGGCCAAGGGGAGGACAGAGACTGGTGGTAGGTGGAAGAAGAAGAGGAGGAGGAGGAGGAGGAGGAGGGGGGGTGTGCAGATTACAGGAGCCAGAGGATGAAGATGAAAGCTACCTGCACTCCGGAGACGCCACCAGCCCAGACAGCGGGGCACTTGTGCAGGGAAGGATGTACTAAATGTGGACCTGTGGACTCCCTATGTCTGAGGAAAATGGGAATGCAAAGTGGATTTACATTGTGCTACCTGTTTTTTTTACTGATGGTTACATGTGTGAGAGGTAAGGGGACCCCACTCGTGGGGAAGGGGGGGGGGGGCACACTACATGACCATCATTCCCCATCATTTTATTCTTAGCAGATTTTTTTTTTTTTCTTATCCCACCTCTGGTTTTATTTATTATCTTTATGTGTTTATTTATTTATTTTTGTTTGTTTGTTATTCTTAGCGATCACTATGAAAGGATGTGAGTTGTGTTATTTTTCCTGTAAGAGATTCTGCTGCTGCTGCTGCTGCTGGAGGAATAGGAGACGCATTTTCCTCTGCCAGCCTCTGTGTTCAATGCAGTGATTGAGCCGGGGCTGGATATGAATATTCTTGCAGTATACTCACAGGGAGACGTGAGTTGGTTCCTACAGGCTGTGGATATCTGAGCAGAATTCCCCCATGTTACCCATGGCTGGGGTCTGTGGTGTCTCTTTCTCTTTCTGCCTTCCCCCCTCATCCTTCTCTCTATGTCTCGCTTTACCTTTCCCTTCTCTGTAACATGTATCTGATGGGTTTAACCCTTCATTGACTGGATGCAAAGTTGCCAGGGGTCTGGCTGGCAGAGGGTCCCTCCAGCTCAGACACATATGCCCAATACAGTGATGGATGGTAGTGAGAGATGTCAGTGAAATGGGGAGACAAGTTGCAAATGTGTAAAATTGGGACACACTGTACAGTAGAAGAAGCATGCTGGGCTATGTTTAATTATTTCCCCCCCCCCCCCCCCCTTCCAATGCACAGACAGACAGACAGACAATGAATCAGTTGTAACTGGTTTACATGTGGAAATGCCAGGTGCTGACAAGGGGGGACATATGTGTGTGTGTCTTCCAGAGACTAGATGCAAGTGTCATGGGAACGTCACACATTTCCTAGGTTTGATTTCAGGAATATGGATGTATAAGGCATCAGGAAGATCTGTGCCTTGAATCTTAAAGCCGATCAGTCTGCCCAATGAATTGGCTGTTAGGAGGGGGGGATAGCAAATGGCCACAATCTATAACAAATAGAGCATTATGTGCTCGTCCTGTGCATTTAAAAACCTGGTTTGCTAGCACATATCGTTGTCACTAGACTGTATTGATCTTGCTGAAATGCATGCAGGCTGGTTTTTCCTACCTCCAGTTATTGCATATGTACTGTATGTATGAGGCTGAGGAAGAATGGATTGGGGTGGGGTGTAAAAAAAATAAAATCTACTTAATTTTTGTATAATATTTATATCAGTGCAATCTTTGGAAACTGCATTTTGCCAGTGCCTTACTCCAACACTTTATTGTGAGCTAGCATCTGGTCGTCCCTACACAGAAAGCAGCCCATTTGCATGCATTGGAAAAAGCAATTCATGTTCCAGGGGTTGTGGGTTACTTCATTGCATGCTATCTGACATTATATCTGAAGATGGGTCGCATGCCTGGAATTTTAATCGGCATCCTAATTACAGGAAGCTTTTTCTTACATGCAGGTTTGTCTGGTTAATGAAGGCGGTCAATGGGCTGTCATGTTTTTGATCAAATTACTTCCATCGGTGGGATTACAATCTATTACAATCCATAACTGATATATATATATATATATATATATATATATATAGCCAAATGTTCAATGGAAATTAAAGTAAAAATCAGAATTTTCATATGTGCAGAGAGGTATTTTGTATTTTTATTTTATTTGTGAATTTTAGGTCATTTCGGATCCCTGTGACTTTTTTTTTATTTATTTTTTGCCGATGTACAGACCTTGTTATAACAAATGATTATACAGCTGCTCTGTGATTTGAAGACGCAGGGAGGCAGCATCTTTCAAACTGAAAGGACCAGGCTGGAGAGAGATTTGGAAATGCAATATTTTATCTTTGGAACAAAGTAACTTCTAATGATACTGTACCTGTTGATTCATTTAAACCCAATCCCCTTTGCAATCAAGTATTGACTGTTGTAGTATTTGCTATTGATTGATGTGATATTTGAGGGGGAAAAAACAGAAAAAACCCTGGAATAATTATTCTGTATATATTATTATTATTATTATTATTATTATTATTATTATTATTATTCATACTGTGTACGATGTTACTTTTATCCAGTATATAATATTCTGTATAAGTATCTATATACTCTGAACATATACTCAGATTGAAGTAGCTAGGTTATCATATGATTGAAGGCAGTACTGTGCCAGGGGGCAAGGAAAGGGGTGTCAGGGACAAATGGGCGGGTGTCATGGGAATTTGGGAGATTGGGAGGTGGAAAACAGGTGGAGAGGAGGGATCTGAGGGATGTGGTGTAAATTAAACATGGAGGTGATCACACTATGGGGAATGGGAAATGAAGTGAGCAACAAGGTGTCACGTATGAGACATGTGACGGTGAAGGGAACTCAAAGCAAATTGCAAAATGAAAAAATGAATAAACTAAATGAATTATGTAAATAATTGTGATGCAATCAGGTCTGATAAGTAAGGTAATATTTCAGATTAGGAATTATGGAAAAAGGACTGATTAAATTATTGAACATGTATGTGTGTATAAATATAAACACATATATACTATGTGTGTGTGTGTGTGTGTGTGTGTGTGTGTGTGTGTGTGCGCGTGTGTGTGTGTGCGTGTGCAAATATAAATAAATATATATATATATATATATATATATACATCTCCATATATTAATATATATATCTCCATACTGTATATATAAATAGATAGATATAGATATATATATATATACATATATATGTATATTTAGATCTTCTATAGATAGATTAGATAGCTAGATAGATAGATAGATAGATAGATAGATAGATAGATAGATAGATAGATAGATAGAGGATATATAGATATATATATATATATATACCTTTTAATGCAAGAAGAGACATACAGAACACGGAAATAATAAGAGAGACAGAGAGTAGGAGATATATAGAGGGGAGAGAGAGTGTTAGAGGGGGGGGGAGAGACTGACTAGCATTAGTCATTACTATTTGTTTGCTGCCTTGGTATTCTGCACATATTTGGGAATATGAATATATAACCACTTTCTCTTCACTTTATTAATTAATTCCAGTGGTATTTCCGTTCCACCAGCAAATTGCTTGCTCTGTGCAGCAGTGTATTGGTTAATGTGGATAGAATAAGACAAAATACAGTCTTGCTGCGATAAACCTGATTTCAAAAGCAATTTTAAACACATTGGTAGCTGCTGCTTATGCTAATATGAGCCTTATACTATGAATTATTCCTTACTGGTGCTGAAGTAAAACGAGAAAGGAGTGTGCTCTATTTCAAACGAAGGTAATGACTTGCCCTCTGAAGAATAATCAGTATTATGAATAGCAGGCAAGCATGTAATGCAACACACTGCTCGGATTCAGAACAGAAAACAGTGGCGATCAGTAAAATGACATCTATTTTCCCATAGGGGACCACAATCAGAAAGCATTATATCGCTTCTGCATTCATTGAGAATCTCAGCATTTGTAAAAAAAAAAATGTCTCCTGGCTTATTACACTCCAGCAAAGCACACCGCTACTCTTGAAAAGTACCAAATGAATGTAGGAAAGAAATGTTAAAACCACCTACAGACACTTTTATGTCATTGTCATGTAAACTGGTCTGCAGGCGCAAAGTACTCGAAAATTGAAGGCCAAGGATAGTACGTGGGCCTACGAGCATTAGAATTCTAGCATGGAGTTATAAGCCATGCGTGCTTCTACATTTGCAGAATGCCTGCACATTATGTTTGACATGCATTGTTACAAAAGCTTTTACTCTACCCATGCCGTACAGTGCTGTACAGGTAGATGAATACACCATGATGAGGCTCTGATCACCGAAAGACTTAACACAATAAAAATTGGAGGAAAAGAAATGGCTTCTTGTTGAGAAGGGCACAGCGGATCCTCGTGGTTTTTCACTTGACGCTCACAGGCTACTTGTTGCCCACCATTGTATTAGATCATTTCTAGGGCTCTAGATCATTGCTAGATAAGCACTGAGCCTACAGTTTTCAGGGGAACCAAAGGTGAGACCCCATGAGCAGAGTCTGTTGGCGACACACACTCTACCAGATGGTTTGAACTGATCTAGAACAGTGGTAGAGAAGTTTCTCTGATTGGGAGAGCCATAGGTGACACATCTGACCGCTGATGGACTGATGGACTGTCTGATGACCAATACTGTACTAAGTGGTTTGAACCAGTCTAGAATGGTGGCACATAAGTTGTTCTAGGTGGGAGAACTATAGGTGACTCATATTAAAACAACATGAACAGGTTGCCTGTTGTCCAGCACTCTACTAGATGGTTTGAAGAACTCAGGCATGCGGTCTTTAAGCTGGCAGCTATCCAACCCATGAAAACCACAGTTTATTGTATTCAAAACAAATCTCATTCATTGTGATAGCTATCTAATGGACCATGGTGCATGTAAAACAGCAAAAATGGATGATTCAATGGTCATTGTCTCTGCTCTAGAATGTTCTCATTTATATAATAATATATTTTAAGTGTAAGTTGGCTGCTTACATTTTTGTTAATATTGCAGGCTACAGAGTCATTGGACTGTATGCCATATACTAGCGCATTAATATCTACTTATTATGCAATGTGGTGTGTGATAATAACTAGAGCATCACAATTTCCCCATAGAACCAGAAAGAGCTTTATGGCCACATTTTGTATTCACAGAGCAAGTCAATCCCTTGTTGACTGGTCCCATTCCAATGTGTGTCATACTCTCCATCTATTTATTGATAGCTCTACATTATGATATCCAAGTTAATAGGAAGAGGCCCAATGTAAAACTTCACTTCCGAACAGAAGAACCTCAATTTTGTCTTGTTGAGCACTAAAGGTCTTTTCACTCAGCACTTTGAGAAAGTAGAACCTTTGCAGGTGAAAGCACTTAGCAGCTTCAGTATTGGTGCATTTAGTTTCTTCTGTGTACTAATTTGAAACAGGACTATGGTTGGCTTTTGTGGTTTGCCTTTGGTTGAACCATACCTGATGTCCTTCTGACAATGTGGGTTAGAGTGCATAAACATACTTGGCTTGGTTTATATTTGGGGGAAAAAGAGATGTTGGCTGGTTGACCATGTTAGGTCTCAGCCACAAACCCTCCAATAAGTTTAGTGGGTTCCCTAAAAATGTATATCACCTGAAGCTTAATGATTTGCAAATGCTCTGGCCCCACAGAGTACAATGGGTAATTTAAGTTCTTGTCAAGTTTCTGTGCAAAGTCTGCTTAACGAGGCTCAATGTTTTAATTAATTTCCTTTAATTTATGTTACATGAGCCATTGACATAGGGTTTGTGAAGATGGATGTCCCTTAAGTATGACCATGATAAAAATGAACAATATCGCCTCCACAGTATAAATATAGGACAGGTTCTTGTACAACTTCATGTACCTTTACAAGTGGTATATAGAGAAGTAATGTAAATTGCACATTCTTCATAAAGCCTGCAAAGGCATTATAACAACATTTTATGTGAGATTCAGTTCCATAGACTTTGAGCAAGTAATGGCCAACTATTACCCTTGCTCTGCCTGCTGCCTAAGGGGACTAGTTGTCTACAAAAATCTAAATATATTGGAAGTAATTCAGACCTGATCGTAGCAGTAAATTAGCAGTTGGGCAAAACCATGTGCACTGCAGGTGGGGCAGATGTAACATGTGCAGAGAGAGTTAGATTTGGGTGGGTTATTTTGTTTCTGTGCAGGGTAAATACTGGCTGCTTTATTTTTACACTGCAATTTAGATTTCAGTTTGAAAATACCCCACCCAAATCTAACTCTCTCTGCACATGTTACATCTGCCCCCCCCCCCCCCCCTGCAGTGCACATGGTTTTGACTAACTGCTAACAAATTTGATGCTACGATCAGGTCTGAATTACCCCCATTGTCATAAGTTGGGTCACTTTCGACTAGTGCACTATATTAAAGGTGTACTATGTTCCAGAAGGGGAGATGTACCAAAGCTTGGGAAGAGATAAAGTGGAGGGAGATAAAGTACCAGCCAATCAGTTTCTGTCATTTTTCAAACACAGCCTGTAACAGTGAATAGCTGTCAGCATGCTGATTGGTGGATGACTGAAGCTTTTCACCAATCAGGGAGCTGACAGCCATTCACTATATGGAAGCATGTGGAGAGGTGGTGCAGGACCATAGGAGGGGCGTGTTATGATTTTTTTTAAATTGGTTCCCACTAATTGCGTATGTAGAGGCCTCAGTGTATTGCTTTGCCCAGAGCTTATAATGCCGTTAAGACGGCTCTGAGAGATAAAGAGGTCTATGTACTAAATCTTGGAGAGAGATAAAGTATCATCCACTCAGCTCCAAACTTTGATCTTCCAAACACTGCATGTAACATAGCAGTTAGGAGCTGTTTGGCTGGTGCGTTATCTCTCAAGCTTTGATAAATCTCCCCCAGAGTCACTTCTAAAACGAATAAGTTTATTTCCTTGTAGTGTACTGATGCTGTTTTTGCATGGATGGACAGCCAGGATATAGGAGATAAAGCACGTCCCTTTTACATGGTCTGTCCCGCTGTCTCACTCGTGGGCCGCAGTGTCCCGTGGTATGGGGGGGGGGGGGCAGTTGGGAGATCCGCACTGTTACTCGCTGCTCTTTGCAGAGCAGTAGTGAATAGATGCTGTCCGCATGCGCAGGCTGTATATTCCAGACAGAGATGGGCAGGGAGCACGGCCGGCAGCTCACTGAGTGCTGTCCATGCCCCCATAGTGAGAAAACGGGGCATGGCTTGCAATTGCGGCGCTTGTCATGAGGCCATGTCCCCTTACAGTGAGGCCACGCCCCCTTACCATGAGGCCACTGTCCCTCCCTGGCTATCACAGAAGTTGGGAGGTATGGATAAAGTACAATACAAAAGGTTATATGCACCTTCAAATCCTCCAACTGGTGGAACCTTAATTCTGTTCTACACTGTACTGTGAGGTGAAGCAGTTACTGTATCTGTTCACCAGGGGCCCATAGACTCTAACCAGCCGTGACCATAATATGGCAGACAATATGCCAGGTAATATCTATCTATAGATCATCTATCTATCTATCTATCTATCTATCTATCTATCTATCTATCTGTCATCTATCTATTTCATATCTATCTATCTATCTATCTATCTATCTATCTATCTATCTATCTATCTATCTATCTATCTTGTATCAATCTCATATCTATCAATGAATCAATCTATTTCATATCTATCTGTCTATCTATCTATCTATCTATCTATCTATCTATCTATCTATCTATCTATCTATCTATCTATCTATCTATCTATCCATCCATCCATCCATCCATCCATCTATCTATCTATCTATCTATCTATCTATCTATCTATCTATCTATCTATCTATCTATCTATCTATCTATCTATCTTGTATCAATCTCATATCTATCAATGAATCAATCTATTTCATATCTATCTGTCTATCTATCTATCTATCTATCTATCTATCTATCTATCTATCTATCTATCTATCTATCTACAGTATCTATCTACAGTATCTATCTATCTATCGATCGATCGATCTATCTATCTATCTATCTATCTATCTATCTATCTATCTATCTATCTATCTATCTATCTATCTATCTATCTATCTATCTATCTATCGATGTGTCCACATACATCTTTGCTATATCCCGCCATGTATGGCACAGTTTTGCATGCCATAGACTCAGATATTTAGCCATGCACTGTGATTTTTCTTAATTTGCTTCTTTAATATGTTACTTTATACATATTCTATTATGGCAAACAAATTTTTTTAAATCCATCCACTCGCTCCTCATGAAAAAAAAAGCTTAGCCGTGTGTTGCATGTTGAGCAAAATAGCAAAGGTGTAAGTGGACACATCTGTATCTATCTATCTATCTATCTATCTATCTATCTATCTATCTATCTATCTATCTATCTAGTTTCAATCCCATATCTATCTATCTATCTATCTATCTATCTATCTATCTATCTAGCTATCTATCTATCTTGTATCAATCTCCTATCTATCTATCTATCTATCTATCTATCTATCTATCTATCTATCTATCTATCTATCTATCTATCTATCTATCTATCTATCTATCCCTATACATTTAGCGTTTTATATCTATCATGGATGAAGGAGCTGTAGATGTTTCTCAATTGAATGGTCCTGTGTTATAAATAAGAGGGGAAAAAAATCTATTCTGTAACCTTTTTATTTTGACACAACCAGACTGTGCTAACTTCATAGTAATTAATAAGTGTTGGAAATATAGTAAATGACCCTCTGATAATAGCTTCATAGGCCCTGCATGGAATGGCCAGAGTCCTGGTGGGACAGACTAATAGAGAAAAAAAAGTATTGTTTTTAATGTATTATAAAAACTCTCTAGGGCATTGACACCTAGACTAACGATGTGATTAATTACCACGTATGAATTACAGAGCCTTTACAAACATGAAGCTATTAAACAGGAGCTCTACCAAACGTGCTCCTATCCTTACAATTATATATCCCAGCAAAGGAAGATAATGCAGCAATTTGTTTGTACTAGAGAATATTATTGTTATATTGGGGGAAAGTTACCTCCTTCCACCAATAACAGACATTAACAATTTGTCATTATTATGAGTAATTAGATGTTACAATGCAGGGACATTACAGTTCTACTCAGTCCTATAATACAAGTATTTTTCACAGGGATATAAGATCGGAATATTGTCTGAAGTGTTTTTTATGTTGTTGTTTTCTTGTTAAAAATAATGTCTATAAACCTCAATAAAGTAGCGTTTAAATTACGCCATATGTACTACTACCGGAACGCAGGGCTGCTATCAGAAATTATGGGACCCGGGACTGAGAAAATATACAGGGCCCCTTCCTAACAAAAACGTTTCTGCCACACTGTTGGCGACTTAAAAGAACGGTTTACAGAGAGAGCTGATCCGCTGATAAGGATTGTTTTAAACAGTCCACCCTGCATATCAGACCGCTGTTGATTCAAAGGCTGGTGCAGCTCTACAGGTATTGGCGGTAGGAGCCAGGGGTGGACCCCCCTCTCTGTAAGGGCCCGGGACACTAGTCCCTACAGTCCCAACCCTGGTGGCTGCCCTGCCGGAACGGACTTGGGTTCTATAATGGTCCTGGCAGTGTAGTCGCACGCACTCCACAGGTGAGTGTGCCTGCGACAAGAGGGAGCCGTGGCAGATCACGGGGACGTAGTTTAGCGGCACGCACCCGTGTCTCTGTATGCCGGGCGGTCGAGCAGAGCGTCGTTAGGCCCGGTCACTGTGTGGCCTCACAGGCCCTTCTGGAATTTGTCAGAAGTGACAGATGGCCAGTACGGCCCTGTTACAGTATGTGCTTCTTTTTTTTTAAAGCAAATTTTATTACAGGCGTCAAACGATTAACATGCCAAGAGAGGCTGGACAATATGCAACAATCCTACTGTATGCAAAAGGGAAATTGCGAAGACAAAAAAACATAGGGTACAATGCACAAAGGAGCGGCTACGCCCATGGAAAAAAGAATGACGTTACCTATAAAACTATACTGATACTAGGAATACACAGTATGAACAATTTGTTTTTAACAAATATGAGATGTTTGAAAATAAATGTTTGTTCCCACGCAGAGCCATAACTAGGAGTGGGTGAGTGGTGCCGCCGCCCAAGGCGCAGGACCTAGGGGACAGCCAGGTGGCTTCCCCGTGCCACCTGCATTTGGCTTGCAGGTGGCTGGAACTGCAACCTGCAGCCTATAAAGCCATCACAGAGCCATGCGGACTGTACTTAGGTTAAGCGGCGGCTGCAGCATCAACCGCACGCTGCAGGAGAAAACTGTTTAGCACATATAAACATGCATGTTCTGATGCAGGCTGGTTCCCCCTGGGATGGGCAGCGCTTTGTGCATAGGGCGCCATACGGCATCGGAGACTTAGCATAAGGTATCACACTACTTCTTAGCCCGCCCCCAGGCTCCTGTGAAACTAGCCAATTAAAGTCTGGGGGCAGGCTTAGAAGAAGTGTGATGCCTTATACTTATACAATCGCATGGCACCTGATGCACACATCGCTGCCAATTCCTGAGGGAAGCAGCCAGTACATATATTACATACATCAAAACGTGTATGTTTGTATGTTCAGTGGAAGAGGGACGGCTCAGGCCACATTTCCACCCTGTTGATCCTTCTGTATAAACATGGGAGACTTGTTAGTGCTAGTGAGCATGGAATTGTATCCAACAAACTACAAAGGTTCTGAGCTACTAAGTTTGAGGGTGTTTTGGCTGATTGAACACATATGGATGATGTGGGGGGGGGGGTTATTGCGATGACCAATCTTTTATCGTTCTATGCATGGACACACATACAGATGTTGGGATAATTTCTAAATTATGACTTCAAAATAATGTATTGTCCTCTAATAGTATTATACATGGGTAGGGAGGGGAAAGTCAACTGAAGATGGCTACAGTTAATTTTCTCCTCGTAGACCAGGGCTGTTCACATGATGGGCCATGGACTTGTTGCAGCACTGAAGGTTTTTTTGTAACCACCATCTCCCCAGAAGGCAACCACAGTATTTGGCTCATGGTCACATCGGTGGAAATGCTTGGATAGCTCTAGGGTGATCGGGATTGAAAAACGATCTATCCAAGGATTCCCGGGATACCTGGGATTGGATTCTTGTCAATGTGTGCCCCCGTCTGCCCTGCCCAGCCCACAAAACTCACTGTAATCTGGACAGGTGGGGTTGTGGTCCACGTGCTGGAGGAGGACAGATGCAGGGCAGTGCAGGAGGTGAGGTCCGGGCAGCGGGCGTCTGGCTGCACAGTGTGATCTCTGACTTCACGTCAGCCTGCGCAGTGCATACATCCGAGGGCATGGGGAGTTGAGCAAGGTAAGCTGGACAGCGTCTGAGCCTCCTGAGGACGCGCAAAACTGCCCGGCATAGAAAAAAGTAAGGTGTTGGCCAATCCCAAAATCCCCGGGATTGGAAGCTCCAATTCCGGGATTGAATACCGGGCAATTTTAGGCCAGGATCTCAAGATCCTACTGATCCAGGGATTGGCCACCATAGATAGCCCTGATGTAGATAATTGTTGGACTACAGTGATGATATAATGAGGCTTTGTTTACCAAAATGAGTAAATACAGTAGATGACTCAGAAGGAAAGTGGTGTTGAAACAGGAGGGTTTGTAGGTTACCATCTACTATTGACATCCCAGCTGCATAGTGTTTGATAAGATGCAAATTATAATTTAGGACTATGTTTAAGACACACTGTACTGTATTTCTAGATTATGTACATCCATTACTGGAATTAGGTTTGATACAAGAATTTTACATTAAACTAATTAAGTTCAGGGTCAAGTTTGTGAAAATAAATTGGTATTAAAATAAAATGTGATGGTTTAGAGGAAGTGTTCCACCTATTGCAACCATTTCTTGACCACTTCCATGAACTGCACTAATTGCAGCAACTGCTAATATTAATAACAAGCATTTATACGCAAGCTTTTTGTTTACACGCCGAGAGGGGGAGATATAGCAAAGAGTGAAGAGACACAAAGTGGGGGGAGATAGGGTACCGACCAATCAGCTCCTGTCATTTTGAAAACACATCCTGTGATATGGCAGTTAGGAGCTGATTGGTCGGTACTTTATCTATCTCCACTTTATCTCTTTCCAAGCTTTGATACATCTCCTCAGTATGATGACGTCAAAACAGCTCATTGACATGTGCATGAAATGAAGGATGAGTCGAAGTTTATTTGCGCAAACATAATAGGACATCACTGTCTTGGAGGACTTTTTTGTGAGCACAATGAGTATCTTTTTGTTATTGTGGCTACCCCAACCATGCAGTGGCAGCGATCGCAGCCTGAAGTCCATTGTCTGGTGCGCACACGCAGCGGCCGAACTGCACGTGCACGCACAGTGAGAGGCGAAAACATCTCACTATTGCGAACGCCTCTGCCTGATTGACAGGCAGAGGCGGTTGCGGGGCGGGAGGGAGCGTGCCGACGGCATTCAAAAGCAGTCGCTATTTTTAGCACATCTACGATCAGCTCTGAATGACCCACTATGTACTAAGGGGGTAATTCAGAGTTGATCACAGCAGCAAATTTGTTAGCAGTTGGGCATAACCATGTGCCCTGCAGGTGGGGCAGGTGTAACATGTGCAGAGAGAGTTAGATTTGGGTGGGTTATTTTGTGTCTGTGCAGGGTAAATACTGGCTGCTTTATTTTTACACTGCAATTTAGATTTCAGTTTGAACACAACCCACCCAAATCTAACTCTCTCTGCACATGTTACATCTGCCCCACCTGAAGTGCAGCATGGTTTTGCCCAACTGCTAACAAATTTTCTGCTGCGATCAACTCGGAATTTGGCCCTAAGTCTTGTAGAAAGATAAAGAAGCCGGAGATAAAGTACTAACCAATCAGCTCCTAACTGCCATGTTACAGGCTGTGTTTGAAAAATGACAGTTAGGAGCTGATTGGCTGGCACGTTATCTTCATTTACTGTAGCTCTCTCCAAGTCTTAGTAGTACATAGACCTCTTTATCTTTCCCTGTAGATTTAGGAAGTAATGTGTACACACATTGGTAGAGGTCATGTTGGGTAGTTTAGCCAAGATTCAATGATAACCTCATCCATGATGTTGTCTCTCTAAGTTTAACTCATTCCCCTTTCAAGTTCTCCTCTGTGTTTTGTACTTGGTCCTTCATATCATAAAATAATTCTGTACATGTACCCAATGTGATTCCACCAATTATCTTTTAAGCCTTATATAAAACACAGGCACAGTAGTCCCAACGGGAAACAAGAAGGCAAACATTTCATTATATACTGTCTATTGGGACTAACGAATAGACATAATGCATATTTCTACATATAGAAATATCTAATACATTTTTAACCACTTCAATATGAAATGGGGAAAGTGGAGAGAGACGTAGGATCAAAGAGCTGGTGGCAGCCGACATGGTCAGTACACCGACGGGGGAGATTTATCAAAGCTTGGAGAGGGATAGTGGAGAGTGATAAAGTGCCAACCAATCAGCTTCTACCTGTCATTTTACAGGTTGTGTAGAAATAATGACAGGAGCTGCTTGGTTGGTACTTTACTATGGCCCTCATTCGGAGTTGATCGCTCGCTAGCTGCTTTTAGCAGCATTGCAGACGCTAGGCCGCCGCCCTCTTGGAGTGTATCTTAGCTTAGCAGAATAGCGAACGATAGTGTAGCAGAACTGCTCGAAAATGTTTTCCTGCAGTTTCTGAGTAGCTCCAGACCTACTCCTAGATTGCGATCACCTCAGTCCGTTTAGTTCCTGCTTTGACGTCACAAACACGCCTTGCGTTCGGCCAGCCACTCCCCCGTTTCCCCAGCCACTCCTGCGTTTTAGCGAGACACGCCTGCGATTTTTAGCACATTCCCGGAAAATGGTCAGTTTCCGCCTAGAAACACCCACTTCCTGTCAATCACACACCGATCAGCAGAGCGACTGAAAAGCGTTGCTCGCCCCTGTGTAAAATTGTTTCGTTTTGTGTGAAATTACTTGGCGCATGCGCCCTGCGGCCCATACGCATGCCCAGAACAGCCGGTTTTTAGCCTGATCGCTATGCTGCGAAAAACGTCAGCGAGCGATCAACTTGGAATGAGGGCCTATGACACCTATAGAGTGGGGGCAGAACCTGTGGCCAACAAGGGGCTTTGTTGCGCTCCCCCCCCCCCCCCCCCTTCCCCTGCCAGCAATGTGGCGGCTGGGATCCCGGAGTCAGTTTGATGACCACCGGGATCCTGACCCCAACCCCAGTAAGCTTACCTACGTTTATATGTTGTGTTACTTTTCAACCCATTAAGGTCTGGAGATTTTTTAGCCAGACATGCCATAGATATACTGAATACTGAAAACTGTCACCTGAGCACTACAATATTCTCCATCATGGAGGAAGGTTCCAGTAAATTATATATATATATATATATATATATATATATATATATATTAGTGGTACTAAGCGCTCCCCTTCTTTCCAGCCAAAACAACCACATAACAACTGAATTCAGAAACTCCTATTACACTCCCTCCGCTTGATAAAGGGGTGGCTGCTCTTCTCCAAGTTGACAGTAGTTTCAAAAACAGGCTTAAAAGTTCATTTGTAAAAAAGTGAAAAAAGCGCCTCCTAGTGCAGTATTTCTTAAAACACAGTTTAACATCCACCACCTTCTGACACCTATCAAAGTGTACAAGTACCGTGTTAGGTGGTAATCCAACCACCTTTTCTCAAGCAAATCCAATATAAATGCAAGTAAATCAGCAACACCGATTGTCCACTATCCCAAGATCCGAGTATGCCATATAAAAGAGATTCAAATGGACATAATAGTGCAATATATTTCACACAAGCTTAATATTAAAAACACATATAAATGCCCATACATTCATAAAGAATAAAACAGCTTATCTGATACAACACTTCCTCCCATCTGCGATCAGGGTGAAGTTACAGTCCTTCCTCAGTGCGTTTCGTCTGTTTTGCCTCTACTGGACTTCCTCAAGAGTATCCCTAACCCAATATATATATATATATATATATATATATATATATATATATAATTTTGGATAAGGGATACTCAACCTGTAATATGAACTTCTAGGGCTCATAAGGTCATACTTGGAGCATTAAGAATTGTTTTGTGAGTGATTTTTTTGGGACAGTTCCCGTACTTTCCATCTATTACTTATTGATGAATCTGGTTGTGGAATAATTTATCTATTCATGGGAAAGTCCACTCACAAGTTATATACACCTGGAGGGTTATGACTCTGGAATGAAATGTCCCATTAGAACTATAAGAAAAAGATTCCAAATCAGAAATCCAGTCGGTGATTCCGACACAAGCATTGTCTGAGTTCTTCATTTGCATTGTCTGCTTATTGTGTGTACACGGTACTGTAGATTTCCATTGCAGAGAATTTCCCATTGATGTAATGTCTTGCTGCTATTGTGGTATAGCTAATCAGAGTATTTTAGTGGAATACTCTATATCATGACTTATTAGCCTGTAATATTTATTAGCAGTATTGGTGTTTTGCCATTTCTTTGGTGCCCAGACCGATAAGCGAATGCTTTCTCTTTTGGGATCCGGTCAGCATACCGCCATTCGGGATGCTGGCAGTTGGAATACCGACACTGGAATACCGACACTGGTCAGAAGACCGACGCCGGGATCCCGTCATGGATCACAGTGCAGGCACCGGAATCCCGACTGCTGGCAACCCGATCTTAAGTATGCCGGCCCAGGTTTATTGTATATTACTGTACTGTTTTACAATGTATTGTGTTATTATTTTGTCCATTGTATGGCGGTTCCGACAACTTTTGATGTGCCACATTATGTTTATTAAAAATATTAATAATAATAATAATAATAATAATGTTATTTGCTTTTATTTTCAACATCCCCCTGAGAATAGGAGGTCCAAGGCCCAAGTGTGTGGGGAAAGCCGACGCATTTCGCACCAACCACTGTGCAAGGACGTGATTCATGCACTCATGCAATGGGGTACAGGGCAGGGAACACTTGGTTAGACCAATTCATTAGGCTGGATGCAGTAGGGTGGCTGCATGAATTGGTAAACCAGGAGACCAAAATGCAGGTGTTTCCCCAGACTGTGCAAAAATATGCAAATATCACAGCCACCTGCATCTGTATTCCGACGCCCACTGGCGGCTTTGCAAATCCAAGCAACTGCATACAGAAACACAGAATTGCAGATGAGTTGATTATCTGCCTTCTGGCTATCAGAATGGCTGATGGAACTAAGGGGTAGATGTATTAGGCCTGTAGAAGTGATAAAGTGGAAGGGGATAACGCACTAGCCAATCAGCACCTAACTGTCATTTTTCAAACACAGCCATGACTGGAGCTGATTGGCTGGTGCATTATCACCTTCCACTTTATCACTTCTCCAGGCTTAATACAGTACATCGGCTTCTAAGACGCCAGTGCCAGTGAAACTGGTTATTACATGCATATAAAACATGCGCCATGTGACTCAGGGGTCTTTTTACTAATCCTTGGATGGAGATAAAGTGCATGGATGTAAAGTACCAGCCAATCAGCTCCTAACTACCATGTCACAGGCTGTGTTTGAAAAATGACAGTTAGGAGCTGGTTGGTTGGGACAGGAAGGGACATTTACTAAGCAGTGATAAGAGCGGACAAGTGAGCCAGTGGAGAAGTTGCCCATGGCATCTAATCAGCACTGAAGTAACACCTATAATTTGCATACTATAAAATGATACAGAGCTGCTGCAGTGGCGTCACGAGGTGGGTGTGGGGGGTGCTTCCCGCACCCAGGTGTCACCCTTCAATGGGGTGACACCAAATAGAGCCGCACACATGCACCCGCAACCCATTCCCATCAATTACCTGTCAGACGCAACGCACATGTCCGCAGCGCCGTCCACACCACCTTCTCCACACTGTCAATGTCAGACAGTACGGACCCGGCCGCGGCGGAGTGTTGCAGGTGTAGATGTGTAACTTTAAGCCAGCAGGGGTGCGATCGTAACTGCAGGTTAAGATCGCACCCCCGCCGACTCAAAGTCACACATCTCCTCCTGCAACACTCCACTGTGACCGGGTCCGTAAATTGTCATCGCGAAGCCACTTGCAGTGCTGGGAGGGAGTACTAGTGGGAGGAGATTACGCTACTCTGCTCTCAGAGTGCTTCCGTTCCATTATTAGAGGCAGCCTAAAGGGGGGTACACATGGAGAGATCCGTGCTTAAAATCTAAGCAATCTTGCTAGATTGCTTAGATTTTAAGCACGGATCTGCCGTGTGTATGCCCTCCAGCGATAGCGATGCACGGCCCCGCACATCGCTATCGCTGATGCTAGATTGACCCTGCATGCAGGCTCAATCTAGCGGGTCGCTCACTTCACCGTTGTGTGAAGTGAGCGGCCCCCCATCGGCTTTCCCCCTCGCTCAGCACATCGCGCTGTGCTGAGCGGGGGGAGAGATGTGTGCTGAGCGGTCTGTGTTAAGATCGCTCAGCACACATCTCTCCCGTGAGTACCCCCCTTTAGGAGGACCTGCTTTCTACAAGTGGAGTGCGCACCTTAATCAACTTTCTGCTAAATTACTATTACAGTTATAAAATATTATACACTGTCAGTCAAATAAATATATATATATATATATATATAAATATATATATATATATATAGTGTGTGTGTGTGTGTATATATATATATATATATATATATATATATATATATAAAATGTGTTGTTGTTTTTTCCCCCTGAAGTAAATATGGATTGTACTGAAATGAGTATCATTTGTTTGTACAAACAAATGGTTCATTTCAATATAATCAAGTATTATAAAATAAAAAGTGTGCATGTGTGTGTATACACACACACACACTGTTCGAAGTGGGCTGGTGTACATCGGTATGGCATACTGGCACTTCGAGCACTAAAGTACGCCACCGCCTTTCCAATTCCACACTGTTAAAGCACCAATTGGAACTCTGGAACCGGCAGCTAATCCAAAGCGGCCACGCGGCCGCTCCTGATTGGCTGCCGGTCCGCTGCAGATTTCAAATGGTGGACCTCACCAAAGCCACACCGAAGGCCTCCTCCACACCGCCGCTGCCCAGGGCCTTCTCCTCCTGACAGCCACCACCCACCTCCGCACCGCCACTGCACATGGCCTTCTCCGCACCGCCGCTGCTCGCTGACTTTTTCTCCTCACCACCGCCGCCCTCCACCGCAACGCTGCTGCCCAGGGCCTTCTCCGCACTTCCCTGCTGTCACTCTCCCAATCACTCTCCCTGTCCCTATGTCCCTGCTGTCACTCCCCCTGTCCCTATGTCCCTGATGTCACTCTTCCTGTCCCTATGTCCCTGCTGTCACTCTCCCTGTCCTTATGTCCCTGCTGTCACTCTCCCTGTCCCTATGTCCCTGCTGTCACTCTGCCTGTGCCTTGTCCCTGCTGTCACTCTCCCTGTCCCTATGTCCCTGCTGTCACTCTCCCTGTCCTTATGTCCCTGCTGTCACTCTCCCTGTCCCTATGTCCCTGCTGTCACTCTGCCTGTGCCTTGTCCCTGCTGTCACTCTCCCTGTCCCTATGTCCCTGCTGTCACTCTCCCTATCCCTGCTGTCACTCTCCCTGTCCCTATGTCCCTGCTGTCAATCTCCCTGTCCCTATGTCCCTGCTGTCACTCTCTCTACCCCTTTGATCCTGCTGTCACTCTACCTGTCCCTGAATTTTGGCTCATATTGTGTTGCATAATGTGAATTTTGGCTCATACTGTGTGGCATAATGTGAATTTTGGCTTATTCAGTGTGGCATAATGTGAATTTTGGCTCATACTGCGTGGCATAATGTTCATTTTGGCTCATACTGCCTGGCATAATGTGAATTTTGGATCATACTGTGTGGCATAATGTGAATTTTGGCTCATACTGTGTGGCGTAATGTGAATTTTGGCTCATACTGTGTGGCATAATGTTCATTTTGGCTCATACTGTGTGGCATAATGTGAATATTGGCTCATACTGTGTGGCATAATGTTCATTTTGGCTCATACTGCCTGGCATAATGTGAATTTTGGATCATACTGTGTGGCATTATGTGAATTTTGGCTCATACTGTGTGGCGTAATGTGAATTTTGGCTCATACTGTGTGGCATAATGTGAATTTTGGCTCATACTGTGTGGCATAATGTGAATTTTGGCTCATACTGTGTGGCGTAATGTGAATTTTGGCTCATACTGTGTGGCGTAATGTGAATTTTGGCTCATACTGTGTGACATAATGTGAATTTTGGCTCATTCAGTGTGGTATAATGTGTAAGTGGCACCAGTACTAGATAGTATAAGGGGTTCTACTATTGTGGTGAACAATGTGTATAAGGGGTATATGGTGTGGTACACTACACTTAAGGACACCCCCCCTTTTGAGTGACCACACCCCCTTTTATGCAGCGCTCAAGCATAATTACATTAACTAGTACAAAAACATTACTAAGGGTTCCGTGTGGTGTGATACGAAAGGAGGTCCATGGGGGTGACCATAAGTTACCATAACGGGTGACACCAACCCTAGTGACGCTTCTGAGCTGCTGATTGGTTGATGGGGCAACTTCTCCCCTGGCTCACTTCTCCGCTCTTATCACTGCTTAGTAGATGTCCTCTTATCTCAGTCCACTTTATCTCCATCCAAGACTTAGTAAATAGACCCCTTAGTTCAGGGGTGGGCAATTATTTCAGCTGGGGGGCCGCTTAACACTTCCAGTGAATATTCGAGGGCCACACACAAAATATCTTGTATATACAATACAATTGAAAGAAAAAAGAAAAAAGAGAGCGCAAGCAGACTAGACTAGTATTACAACACATTTATTCATAAAATATGCTAAATCACACTAGTAGATGACACAGTGACCGGTAAATGATCTTTATTAGAACCAGTGATCCCTCAGTTCTTTTACAAAATGTTAGCAGCTGATGATTTGATAAGGAGTTTTCATGTGACACTTTAGTATCAGTTTCCAAAGTGAATGATTTCCCTTATACTGTGTAACAATTGTACTCCCGGTTCTATTAAAGATCATATAACGGTCACTGTGTCATCTACTAGTGCACTAGTATTGTGGGACTATTATAATTCTATTTCTAGTGTGGATTCTCTGTTGATATGTATTTATTGAGTATATCATTAGTTACAATTAACAAAACATTTTAACTCGATTGTGATTTAGCATATTTTATGAATAAATTTGTTGTAATACTAGTCTAGTCTGCTTGCGCTCTCTTTTTTCTTTTTTCTTTCAATTGCTCAGGGTTTGCTAATACCCTTTTCCCTTGAGAGCAGCAGGCAGCATTTCAACACAGGCTCCGCGGGGCGCTGTCTCTTTGGTTTATATATACAATACAAGACAATTTTACACATAACGACAGCAGAGTCCCCCTTTTTACACATTACAGCAGCAGAGTCCACCTTTTAACACATTATGGCAGGCAGAGTCCCCTTTTTACACATAATGGCAGCGGAGTCCCCCTTTTTTACACATTAGGCAGGTGGAGTCCCCCTTTTTTATACATTACAGCAGCAAAGTCCCCCTTTTTACACATTACGGCAGCAGAGTCCCCCTTTTTACACATTACGGCAGTTGGAGTCCCCCTTTTTGCACATTAGGCAGGTGGAGTCCCCCTTTTTTATACATTACAGCAGCAAAATCCCCCTTTTTACACATTACGACAGCAGAGTCCCCCTATTTACACATTACGGCAGGTGGAGTCCGAGAGAGAGAGAGAGAGAGAGAGAGAGAGAGAGAGAGAGAGACGAAGCAAGCAGTTCAAGGCTGGTGACATCCACAGAGAAATGCATTATCAGTGGTGCAAGTAGAAATATTTTCTTAGTGGTACTGAGTGTCAAAAAATGGGTGTGGTCATGTGTTGTGAGGGGGCGTAGCCACATGCCACAAGTGGGAGTGGCTACATGACACTAGTGGCGTGGCGACACTACAAAGCCCTATTTCTTTGCACTCTGGAGGCAAGGCTAGAAATATATAGTACTATCGCCAGTATAATAGAAATATATAGTGATACCCCCAGTATAATAGAAATATATAGCAATGCCCCCAGTATAACAAATATATATAGTAATGCCCCAATGTAATAACAATATATAATAATGCCTCCATTATAAAAGGAATATATAGTGTAGTAGAGCCCCTGGTATAATAGAAATATATAGTAGTGACCACATTACAATACAAATATGTAGTAATACCCCTATAATAGACATACTGTATATAGTAGTGTCCACATTATATTAGAAATTAATGCTCCCAGCAATAGACACTGCTGGAAAGTGCAATCAGGCTCCTCTCTTCATGCCAGCCACAGTCGCCAGAGGAGGAAGTGTGATGTGGCGTCATGACATCACCGTTGCGTTCCCAGTAACCCTGACAAACTGGGAGGCGCTGTTATGCTGCCAAGCACCATGGTCTTGTTACTTTGTGGTGCATTATAATTGTGGTAAATGGTGGTCACGGGTGCAAAGTGGGTGGCAGGTGGTACTGAGTACCCGCTGCCATATTCTTAAGGGTACTCCGTACCCGAGCGTACCCGCATACTTGCACCACTGTGCATTATGCACTAATATAATGTACAAAATACCAATAACTTTAAACCAAAGCAACATTACAACACTTGTCCCCCACACACTCTCTAAATGCCCATGACATGAGTGTGTGATTTTTCACCTTGCAGGATCCTGTTTCCCCGTAGAAGGAGGAGGTGGTGGCGCCAAGCTGCCTGAGGAAGAGGCAGCGCTGATCAGTGAGCCGGGGATGGGCCCATGCAGCTGCAGCACCTCCCCGCTAATGTCACCTGCGGAGTGCGGACGTCTGATGATTCAGCGGAGAGGGGGCGGACAATGAGCGCTGGCCACACCAATGTAATGCGGGGTGATGTATGTAGTGGTGTGCCCAGCAGACACGGTGCTGAGCGCACTGTTACATACATTACCAGCGCATTCAAACAAAGACAGTGTGGCCCCACTGCTGCTGCCTTCTGCACATATCCACACTCTTGCCGTGGCTCCACCCCCCCCCCCCCCCCGCGGAAATACCGGTCAGCTGCCCCTGTGACATGACAGTGACAAGCGGCACAGCCAGTCGGGACGTTTGTCGTTGCACACTGGTGGGGGACAGCGGGCCAGACAGCATCAAGTCGCGGGCCGCAACCGGCCTGGGGGCCGCATGTTGCTCACGCCTACCTTAGTTGCATGTGCAGTAATAAAATCATAGAACATCTGCTTAAATATCAGAAAAGCGACATCTCCGCATCAGGGCTTATGTCATTCAAGAATATTTGCTAGATTTAACATAGACCAGTAATCTCTTTTAACCTCGGCATGATTAAGCAATAAAATATAAATTTGTTCAGTTAATGAATCCATTTCTTCCCAAATCTAAAAATTCTGAGAAAAATGCTGCTTGCACGATGTGACCTTTTATGAAATGGTTTTTATATCTATTCCTATTTTCTCAGCAGCCACTAACAATTGCATTGGGTTACGTTCGTCTCATTAACAACAAGTCCTGTGATATTTCTCACTTACGTGTAATTTAGCAGTTAGCATGAAAATATTTGGGTGACATTAACAGTCACTGGCAGAGCGGAAGGATTATTTTTTTTAATTCTTCCTTGAAATGTTACAGTTACTGTGCTTACAAAAGATTCAAGGTTGTTGTTAATGTAATCACTGCACTGTGGAATATATGCCACAGGTGACAAATATACACAACAGCTTGATAAATACGACTTGAGAATGCAAATTGAATAGTATATATTATATTAGCAGAGTAAGGGAAGAGGAATGGATTTTTTACAAAACAACATTATAATATATTAATACAGTAATACACCATTGTGAGAAGGGAAGTAGATAGTATACATGCATATATATGTCTTACACAATATTTAGTAGTAATTCAATTATCAATTTGAAATAGCTGCTCTCTCTCTCTCTATATATATATATATATATATTTATAACATTTTTTACTATTTATTATTATTATTATTTTTTTTTTAATATAATTTAAAACAGCAAGTTTACTGTCCTACAAATCATTATATTATATTTGAAATATCTTTACAGATAAAAAAAACATGTGGCTTTTTCATGCACCCCTATGTAGACTCAATTATCCTTAACCTGTGTCAGCTGTTCCTTAGTAATCTATTAACCAGTGTTAGGTGACTAGTGTACCTTTAAAAGCCATAAGGTTTTTGGGAGGTGCAGATTAAACCAAGTAGGCATACTTGCAGTTATATAATGTGCGAAACAGTTGCCAAGTGTTAAGACTCTGTGATAGTGTAGGACCTGCAAGAAGGTCGAGTACCTCGACGAGCGGTTTGCAGGCTTCTGTGCGTTGGCCAATTTACTAACTAAACCCCCATCAGTTGTTTATTGATGTAGTCAGGATAAGTGAGCTTGCTATGGTGAGTGCTGAATTTTCTTTTCTGTTTGTATATATATATATATATATATATATATATATACGAACAAGGCAGTCGGCACTCAAAGGGTTAAATTCCACAACCAGCCTCCGTGCCACAACCGAAAGTTCTATGCACAACACCAAAAAGGAACGGCACTGGAGGCAATGTATTTAAAAAAAAATGCTGTGTATTAAAAGCGACAGCTGTTTCAGGGCAATAGCCCTTTTCTCAAGCAACCACACCAAATGCTGGACAAAACAACCATACAACACTTACCCCACCTAAATACCTGCTGAGGCGCTCACCGCCGCATCCTCTCCACGCGTCCCTGCTTCCGGAAATGAAGCCGCCGGGTCACTTCCGGTGAACGCGTCGCCCGTTGTCATGGGAACCCGCTGCTTGCGGCTCACCACTCCACTGCTGCGTGTCACAGGGGGCCGGCTGTGCTTACTCCTCAGCCCGGGAACACACGATCAGAGGGGGGGGCGATGACCTGATGCACCTCAGCCTAAACAGAAACATATAACAGTGCACATAAATACCATACTTCACAGAGAATACAGTCATATCTAACATTATATACAACAAAAGTGTGGTTACAAATTTGGAAAACCCAAATCCCCAGGTCCACATAAAACAAGAGCCTGGCTGATCACCGACCTGTCACCCGAGTCACCCCAAACACTGAGACTAGCCTTACGCTGCAGGATGGTAGACACAACTTGACACCAGCCAATACATTAATATAAGCTATTTAAGCTTATAGACTCAGACTCAGACACCAATATTACTATATTAGTATGGAATGCATGGCTAAAGACAAACTGCCTAGCCAAAAACATTCCAATTGATTTTGTCCTGAACGACAAAATCAATTGGAATGTTTTTGGCTAGGCAGTTTGTCTTTAGCCATGCATTCCATACTCCGGAAGCAGGGACGCGTGGAGAGGATGCGGCGGTGAGCGCCTCAGCGGGTATTTAGGTGGGGTAAGTGTTGTATGTTTGTTTTGTCCAGCATTTGGTGTGGTTGCTTGAGAAAAGGGCTATTGCCCTGAAACAGCTGTCGCTTTTAATACACAGCATTTTTTTGGAAATACATTGCCTCCAGTGCCGTTCCTTTTTGGTGTTGTATATATATATATATATATATATATATTACTGTTTATTATTATTATTATTATTATATTATTATTATTATTAGTAGTAGTAGTAGTAGTAGTAGTAGTAGTAGTAGTAGTAGTAGTATTTTTATTTTATTTTTTTAAACAGCAAGTTTACTGTCCTATAAATCATTATGTTTGAAATATCTTTAGAGATGTAAAACATGTGGCTGCATAGTCTCACAGCTCTCAGCAGGTTGTGTGAAAGCAGAGAGGGGAAAAAGAGGGATAAGGATGTTACATTACACACAGCATACAGCTTAGAGGGGCATTTCAAAGCTTCGTTGACCTCTCTTTGGTTTCATTTGACTGTGGTTGCCATGGTACTCCATGAAAGTGAGCAGAGTTACAAATCATTTGTAGCAGCCTTTTTTTCATGGGATTGCATCTTAAAAAAAATGATATACAGTATGTATTTATTCCATAAATGTGGTAGAATAAGCTTACCTGGCAAATGTTATCTGGGGTATATAAACCCATCTTTATTCCTGTAAGTTCTGCTGGTCTTCTTTGCCATAGGGAGGAGCAGACATTGCTGGAGGAAGTGACATAGGTGGCTATAAGTTCTATCCTACATACTGTATGTCCATTTATGATTTGTGTGGCATCATTAACTTGCATCCTAATATAGGAAAAACATGTCATTTTAGGTAATTCATTAGGTAGGCTTGAGAATTGATCCATGTAATTAAACAAAAATCAATTGGCGACGAACAGCTATGGTTAATGTCTGCAGCAAATCAGGGAATAGGGAGCTAATTATTTCCTTAAAAAGTACAATAGCTTGGATATATTAAAACACTGGAATTACTGAGCAATGCTTGACTGGAATAATAGCGTAGCTTTTATACTGCATTTGCTGGGTCTCGTGTTTCCACTTTCCAGTTTCACACTACAGTCCTGCTGCCTAAGACATGAGTCCCGTGGCCAAGAAATGTTCACGAACAATGACAAATCCAGGAGAGACAATGTACTGTACCTCTTGTAATGTAGCAATGACCAATTGTATACTGTCACTAGGGAGCAACATAAAGGCCCCTAACATTGCGTTATTATGTCTGTGAGACCAGGATTTGTGCCCTAGGAGACCCCTAGTAGTGCACAATGACATGTGACTCACGCACCACTTTTTGAATTATGTCTTTATTTGCATCATAATAAAGTAATAATAATAATAATAATAATAATAATAATAATAATTATTATTATTATTATTATTATTATAAATATTATTATTATTATTATTATTATTATTATTATTTACATATTATACATATGTACCAAATGCTCAATAATGACTTTATAATTTTCAGTCATTTATGTTTTACATATAATTTATTATTTATTTATTAACAGTTTCTTATATAGCGCAGCATATTCCGTTGCGCTTTAAAGTTAGAACAACAGTAATAGAACAAAACTGGGTAAAAACAGACAGACAGAGGTCGGAAGGCCCTGCTCGCAAGCTTACACTCTGCAGGGAAATAGGCATTGGTACACAAGGATAGATGCTACCTGTTGCATAATGGTCCACCAGATTGCTAGGTTCTTAATGGGTTGTATGATATGATCACCCAGCAATGTTGGCCAAGTGTCAGGAGGGTGTGAGAGTAAAGAAAGACAAGATATGTGATGTTATGAATACTCTACAGAGGATGTAATTAGATAGGGAAGCACTGAAGGTTATGTGGGTGGGTCTGGAATTTGATAGGCTTGTCTGGAGAGGTGAGTTTTCAGGAAACGTTTAAAGGTTTGGAGACTAGAGGAGTGTCTTATTGTGCGTGGGAGGGCATTCCACAGAGTGGGTGAAGCCCGGATAAAGTCCTGTAATTCTGAGTGTGAACAAGTAATGCGTGTGGATGAGAGATGCAGCTCTTGTGCAGGTCAGGGTAAAGGTCTGGTAGGGAGATATTTTGAGATGAGTGAGGAGATGTATGTTGGTGTAGTTTGGTTAATAGCCTTCTATATAAGTAAAAGCATTTTTTATTTAATCCGATAGAATACCAACAACCAATGGATGGACTGACAGAGCGGATCTGCAGACGATGAACGTCTAACGAGGAAGGGGTATGGGTCATTAGGTTGACAAGATTTAAGTCGACAGTCATTAGGTCAACCAATATAGGCTGACAGGGTCACTAGGTCGACATGGTCATTATGTCGACTTGAACAAGGTCGACATGGAAAAAAATTTGGTGTTGTTTTCTTCGTAAAGTGATGGGGAACCCCAATTAGTGCACCGTGTCCCCTCGCAAGGTCGGGCAAGGTGCCTCACTCGGCTACCACTGTGCTCGACACAGGTTACTGTTCCCAATTGTAGTCCACGTGGATCGTAAAGTATGAAAAAGTTCAAAAGCTGAAGAAAAAAATGTGAAAAACTCATGTCTACCGTTGTCCAAGTCGACCTTGTTCATGTAGACCTAATGACCACGTCGACCTAATGAACATGTCAACCTAGTGCATGTCAACCAATAGTTGTCGACTTAATGACTATCGACCTAAATCTTGTCGAACTAATGACCGTAAGTCCGAGGAAGATTAGCCTCGCAGCTGCTTTCAGAATGTATTGTTGTGGTGAGAGCCTATGTTTGGGAGGACCGGTCAGATTACTATTACAATAATCAATGCGGGAGATAATGAGAGCGTGGATTAGAGTTTTTGCTTTCTTGTGTAAGATATGGTCGTATTTTGGATATGTTTTTTAGATGTATGTAACATGATCTTGAGACAGATTGAATGTGGGGAACAAAGGACAGTTCAGAGTCAAGAATGACACCTAGGCAGCCAGCTTGTGGGGTAGGGATGATTGCTGAGATATGACCAGTGATAGAGATATCAGGTTGGGAACTACTATTGGTCGGTGGAAATATAATTCTGTTTTGGAAATATTAAGTTTAGGTGGCGAGATGTCATCCAAGATGAAATGGCAGAAAGGCATTCAGTGACACGGCCTAATCAGACGGTGACAAATCTTGGGAGGATAGGTAGATTTGAGTATCATCCGCATACAGATGGTACTGAAATCCGAAAGAGTTGATTAGTTTGCCAAGAGATGTGGTATAGATAGAGAAAAGCAGAGGACCTAGGACTGAGCCTTGCGGTACTCCAGCTGATAGAGGTAGCGAAGAGGAGGTGGAATCAGAGAAACAAACACTGAAGGAGCGATTAGATAAGTAGGAGGAGAACCAAGAAAGGGCTGTGTACTGAATCCCTAGGGATTGTAGTGTCTGTATGAGAAGAGAGTGGTCAACAGTGTCAAAAGCAGCAGTGGGATCAAGGAGAATAAGTAGTGAGTAATGGCCTTTAGATTTAGCAGTGACCAAATCATTCACTACCTTAGTCAGTGCTGTCTCTGTGGAGTGTTGGGCATGAAATCCTGACTGAGGTGGGTCCAATAAGCTGTGTGAGTTAAGAAAGTGTGTGAGGCGAGTGTAGGCAAGTTTCTCAAGTAGCTTGGAGGAGCATGGAAGCTGAGAGATGGGACGGTAGTTTGAGAGTTAGGGTCAGAATTTTATTTTTTCAGAATGGGAGTAATCACTGCATGATTGTACAAAGAAGGAAAAATACCAGTAGACAGAGAGAGATTACAGATTTTAGTTAAGGTTGGGATGAGCACAGGAGACAGAGATTTACTTATTTGTGAGGGTATAGAGTCAAGGGGAGAGGGGGAGGGAGAGGTAGTAGAGTAGGAAGATGGGAAGAGTGCAGATACTTCATCTTCATAAGATTTATTTATTTATTAACAGTCATTTTATATAGCGCATGTATATACAGTATCAAGCATCGTTTCACAGAGACTATTTAATTCTTTCACATCAGTACAGTATGATGTATGTGACAGTTTTCCATGAGACAAGCCCTTTAAAAATGATATTGGCTTCACAACAAAAACATGGGTGCAATGTGTGCAGTGTGGCACCCCTGGACCCACGGACACGTGTGCACCGCACACATTTCACCCATTATAGAGACGCCAATAAATAAGGGATCTATATACTAAGCCTTGGAGAGAGAATAAGTGAACTGGGATAAAGTACCAGCCAATCAGCTCATAACTGTCATTTTTCAAGCACAGCCTGTAACATGACAGTTAGTAGCTGATTAGCTGGTAGTATATATCTGTCCACTTTTTCTGTCTCCAAGGGTGGGGTGTAATGGCACCCGAATTATGCGGCTGTGCGGGATGACGGCTGACCTTGGATGTTTTTTTAAAGGGGCAATCACTTACAAGGTAAAACCATGTTTTGTAAGTTATTGCCCTTTAAAAAAAAAAATTCAAGTTCGGACGGAATCCTGCATGGAAGGCATCATATCCCGCCCCAAGGCTTAGTAAATAGACCCCTTAGTGTTACTTGTCTCTCCTATTCTGGTTACAGATGTGTTCTCATACAGTTATCCTCAGGGCCGTCTTTTCGTATGGGCTCAATGGGCTCTTGCCCAAGGGCCCCAAGAGTATAAGGGCCCTAGGATGATAGCTGAGGGTCCCCTCTTTCCAGGGGTACCAGATTTTTGAAAATCGGCCCTGGGGAACCGGAGATATCCAACGTGAAAGCAGTGGTCCCCATCTGAGCCTGTTAATTGCTCTTCCCAGCCAGATATCTCAGGTTCTGTCTAACTTAGAGTTTTTTTGAGGGTATAATCCAAAAGCTGGGACTCTCCCCTTTCAGTGGACACTGACAGCTTGTCTCTACTATGCCCAGAACCAGAGATATCAGCCTTCCAACAGCTGGTCCCTGCTCCAGCTCCACACGCCTAATATGAAGTTTTATATTTTCATCTGTGAATTGCTCTGGAACCTGAACTCTGATCCCCAAGTCCCCAGTACCTCCTGACAGGTGTCCCCAGTACCTCCTGAAAGGTGTCCCCAGTACCTCCTGAAAGGTGTCCCCAGTACCTCCTGAAAGGTGGGACTCTTTAGTGTTTTTAGCCCATTCAAAGCTAAGAAATATATTTTCAGGAACTGGAGATATCTGCAGTCAAGTAAGCTGCTCTCCCACCGGAAAATTATGAATATTAAGCCCATCCCACTGTCCACCCTCCCCTATGTATTAAACACCCCCTACCACCCTTCATTCAGCCCAATGCCCCCTTCTACAGTTTAGCCTCATCTGTGCAGTAAAGGAGTAATTAGCAGAAATGACTGCTCCAGGTCCTACATGCTCAGCGGAAGATAAAACACCCCCTACCGCCCGCAGGACATCAAAGCTGCCGCTGAGGGCACCCCCCACCCCTACCGCTGGAGGATTGGATAGGGGGCCCCGTGCATTGCTGTGCCCAGGGGCATACACTGCTGTTAAGATGGCCCTGTCAAGATACCATAGTGTACGAGAGGCCCGGTATGACTGAGACGCTCTGAGAGGTGTAGTGCTTCATCTCCTTTCAATTTTGCATCTTATTCGCATCGCAGAAACAGCGAAACACCACTCACAGTGTACTACAGTCTCTGGACTGTAAGCCTTGGAGAGTCATATAGTGGAGAGGACTAAAGGGTCTATTCGTGAAGCAGTGAAAAGAGTGGAGAAATGAGCCAGTGGAGAAGTTGCCCACGGCGACCAATCAGCTGCTCCGTACATTTGTATAGTGTGCAAATTATAAATATTGCTTCAATGCTGATTGGTTTCCATGGGCAACTTTTCCACTGGCTCACTTCTCCCCACCTTTCACTGCTTCATGAATAGACCCCTAAAGTACCAGCCAATCAGCTCCTAACTGCCATGTTACAGGCTGTGTTTGAAAAATGAAAGGAGCTGATTGGCTCGTACTTTAACTCTCTCCACTTTATCACTCTCCAAGACATAGGGGTCTATTTACTAATACTTGGATGTTGATAAAGTCAATGGAGATAAAGTACCAGCCAATCAGCTCCTAACTGTCATTTTTCAAACCCAGCTTGTGACATGGCAGTTAGTTGCTGATTGGCTGGGACTTTATCTCCGTCCACTTTATTTCCGTCCAAGGCTTAGTAAATAGACCCCGAAGTGTATCTACCCCAGTATGAGGGCACATGTGTACATCCTCCACTGGACCAAGGGGGTCATTCCGAGTTGATCGTAGCCCTGCAAAATTTTACAGGGCTACGACCATGTCCATAGACATGCGGGGGGACGCACAGCTCAGGATTTTCCCGCCCCGCATGTTAGTGCCGGCCCGCTAAACAGAAGTGCAAAAGCATTGCACAGCGGCGATGCCTTTGCACTTCAAGAGTAGCTCCCAGCCAGCGCAGCTTTAGCGTGCTGGCCGGGAGCTACGCGTCACTCCCCGGCCCGCAGCGGCTGCGTGTGACTTCAAGCAGCTGCTGCGGCCCGCCCCCCAACGCAGACGTGGCCGGACCGCGCCCACGAAACGGCGCCAAACCCCGCCATTTCATCTCCCACCGCCCAGAGACAGACTCTGCCTGTCAATTAGGCAGAGGCGATCATACTGCAGCGACGGCCTTTGGCCATCCGGCATGCGCCAGCGCACTGTGGCATCGGCGCATGCGCAGTTCTGACTCGATCGCACCACTGCGATAAACTTCAGCGTGCGTTTGGGTCAGAATGACCCTCCAAGTACAGTAACACTGATGAGAAAAGTCTATGTAGATGTATAGTTGCTGTACAGTGACTCATTTCCACCGGTAGTTCAGGGACTCCCTGTCATGGTCTTATGTATTATTTTCCCGTATTACATCATTATCTTGTCCCGCTCTTTGCGATTTGTCTCCATCAATGAACGAATCTGCAGAACATGTTGGCATTATGCATGTTAAGGAGTAATAAGACTACTGAAGCTAATAATAATTTTATCACACGATGACACGCTGGAGAAAGGGCTGTCTGATTGCATTAATAGCCAGCCAAGTATAGATGGGTCGTGCCATATATTCTGATACTGATCAGTTACTGAAAACATTCAGCGTGCAGTAATTATCATTTTTTTTCTCGGTGGCCTTATAAATGTGTGTCACAGGCTTTCATATCTGAGACATAATTAGACTTTTATTATACAATATATTATAACCAGGAATTTTCTATATTTCCATGGATGTGAAATGCAATTAACCTTTTATATTTGACAGTGCTATCAGGAGTAGGTTGTACGTCATTTGCAAATGCCGACTTACACACGGAGAAATGTAATCGAATTTTAAAGAATTGGTTGTTTTACAAACATGTTTTGGGTTCTACATTTCAGCTTTTGCTATATGATTACTGTAAACAGGTTTTTCGTTCATTTATTGAAAGTGAGCTCAAAAGTCACTAGACAATCCCTCCCAACTCCTTCAGATTGGGAATCGGCACTGTGCCAAGGTGAAAATGTTGATCGATGATTGAAAGGGGCACAGCCGTGGCACAAGGGACTTGCTCATGCCACCTTCCCCAGGGTCCGTGATTAGCTCTTCTGAAGCACAGAGTGGTCTTCAGCCTATGTCCCTCTGGAGAAACCTACCCTTCAAAGCAAAATCTTCCTGCCAGCCCCCCAGGTAAAATCTGCCACCCTGACCAGTGTCAGTGAAGCCAGATGCAGTCCGAGACTTCCTATTGGAAGTCCTATCTGTCAGTCACAGACACACAAGGCAGTCCCATTGGGAAGTGTTTCCTCCTTCTGGGACTGCCAGACAGGGCTGCGATAAGCAAAGAGCTACCTTGGCAGCCCTAGCCAGCTTCTATGGGCTGCAGCCATGGCAGTACATAGAAGCCATGGTTTTGCACATGAGCAGTTGAACATCATCATTTGTGCATACGCTGGTCTCGGCACCTGTCCAATCCAATGCTCCTGTGCCAGGACGCGGGGCTGGCTGTTGCCTCTCCTCTCCGGGCATGGGGGTAGCAGCAAACCCGCCCCCCTACTAATTGTAAGTAGGAGCTGCAAGCAGGACAAAAGTCCTACTCCATGTGATGGCGGGACAGTCTACTTAAATAACAACTATCCTATCTAAGGAAAATTGGGAAGTACGCTAGAGGCAGCCATTTTGGAGGGTGAAAGCAATATTCAGCCATTCAGTTCACTTGGCACTGACTAGTGACATCACCGTAAAGTAGGTTAAAGATTGGGGCCCTCATTCCGAGTTGTTCACTCACTAGCTGCTTTTAGCAGCAATGCACACGCTAGGCTGCCACCCTCTGGGAGTGTATCTTAGCTTAGCAGAATAGCGAACGAAAGATTAGCAGAACTGCTACTAAATAATTCCCTGCAGTTTCTGAGTAGCTCCAGACCTACTCACAGATTGCGATCAGCTCAGTCCGTTTAGTTCCTGGTTTGACGTCACAAACATGCCCTGCGTTTGGCCAGCCACTCCCCCGTTTCTCCAGCCACTCCTGCGTTTTTACCTGGCACGGCTGTGATTTTTAGCACACTCCCTGAAAATGGCCAGTTTCCACCCAGAAACACCCACTTCCTGTCAATCACACTACAATCACTCGAGCAATGAAAAAATGTCGCTCGAGCTTGTGTAAATCTACTAAGTTTTGTGTTAAATTACTTAGCGCATGTGCGCTGCGTACCATGCGCATGCGCATTTTCCACCTAATTGCTGCGTTGCGAATCTCGGAATGACCCCCTGTGTTATCATGAAAGATAGTTTGGTCTACAAAGAGATTGTTCTGTCTCTTGAATCACACGTCTGCTCTAAAAGACTACTGAACATAAAATAGAACTTCCCTTATTAAAAGCAAATAATGATATGTTTTAGAATAATTTATGTAGAAGCTGCCATGCTGTAACACACAGTAACACAAGAATCTGACATTCTTATTACTGTAGTTTGACTTATTTTGTAAATGTGACGTAAAGAGGCAGATTTTGCTGTCATTTAATGGTGTCATACACAGATCTGGAAATCTGCTGTAAATAGCGACATACAGTATTTCCTGAATAAAAGCACAACTGTGTCTGAAACCTGTCTATAGCTGTACTTAATGAGTTTACAACCCCTCTGACGCTCATTCCTTATTGATTGTGTGACTTAGAACACATGTGCCTACCCACCAACTGTCCTGGTTTTGCTCGGACTCTCTTGCTTTTCTTGCACTGTCCTGCTGTACCACCCACATACTACAGTCCCCAGCACACATGGCATCCGGACAGTGCTGAGAAAGGCTGAGGTCAGAGCAGTAGCATGGGCAGTGCTGGACATGCCCTCAAAATAACATGCGACAGCGCTCACACAATGTCCCAAAATGTGCCCCCTTCTAAATGTTGGATTGTGTGCATGTGACAGCACTCTATGACTGTTGAGTAGTCCTGACAAGTGAGGGCAGTCCAAGTGCAGTCTGTGGGGCTGATTCTGAGCCACTATATATTTTGGCTGGCTTAGGGTTTATGGTTTATACACATCAGGTTGGAGCTTAATTTATCCCAATTAATCGTGTGTAAATGTTGATCTATCTATCTATCTCATGTGTATCTATGTGTCTATCTATCTATCTATCTATCTATCTATCTATCTATCTATCTCATGTGTAGCTATCTATTTATCTACCTCATTTCTATCTATCTATCTATCTATCTATCTATCTATCTATCTATCTATCTATCTATCTATCTATCTTTTCAACCTCTATTCTACTTTATGTGTTTTATAGTTCTTTTAATCAGCATTTAAAAACAGTGTAGAAGAGAGGAAACTTTAAATGTTCACTTGTGATGTGTGTAACCATAATTTTAAAAGCAATGTATAATGTTTGCTGTAGAGTAAAAACAAATTGGCCTTCAACTTGGAAAATTTACTAAATTATCTGTAGCTAACATTATTCATCACCAGTTATTGGGCAACCTCCCAAAAGAGTGTTTAGTGCAGCCGGGAACCTTGTCAGCGATCGGCGTAGGAGGTTACTTCCACAAAATGTGGATAAGATGATGTTCATAAAATGAATTCTAAATTCCTCCAGGAAGACCTTTACCAGCAATTGCCTCCAGAAACTACACAGGGACCTGTGATGGTGGATTCCAGTGGGGACGAATTAATACTTAGTGAGGATGAGGATGTACACACTGAAAGGGGTGAGGAATCGGAGGATGAGGACATCTTGCCTTTGTAGAGCTAATTTGTGCAAGGAGAGATTAATTGCTTCTTTTTTGATGGGGGGATTAATTGGATCTTTTTTGTGGGTGCCCAACAAACCAATCATTTCAGACACAGTTGTGTGGCAGACCCTGTTGCGGAAATGATTGGTTTGTTAAAGTGTGCATGTCCTGTTTATACAACATAAGGGTAGGTGGGAGGGCCCAAGGACAATTCCATTATTCACCTCTATTTTTTCTTTGCATCATGTGCTCTTTGGGTCCTATTTTTTAAAAGTGCCATCCTGTCTGCCACTGCAGTGCCACTCCTATGACAATGCTAAATTCCTTTGTCGTATAAACAACCCTTTATGAAGTCTAAGAACACTGTACGCTGTTTGCTTAAGAAGTACCGTAAGGGTACGCTATTTGCGTAACGATCGCTCCGCCGTAGGCGAGACGCTCAAGCGTCACGTTCGCTCACGGCCCAGTGATCACAGGACACGTTATTGGTTATGACTAGAGTAATGATTCGCTATGGCGTAGCATACGCTCGAGACCACGAGGAGGTCACCAGCGGCGCAGACGCTCACAACGCTATACCTTAATGTTTAAACCTTATACCAATGAAATACACAGAATACCTTAATGTGAATACAGGGTGTAAGTGCAACCTTGTGTAACCTGACTAACTACAAAGCTGCTTGAGCGTCACCGACGCTCAAGTGAACACTTAATACTATAGAAAATACACAGATACTGGTTTAGGTTCCAAAGCCTATTAACTGTATTATATCTAATATATTTGAAAAAAAGGGGATAACAGTACAAATGATACACTACAATATAACAAAGACTTCCTAACCACAAAACTAAACAATAAATACAATAAGACAATACTACACTGACCTAAATGCAATACAATACAATACTATCTAATACAATACAATACTAGCCTAGTCTAGGGGAGATATGAGAGAACAGAACAGAGAGAGAGAGAGAGATGAGAGAAATTGGCTCACAGAAAGACAATGATTACGGAGAGAAACTTACGCACAAAGGGTATGATCGCCTGCGCCTCGATATCCAGCTCCCGGCTATCAGCAGATAACCGTTGATGAGAGAGTGAGAGCTGGATGTGGTCGGCCTGCCTATTTATGCCCCACACACAATGCAATCTCCTGGTCCTACAATCCCATTGTCTATTGGCCGAAGGAATTCGGCCCTGCATCATAACAAAAGGTCATAGGGTGATTCATACAGGTGGGCTGTGACGATTTCCAACAGCTCAGGTGGGTGGGAAACTGGGTTTCCCGCCGCATACCTGAGTATGTGTAAATAATAGAAATGGACATAAACTTCTTATGTCCATAACTATTCGCACGAGCGATTAATACGCTCCAAACCAACACCGGAATATTACTAATTAAATACTCTTCCGATGGGTACCAAACACTGCTGTATGATTCCTGTCAGACCCTTCGTACAATACAAAGAGGGATTCCTTTAAACAGGGACCTTCTATTTTAACCAGACTTTCAGAATCTATCAAGGTGACCATGATCTACAAACTACATTAATTGTGAACATTTGTAACGAATGAGTCCCACGCTACGACTACATAAACTCTACCGTAAATACGCATACCGCGCCTGCGAGTGCACGCTATTGCGGGTATGCGCCTTCACGGGAGAGCGTACGCATGCGCAGCGCGGACCAGTGTGCGGTGCAAATATGGCAACGTGCATAGAGACATTTTTCTGACTTTGACAGTCCACCCTTTGGCAGTCAATAATAACTGCCACCTTCTAAAATATTTAAGGAGAAAAATGTAAGTCAGGGGTTAATTGATTTCCATGGTTGGGTAGGGGAGAAGAGTGGAGTAGGTGTGAAGAGGGTATGACCTAGTGAGAAAGCAGAAGCAGGTGTGTATGAGTCCATGTTTGGAGGGTCATGTATCATCGTGCCGTACGTGTGGTAAATCAAGCTTCGAGGTATTGCGAAGTATACATTTGAATTCCTTCTTATCCTGTGGTACAGGTCTGTGGATGGGCTGTCAAACTCTACCGAGCTCATTTCGGCTGTGGTTGTAACAAAATGGGGATGCACATTTTAGTTGATGATACATGAATGGGGGAGGTATGTGGTTGCTGCTATCTGTGCCTGTATTCCCTATCGTCTATGTGTGTCGTTACCTGGGGGTTGTAGAGATGAAGATAAAGAACACTTACGAAAAATGCAATGATATTCTATGTCAGGGAAATGTACATCTGTTGTTGAAGTTGTGTTCGGTATCTGTTGAGAGTCGTCTTCTTTGCGCTGTATTGCTCCTTGGGCATGAGCAAATAGCTTTGTCTGAGCCATCAGATTTACAAAAATGTTGGGCTAGCGTGAGTTTAAAAATACTAGGGGAACTGGGGATCCATGGCAAAGTTCATCAAGTGTCCATATTTAAAGTTGTCAAATCTTCTTCTTTGGTGCTTGTCTGTTGTCTGTATAGCGTCTCGTCAACTTCCTCGTCCAAGGGGGTCTTTGTATCTTGGAGAAAAGCAGAAAAACAGGTGAAAGAAACGGACCGTATAATCGCATTTTCATCACATTCTGGTTTCTATCATTGGGTCATAAATCAAATCCAGGTTAATTACGGTTTCCTCACTCCTCAAGCTCATCACTTTTGTACTTTGTTTGCACCTCATTAAAGCCTGCCCGCATCTAAATATCAATCCAATCGATATAACGACACCCAAGATACATAGTAGAAACTTTCCAACATCCATTATGACTCCTTGAGCCCAGTCTCCTAAACCGGAGAACCAATTTCGCGGGTTCAACCATGACACCCAACCAGTCAGCTCATTACCTACAGCAGCAAGGGTGAGATTGTGTTTTCGACGAAATTCCCACTTCAATTGGAGAATATCGTCCATCTTTTGGTCTATGACCTCTACCGGATCCTCGGTGCTATTTGTGATATACGTGCAACACTTTATGCCGTACTGTGTTGCCAATGTAACACAATATCCGCCTGTTACTGCTGTAAGATAATTAAGAACCATCCTATGCTGAACTAGTTCTGTTTTGTAGGCTTGAAGTTCTCTTCCAGTGTATCTAAACGTGTCATCATACATTTCAGTGATATTATCTAACAAATTGGCGAGTGCGGAAATGTATCTATAATTCATCACACCTCGAGCGGTACGAGTGAAATCTAACGCTACCAGAACCTGAATCCCGGTGGATTCATGGATAAGATCAGAGGCCGGATGCTCTAACCTTTCTGACAGTTGTCTTTTAACTCGGTGCTCGTAATGAGTGTGAGTATAAGGAGCTTGGGCACCACGGTGTATGTCCTTCATTTTGTCATGTGTAACAGTCATCACTTCAGGCAATACTTTTCCAATATAACACAATCCTTCAGAGTTTGGGGCAAGCCACTTGTACGCCTTTCTCCCGCATATGAAATATGCATCATCGGGGAGAACATAAGGGACGGAGAAGGACATGACCATGTTACAAACCTTCCAGGTGAAATCTCCTGACCCTAATTCTTCCATCTGCTTAATGCACGTATCAGTTTGTACGATATGTGCACAGTATCCTGGTGATACCTCTCCAACTCTAGTAATCCTATTTCCTAAGGTATATCGATACCGAAAAGATTTTCCTCTACTGGCTATATGGCGTACGAGCTCTGTATCTGTAGGCATTCTATCTGCTCTGTGTGAAAAGGTCATGGTAAGGTTGCTCCATGACACTTCCCAATTTCCCGGTTTTCTGGGATTGGAGATGTTAAAACATATGAGGGACCTATCCACATGGTATTGGTGGAGCTTCAAACTAGGAGGGCTGGAGATGTTAAACCTCCGGTCCACCGGTCTCCCACCACTTAGCTCAAGTACCTCCCCTAACGTTAAAGGGAATGGTACTAGCCCTGATTTGCTGTGACCCTGAGGTACTTGAGAGCATACCCAACAATCTGTTTGGTTTAACACGTTACCCACTAAGGAGTGATAGTCACTCAATGGATGCCGGTCCATATGGATATTAAAACTAGATTGGCATTTCTTTATGCACCCATCTTCAACCAGATTATCACAGAGCCTACAGATACAATTTTCTTCAGCTAACAATCCATCACAATTTCTTCTATCGGATCGTTTTCTGATACTCGCCTTTGCTTGTTGGTTTGGTTGATCTTGGAAAACTACGCCTCCATCATCATAATCGGAACCCATTCCAGAACCTCTTTCGACCTCTATGGTACTCTCGCCGGAACAGACTGCTCTGGTCAACATCATGGTTAACATCAAAATCCGGATCACAGTCTCTTGGGGCAAGTCCATCTTTGAGGAGGAGATAGAGAAGAATGAGAAGGGGGAAAAAGAAATTTTAAGGGAGAGGGGCTGGGAAGTGGAGAAAAACAATAAAAGGGAGAGGGGAGTCGACAACTGCTTCCGGTCTTCAAGGCTCAGGTGCCGCCTCAGTCCTCCTGGAACAGACACTCTAGTGATACAACCTCTACCGTCTGTTCCTTATCACGGGACTTCTCTGGATCAGCAACCTTTTTGCAGTGGGATGAATGGACCCAAGTCTCTCTCTCAGCAACCTTCAATGCTGTGGTGCTAGTCAATAAGACCTGGTATGGTCCTTCCCATCTATCAATAAGACAACCTGAGCGTAGAAAATTTCGTATCATTACATAATTCCCAGGTTCAATGTCATGACAATTACTATCTGGTAAATCAGGAATCACCAACTTCAGATTATCATTTTGATTCCTCAACTGTTTACTCATGTTAATTAAGTATTTTACAGTTACTTCATTGTTACATTTCAAATCATCCTGAGGGTTAATCATGACATGCGGTTGTCGACCAAACAAGATTTCAAAAGGAGACAGATTAAGAGGGGACCTGGGAGTGGTTTTGATGCTATACAAAACAATGGGTAAAGCTTCTGGCCACGTCAATCCTGTCTCTGTCATTACTTTACTCAATTTATTTTTAATAGTGCTGTTCACTCTTTCGACCTTCGCGCTCGCCTGTGGACGGTACGGAGTGTGCAGCTTGCTATCAATTCCCATCAACTTACACATTCCTTGAAAGACATCACCTGTAAAATGGGTACCCCTATCACTTTCAATGATTCTAGGGATACCATATCTACATACAAATTCCTGCACAATTTTCTTAGCTGTAAACATAGCGGTATTTGTAGCTGCTGGAAAAGCTTCGACCCAATTCGAGAAAACATCTATACAAACAAGTACATATTTCAAATTTCGACATGGGGGTAATTGAATGAAGTCAATTTGTATTACCTGGAAAGGCCCGCCGGCAGGTGGGATATGGGATGGTTCTGTAGGTATTGCTTTTCCAATATTCTTTCTCAGACAGGTAAGGCATGACATTGCTCTTTTACTCGCATGAGAGGAGAATCCTGGGGCGCACCAGTATGCTCTTACCAATTTGCACATCCCCTCCTTGCCTAGATGAGTCAGCCCGTGAGCTGCTTCAGCCAGACATGGAAGGTATGCCCTGGGGGCCACCGGTTTACCATGTCCATCCGTCCAGAGCCCTGAGGACTCCTGGCCATATCCCTTTGCCTTCCAGACTGCTCTTTCCTGTGTGGAACACAAATTCTGCATCTCACACAACTTCTGTGTGTTGATGGTATTAAATACCATCAGTTGTGTGGTGTCTGTCTGTATGGGGGTAGCAGCTGCAAGCTTTGCGGCTTCGTCTGCTCGGCTGTTACCAAGGGACACTGGGTCTTGACTATATGTATGTGCTTTACATTTGATAACAGCCACTCTGTCGGGTTCCTGTATCGCTGTTAGAAGCCTTTTTATATGAGCTGCATGCGCTATCGGTGTGCCAGCTGCCGTCATGAAATTTCTGAGCCGCCATAGGGCTCCGAAATCATGGACTACCCCGAACGCGTATCTGGAATCGGTGTAGATATTGGCTGACTTACCCTTAGCCAATTCACATGCTCTGGTTAGGGCGACCAGTTCAGCAACCTGGGCTGAGTGAGGTGGGCCTAGCGGTTCCGCTTCTATGGTGTCTTGGTCATCTACGACTGCGTATCCAGTACACAAGTCTCCCGAGTCTGACTGTCTGTGACAACTACCGTCCGTGTAGAACGTGAGTTCTGCATCTTCCAGTGGATTGTCACTGATGTCAGGCCTTGCGGTAAAATTTTGGGTCAAATATTCCATACAATCATGTGTATCTTCCTTTGCATTAAATCCTCCTTCCCCATCACTCTCACCTTCCACCCTTTGTGTCTGACCAGGCACACCTGGGAGAAATGTTGCAGGGTTTAATGCACTGCATCTCCTTATGGTGATGTTTACTGGGGCCATTAATGCCAATTCCCATCTTGTAAACCTTGCTGATGAGACGTGTCTGGTTTGGGCAGAATTCAATAAGGCAGATACCGCATGCGGTGTATGGATTGTGAGGTTGTGGCCTAGCACGACATCTTCGCTTTTTGTCACTAGCAATGCTATCGCCGCAACGCTACGCAAGCATGTGGGGAGGGATCGCGCTACCGTATCTAGCTGAGCGCTGTAATATGCAACTGGCCTGCTGGCATCACCGTGTTTTTGTGTTAGTACACCTGCTGCGCACCCAGCACTTTCTGTTCCGTATAGTTCAAAGGGTTTCCCATAGTCTGGCATACCTAGTGCTGGTGCCTGCGTTAGACACTGTTTGAGTCTCTCAAATGCTGTTTCGGATTCGTCTGTATGCGAAATCCGATCAGGTTTGTTTGAGGAGACCATTTCCTGCAAAGGTAGCGCCAATATGGAAAACCCTGGGATCCAATTACGGCAATACCCACACATTCCTAGAAACGTCCTGATCTGTTGTTGGGTTTGTGGCAGTGTCATGTCTCTAATGGCTTGGATTCTATCAGCGGTCAGGTGTCTCAGTCCTTGTGTTAGACAGTGTCCCAAATATTTTACCTTAGCTTGGCATAATTGCAACTTGTCTTTGGAAACCTTGTGACCTGTGTCTGAAAGATGAAACAGGAGCTGTTTCGTATCCTTCAGGGAAGCTTCCAATGAATCAGAACACAGTAGTAGATCATCCACGTACTGTATCAACACTGATCCACTTTCCGGTTGGAAAGACTGTAAACAATCATGCAAAGCCTGAGAAAATATACTTGGACTATCTATGAAACCTTGGGGTAACCGAGTCCACGTGTATTGGACTCCTCTGTATGTGAATGCAAACAAATATTGGCTGTCAGGGTGCAGAGGTACCGAAAAGAATGCGGAGCAGAGGTCAATAACAGTGAAAAATTTGGCAGTGGGAGGAATTTGCATTAGGATGACAGCTGGATTAGGCACTACGGGGAACTGACTCTCAACTATTTTGTTAATCCCCCTTAGATCCTGCACTAGCCTGTAACCCCTCCCCCCACTCTTTTTTACAGGGAAGATGGGACTATTTGCTGTGCTGGACGTTCTTACTAGAATGCCCTGTTGTAGCAAGCGCTCTATTACTGGGAAAACTCCTAACTCCACCTCTGGCTTCAGAGGATACTGTGGGATTTTTGGAGCTATCCTACCATCTTTTACTTGTACAACTACTGGAGCTACGTTTGCCATTAATCCAGTGTCCTGTCCATCTTTTGTCCAAAGTGACTCTGGTATCTGAGATGTCATCTCTTCTACTTGGGATGGATTCCTATTTGTCATAATGGAATGTGACATTAATTTTGATGGGGAGTCTAACATGTCTCGTACTTCCTGAGCGTGATTCTCAGGGATGTCCAAGAATACACCTTCAGGAGTACAATAAATGACGCAACCCATTTTACATAGTAAGTCTCTTCCCAGGAGATTAGTTGGTGCCGATGCAGCCAGCAAAAAGGAATGCTTGGTATGCAAAGGCCCTATTGTAATCTCGGCTGGTTTGCTAACAGGGTAGTGCTGGACTACTCCTGTTACTCCCATGGCTGGAATTGTCCTACCAGTGGTTCTCATGCCCACTGTCGAATTTATCACTGACTTGGCCGCCCCTGTGTCTACAAGAAAGTTTAAAGTTTTACCAGCTACATTGATTGCAATTTCTGGTTCGCTTCCAAGACTAGCAATCAACTTAACTGGGTGCAGATTACAGGTATGGCCACACCCCTATTGGGTATGCTGACCTCCCTGAATCCCGTTGGCAGCAACTACTTGTGAGGGGGTTAGCTGGGAACTACCAGAGGCATGCCAATCTCTGTTCGGGGGATATCTTTTTGTTTCCCCTGTATGTGGCTCAAAACTCCGCCTCTGTGGACCCTGCTCCCATTGTCGTGTGTTGTGTTGTTGTCTAGGGGGTTGAAAAGATCTTTGTACATTCTTTGTTCTACATTCTCGTGCAAAGTGTCCCGGTCTGTTACAAGAAAAACATGTTATTACACTTGCCTTACCCACAGGATTCGGTGGTACATACGCAGGCTGCCTTGTGGTCAGCGCCTGTATACTTACTGACATCAACTTATCACTTTGCGATTCCCTGTGCCTAGTGATGTTTCTGTCGTGATTAATAGCAGCCTCTCTCAATGTGGACACTGACAGACCTCGCCAACATGGCTGCGTGGTCTGTACCCTAGCTTTTAATGTTTCTTTCAAACCATCCATCAGTACAGATACTGCTACTTCTCGATGGTTTGGGTTGGTCTTAATGTCTTCTATACCAGTGTACTTTGCCATTTCTAATAGTGCCCGGTGAAAATATTCTGTTGCCGTTTCGGACTCCTTTTGCTTAATGGAAAATATCTTGTTCCATTTAACAATGGCTGGGAAATACTCCTTTAGCTGTAAATTTATCCTTTTTACATTATCCTTGTTGTACACGTCTGTAAGCGGTACATCTTTATCCAATGCACAGTCAGCTAAAAATTGAGTTGCGTCAACATTGGAAGGTAAACAAGCTCTTAGCAGTATCTGCCAATCCTTGTTGTTGGGTTCTACAGTGTTACCTAGATCCCTGATGTATTTTTGGCTAGCAACTAAATCCTTCCTGGGGTCAGGAAATTCGGACACTATTGTTCTTAATTCCATTCTGGAAAATGGAGTGTACATGGCAATGTTCCTTATGGGAGTGGCTCCAGACACATCTGTTTTTCCATTGGGAACTGCTATTACCCTTACAGGAGCAATTCTAACAGCCTCTTCCTGTGTAGATTCTACAGCTTGTTGTGGTACAATTGTTTCAGTGTAGTGCATGGTGCCGTACTTACCCGTTGACACGACCTCACCTATCCCTCCGCTAGGGGCTTTCACTAATCTCGTGGGTGTCGCTGTGCCTACTGTGGTCTCTGCTATGGTGGCTGCAAGAGAGAGAGCTGAAATTGTTGCTGAATCGTCTTCTTGATCACACTCCTGAGGAAGGTTCAAAACAGGGTACATCTTGCACGGGTTAATACTTGCATGAGTTATTTGGTTAACATCATTAACATTTACAAGGTTACTAAGAGTTTGTGTTTTACAACCCAGTGCGTTTCTCTCCGCAATCAACTTCTCTCCTGCAATGTATGGTGGAGGAGGAGCTGTGGCTATCAGCTTCCTGACTGCCCCAGATCCTGCCGCCAGAGCCAAACCTCTCTGTATCTCACCTTCCTGGTGCCATAACTGTAAATAATCATGATGTTGAATTCGTCTCTTTGCTGATTTTACGAGACATATCCTCCTCCTTAAATTTTGTAACACTTCTGGACTAAAGCTACCTATTCTTGGGAATTTGTCCCTGTCTTGTACAGTCATTCTCTCCCATTCATCACATAAAGATTCGGTGTGACTTCCATATTTTTCACACATTACATATCGTGCCGACCCAACTGGTCGGTTCACAGAATCAACCTGAACCAGGGTTGATCGCCCCCTACCTGAGCAACTGGCCCCCATAGTCTGCAGGTGTTGCTTAGTCCTCCTTGGATCTCTGTATCAAGGTTTTCAGCAAGCCTTTACAGACAACCAAATTACTCCACAGTAGGCCGGCGGTGGCGGTTTACCGAGTACCCCACTCACTCGCCCACCTCGACCAATACGACCTGATCACACCGACGTGGTGCTGGCGTACTCGATACAGGGCCCCTATGGAACCTTCAGTTTACTGGAACATATGAGGGTTACCCGCAGGACACTTACTCTTTCCAGTAAAGTTGGGGTTGTTAGATAGTTCCTGAGTGACCAGCGAACTTCCCTTCCAAAAATAAAAAATTACACAAATCACGTCAGAATGTACAAATAGCGTTTGTGACCACTTTACTCTAATGGTATTAGGTCAGATTACTAACTACTGCACACAATTACGTGTGGTCCAATCGTTCAGTACACAAGCACTACTTGTTATGTACTGAAAGATCAATGGAATCGATGTTTCCGGCCGCGATTCCTTCAGCAAGAGCTTGTATGGCCTATATGGGTTCTGCACCAACACCCCAGGCGTTGTGCCACTGGACTTTTATAGCGGACCTTTTACCTTACGACCTCCTGGTCTTGTTACCTTATGACCTCCTGGTCTTGTTACCTTATGACCTCCTGGTCTTGTTACCTTATGGTCCGCTATACTCTAATGCTCAAATATTATTTAACCAGGGATGCCTCCCTAGCCACCGTATATGTCACTTACACGTATGTCCCTTGACGAGTACCCGGCTTTCCTTTTGGTTCCACCTTAAAGTTGTATAAACTTATGTATACAAAACCACACTCACTCAACACATGTACACTTTGTTTCTATATCTATTTCTGCGCAGAAATTGTCTTCAGTCCAACAGTGTTACCAATTAGGAGCAGGATCTGTTAAACTAAATTTCAGATTTTTTTTTTTTTTTTTCAAAAATAGATTTGCGTTATTTACCGCTTCGCGTTATCTACCGCTGTGCATTACTTATCGCCTTTGCGCTAATTCTCGCTTTGCGCTAATTCACCTTTTTCGTGACTTGAGCTACGTGAGCGTAACCGGACGCTACGTTGCGTAATGTACGCTGCGTGCGTCTGCCTTTTGGATTGCGTACGCTAGTCTTTGTTAGCGACACGTGTACGCAATGCAAAGATCCACCGTAACACAATATATACTTTTATCAATGTAAATGATCCCTGATCATCTACCGCAATCCACACTGACTGCCTTGTATCTCAGACAAATCGTGTGTTGTTCTATACTTTAACTATTACCTCTACTATGAAATAACAGCAAATCTCTTTTAGCACTTTCTATCAACTATAAAAATTGGCAAACAGGAATAGTGATATACGAAATTGAAAAAAAAAGAAATGCAGATAAATGTATGCGTGCGTGTATACGCAAGACAGAAGAGAAATAAAACAGTTTTTTTAAAAGACACAAGCGTTTTGTTCTTACTTCCGGTTCCCGGATTCCTTCAGCACTCTTTATCTAAGCGAAGCAGACGCTTATCCCGTCAGCACTGGGAGACAACCTCCCACCCTTTGCTGGGGGATAATGTCTGCTGATCTACCTAGTGCAGATATGAGAAGGATAGGACGAGTCCCCAATTGACAATGCTAAATTCCTTTGTCGTATAAACAACCCTTTATGAAGTCTAAGAACACTGTACGCTGTTTGCTTAAGAAGTACCGTAAGGGTACGCTATTTGCGTAACGATCGCTCCGCCGTAGGCGAGACGCTCAAGCGTCACGTTCGCTCACGGCCCAGTGATCACAGGACACGTTATTGGTTATGACTAGAGTAATGATTCGCTATGGCGTAGCATACGCTCGAGACCACGAGGAGGTCACCAGCGGCGCAGACGCTCACAACGCTATACCTTAATGTTTAAACCTTATACCAATGAAATACACAGAATACCTTAATGTGAATACAGGGTGTAAGTGCAACCTTGTGTAACCTGACTAACTACAAAGCTGCTTGAGCGTCACCGACGCTCAAGTGAACACTTAATACTATAGAAAATACACAGATACTGGTTTAGGTTCCAAAGCCTATTAACTGTATTATATCTAATATATTTGAAAAAAAGGGGATAACAGTACAAATGATACACTACAATATAACAAAGACTTCCTAACCACAAAACTAAACAATAAATACAATAAGACAATACTACACTGACCTAAATGCAATACAATACAATACTATCTAATACAATACAATACTAGCCTAGTCTAGGGGAGATATGAGAGAACAGAACAGAGAGAGAGAGAGAGATGAGAGAAATTGGCTCACAGAAAGACAATGATTACGGAGAGAAACTTACGCACAAAGGGTATGATCGCCTGCGCCTCGATATCCAGCTCCCGGCTATCAGCAGATAACCATTGATGAGAGAGTGAGAGCTGGATGTGGTCGGCCTGCCTATTTATGCCCCACACACAATGCAATCTCCTGGTCCTACAATCCCATTGTCTATTGGCCGAAGGAATTCGGCCCTGCATCATAACAAAAGGTCATAGGGTGATTCATACAGGTGGGCTGTGACGATTTCCAACAGCTCAGGTGGGTGGGAAACTGGGTTTCCCGCCGCATACCTGAGTATGTGTAAATAATAGAAATGGACATAAACTTCTTATGTCCATAACTATTCGCACGAGCGATTAATACGCTCCAAACCAACACCGGAATATTACTAATTAAATACTCTTCCGATGGGTACCAAACACTGCTGTATGATTCCTGTCAGACCCTTCGTACAATACAAAGAGGGATTCCTTTAAACAGGGACCTTCTATTTTAACCAGACTTTCAGAATCTATCAAGGTGACCATGATCTACAAACTACATTAATTGTGAACATTTGTAACGAATGAGTCGCACGCTACGACTACATAAACTCTACTGTAAATACGCATACCGCGCCTGCGAGTGCACGCTATTGCGGGTATGCGCCTTCACGGGAGAGCGTACGCATGCGCAGCGCGGACCAGTGTGCGGTGCAAATATGGCAACGTGCATAGAGACATTTTTCTGACTTTGACACCTAGATGGTCCACATGTTTGTGCCGCCCACTTGTGTCGCTTAGCTTGGTCATCCAGAGACCTCGGTGCAACCTTTTGGCCTAAAACCAATATTGTGAGGTTTTAGGTTTTCAGAATAGACTGTAAGTAAGTGGAAATGAATGTTATTGAGGTTAATAATACCGTAGGATCAAAATTACGGGTGTACTACAATTGGCCGATGCTTGGAATCCCGGCGCCCAGCATAGCGGCGCCGGGATTTAGACCGCCGGAATGCCGCCAGCAGGGCGAGCCCAAAAGAGCCCCTTGCGGGCTCGCTTCGCTCGTCACGCTGCATACACGGTGGCACACTACGTGCGCTATTTATTCTCCCTCCAGGGGTGTTGTGGACACCCCAAGAGGGAGAATAGTTGTCGGTATACCGGCTGTCAGGATCCCAGTGCCAGTATGCTGAGCGCCGAGATCCCGATAGCCGGTATATCAAGTGTTTCCCCAAAATTACGCCCAAATTCTGTGATTTTAGCTGTTTTTATGTTTTTTTTCAAAAAAACATTCCGATCCAAACCAAAACCCGAACGGAGATCCAGATCCAAAACTAAAACACAAACCTGAAAAGTGTCCACTGCACATCTCTGATATAAACAAAATAATATTTACCATATCCCTCTTGTCTAACAGACACATAGAGATGATATTCTGCAGCTCCGCAGGTCTGACACAGAATTAACGCAAATTGTACCATTAACCAAATAAACCATTAGCCAAACTACACCAACGTACATCTCTTCACTAGTCCCAACCCGACCTCCTTGCTCTTCACAAGATCTGTATCTCTCATCCACACTCATTACTCGCCTCCATTCACGATTGCAGGACTTTCTGCGGGCTGCACCCACTCTGTGGAATGCCCTACCATGCACAATAAGACTCTGCTCTAGTCTCCAATCCTTCAAGCGTTTCCTGAAAACTCACCTCTTCAGGCAAGCCTATCACATTCTGCAACTGCCCACATAAACTTCATAAACTTTCCTATCCAATTACATCCTCACTGTACAGTCCACTCTCATACTGTATTTTCTCGTTCTTCACTTTCCCATCCTCCTGACCGCAGGCCAACATTGATGTGGGACCATATCAAGCAGCCCACCAAGAACCTTTGCAATCTGGTGGATCATTATGCAATGAATAACACCTACCCTTATGTGTTAATGCCTATTTCCCTTTAGATTCTAAAATTGTGAGCAGGGCCTTCCTACCTCTATGACCTCTATGACTGTCTGTTATTACCCAGTTTTGTATTATCATTGTTGTTTCCAATTGTAAAGTGCAATGGAATATGATGTGCTAAATAAGAAACTGTTTGGGAAACTACCGGTGGGCCCTATTGCCTGGGGCCCCACCCCCTTCCCTAGGGATCAGATTCCAGACTGTACTATTACTAATCTAGTACATTATCTTGCATGCACTACAGTATTTACTGTATGTATTTATCTAGGGGACCAACACTTGCAAAATGGTTAGGCAAACCAATGTGGTGGCTGGGCACACCCCCTCTAGAGACTTGCCACACCCTTAAACATGGGCTCCTCCCACTGCATTCAATGGTGGGCCCTACATGCCCCAGTCCGACTCTGGTTACATAAGATAACTTTTTCAGATCTTCTTACTGAACTCATGTTTTTTGACTGTTCAGCAGTTATTTATTAAGTTATTTATATAGTGCACGCACATTCTAAATCGTTTTGGAGATAATATTTTGTCATTCACACTAGTCCCTACTGGGTTCCAGTGTACAGGTCGGCAGTGTCTAGGTAGACAGTCAATAGGTCAACACCATATGGTCAACATACAATTGGTCATCTGGTGCAAAAGGTCGACAGGGTAAAAGCTCAACTGTGTCTATGGTCGATAGGTACAAAAGGTTGACAGTTTCAAAAGGTCCATATAGGGTCGACTTATTCATTGACTGTCTATCTAGAAAGTGTAGATCTATTTATCCACACCCGTTCCTTCTCCAGTGTAGATTTACAATCTACATTCCTCATACAGTAATGTACACACACACACTGGGGTTATTTTCTGAAGCCAGTTGACATAACAGTATATTTTTGGCGTGTGGCAGTAAAATTGCAGTACCTGTTGGAAACCCACCTAAACATGGGGAGAACATACAAACTCCACACACATTGGCCTTGCTCTGGAATTGATATCAGAGTCTCAGTACTCTGGGTCAGTATTGCTGAATACCATGGCACTGTACATTTTGCCATCCCATTTGGCAACCCTTGCTTAATAAATATGGTAGTTTGTATTTTATCTGTAATGTTGTTTAACATGCCGTATTGCTTGTAGTAAATTGAACATTTTCCACATTGCACATCAAACAGCGTACACATCTGCAGTTTTATAAAACATCACGTTAGTAAATCCATGCCACAGACAGTGGTTTCCAACTATGGACCAAAATACACTGTAGCAAATCAACCTATTTTATTGTTTTTTTTTTATAACAACTGCCATTTGAAGTTTTAATTATATGTGAAAAAATGAAATGTTGATTTTTTTTTTAAATTATGAATATAGCCTACATTTTCTAGCACTGTTTTGCAAAAATAGGATACGAACGAACTATAATGCAACCAATAAATCCTTTGATATAAAAAAAGAAAAAGAAAAAGTGGATTTTTAATTTATTGATGGAGCTTGTATCTGGATACAGACTATAAATATTCAGCTCCCAGAGATTTCATTCTTGCATAATTGAGCAATAATAGCAGTGAGGGAGCCATAAATACTGCATAAAAATATCAAATGAAAATTCATCTATCCATCTCAAAGTAATATAGATAACATTAAGAAAATGTACACATCTGAAACGGCTTAACTACAAAACAGTATAGTACAATGCTTTGTATCATATATAATATGTTTAACTATGATTATAGAGGGGGGGGTGGTACGTGACTTGATAAGACACATTGCTTGACTTCTTTGAAATTATAAACAATAAAAATGTGTCTTCTGACGTTTTTAATTCTGAATAACGGTTCCTGTGCTTACTTATGAGTTTGATCCTGTGACAGTGAGACAACTGCCAACACAAAGTTACTTTTTGGATGCACAGGTACATTCATGCACATCAGTTATGGTTCCAGTGGAATTTACAACAGAGACATTTCTGCCACAGGCATTCACACACTGTTGCCGCTATTTAGTCAGAAGGAAACTATCATACCAGTATGTTCATCATGTACAATAAGGAGAAAATATAGTCCGCAAAGAGATCCGAACAGGAAGTACAGACAGGTTGAAGCTAAAATTCTGTACCTCTCTGGACATAACACTACACAAGTTCCCAGCCCATGACTTAACAATGCTAACCACTAGGTTGCTTTTGGAAAAACTCAAAACTATGGGGTTGATTTAAGAACAAGTTTTATCATACGCAATGAGTTTTAAAACTCATTGCTTATGATAAATGGTGCTCCAGCCAATCAGCTCCCAACTGTCATTTTCAAACACATGACATGAGATGACTGTCTTGAGCACCATTTATCATAAGCAATGCGTTTTACATAGCTAAAACCCATTAATAAATGGGCCCCTATGTGTGAAGACAATAGGTGCAAAACACTAGCATGAAATCCTCACTAAACTATAAAGTATGGAGGGCTCACCATGGTTGGAACTCTTTTGCTGCCACAAGCTCCGGACCATTCCAACATTTATCAAGCCATTTTGTAGGAGAATGTGAGGCTAGTTGTCCACCAATTGAAGTTCAGCAGAAGTTGGTTGATGCGACAGGGTAGTAACCCAAAGCACAGAAGTAAGTTAACAAATGTATGGCTTCAACAAAAGAAAATTTGCCTCCTGGAGTGGCCCAGTCAGAGTCCTGACCTCAACTCAATTGAGATGCTGTAGAGTGACCTGAAGAAACCGGTTCACACCAGACATTGCAAAAATACAGCTGAGCCAAAACAGTTGTGTAAGGAGATAATTGTCCAGAATTCTTGATGACCATTGTACAGGACTGATTGCACCCACTGTACAGGGAACATTTGCTTGAGGTTATTGCTGTCAAAGGAAGATCAACCGGCTGTTTACTTCAAGGGTTTTCATTCTTGTTCCACCCTGTACTGTGGATGTTTACATGGTGTAAACAATAAAAATATCAAAATGTATTCAATTAGTGCCATTCCCATTTTCCCATTTTTAGGTTGAATTGACGGTCGACCTATTCAATGCCCGTGCGTTTTTTTTTACTCTAAAAATCCGCACGGGCAAAAACCACGTGGATTTGCGAATCTGCCACCGATCCATGTGTTTTGGTTAATTTGCGGGGTGTTTTTAACAGTATTTTTGGTCCAGTTTTGCCAATTCGACAAAAAAAAAACAACAACTAAAAGGCATGGTGAAAATCAACCAAAAAACTGTTGAAAACACCTGCTATTGAATACCCATAGGTCAAATTAGTGACGATTTTTCGACTGTTGGAAAACTCGGCACTAATTGAATATACCCCAATGTGCGTGTAGTCTTGTGTTTATTACAAGAAAAGCCACATAATTTACTCACTTGGTATTCAGGTAATGTTTTGGACCAGCAGTGAAATAGGATGCTACCTAAATATATTTACCAGAAGTGACATCTTCTGAATAGGTGTATATTATTTGTACATGATGGAATTAAAGACCATGGGGTAGATGTATCGCAGCTTGGAGAGAGATAAAGGACCACCAGTCAGCTTCTGACATTTTATTGGCTGTTCTAAAAAATGTCAGTTAGGATCTGATTGGTTGGCACATTATCTCTCTCCACTTTATCTCTCCCAAAGCTTTGATACATGTTCCCCTTACTTTGCATATGTAGGCATGACATGCTAATATACTTAGTTATATATACCAATAGTATGACATTTCCAGTGTATTTTAATGTAATAATTACCATGGACCTCTTCTGTGACATTTTTGAGTATGTTTCTGCAATGTGATGGATTTTGTGAATTGGTTTTGATTTTCAGTATTTCACTCTTTGCACTTGGTTCATTACTCTATGATCTGATCACTATTGTAATGAATAGATACAAAGACTCCTAGCATGCCAACGAGTTGAGATTTACAACACAACATGTCCCATCTCTACGCCTGTGTTGCTCCAATTCACTGTTTCTCTCTTGACGTCTCCCCTACGTGATGTGACACTGATGGTTCATCACCTGTATCACGCTGGATCACTGCTGTCTAAAAATAAATGTAATGCTTTTTTATTGTCACCTTCAAGAACTAATCTTCTTCCTGACATTTCCATTGTTACACCAAGTTTCTGCTCCACTAAAGAATCATCTTTGTCATTGTCCACTGTTTCATGCCATGTGGCAGTAAAGAGCTGTCACCCTAACCTTCAAAATAGCTCTATAATATGTCTTCATCTCATATACTATATAAATTACATCTCTACCCAGCACGTCTTTCTTTTACTAACTACTAAGTGTTAATTGACCTCTGCTGCCAATCAATAAAGGGTCTGGGACTCAAGGTCAACACCACTTAGGTCCACACACCTTAGGTCGATACCTGAAATAGGTCGACATGGACAGAAGGTTGACATGACCATGGTTGACATGGAAAAAGTCGACATGAGTTTTTTATGTTTTTTTTTGGTGTCATTTTCTCTGTAATATGACCGGGAACCCCAATTTGTGCACCATGTCCACTCGCATGCTTCGGGCAAGGTGCCACACTGTGCTTGCTACAGGTTACCATTCCCAATTGTAGTCCACGTGGATAGTAAAGTATAAAAAAGTTTAAAATTTTTTTAAAAAATGTGAAAAACTCATGTCGATCTTTCTCCGTGTCAACCTTATTTATGTTGACCTTTTGTCCATGTTGACATATTTCAGGTGTCTACCTAAGGTGTGTCAACCAACTGGTGTCGACCTTAGTGTTGTCGACCTTATTGGTGTAGACCTAGAGTCCAGATACCCAATAATATAGGTTAGTGAATGTGCAGGTGTGTGTATAAATCAATCTATCTATCTATCTATCTATCTATCTATCTATCTATCTATCTATCTATCTATCTATATGTATATGTATATATATATATATACAAACAAATATAGAAAACCACAGCACTCGCCACCCCAGAAGCGGGGTGCAATGTCTGCACTCACCACTCATAGGGTGAGGTGCATGCAGCCCATGGCCACCTACCCAAATACATACAAAATAGAGAATTCAGCACTCACCATAGCAAGCTCACTTGTCCTCACAACATCAATAAATAAATGATGGGGGTTTAGTTGGTGGATTGGCCAATGCACGGAAGCCTGCATACCGATTTTCAAGGTACCCCACCTTCATGCAGGTCCTACACTATCACAAAGCCTAAATAATTAAAACCTGGCAACTGTATCACATATAATATAACTGCAAATATGCCCACTAGGTTTAATGTATGCCTGCCACATATCTAAATGTTCTAAACCTGTGTCAGCTGCTCCTTAGTAATTTATCGGCTGTGTCAGGTGACTAGTATGCCTTTAAAAGCCACTAGATATGTGGCAGGCATACATTAAACCTAGTGGGCATATTTGCAGTTATATTATATGTGATACAGTTGCCAGGTTGTAATTCTTTAGGCTCTGTGATAGTGTAGGACCTGCATGTAGGTGGGGTACCTTGAAAATCGGTATGCAGGCTTCCGTGCATTGGCCAATCCACCAACTAAACCCCCATCATTTATTTATTGATGTTGTGATTACAAGTGAGCTTGCTATGGTGAGTGCTGAATTCTCTATTTTGTATATATATATATATATATATATATATATATATATATATAGTGGCTTTATACTAGCTGGGGATAAGCATAATTTCACGACTGACAGTATCTTAGCAGCCAAAAATACCGACACCTGAATCCCGACAGCCGGAACCCCAACATTGACTCTCCACGCTTCGGGCCCAAATGGCGACCTCACGTCACCACAAGGTTCTAGTCTCCCTCGGGTGGTGGCGTGGACCACCACACAAGTGGGGTATCTGGCCGGCGGTTGGGATTACGATCGTTGGCATTTCAATGGCTGTAGGGATTTCGGCGTCGGCCTTTTGACTGCCGGGATCCCGACAGTCGGAAATATAACTGCATACCACTAGCTGTTCTACCCGTTCTTCACACAGGAGTTTCTGATTCTCACGGTTGTTAGTATAAAGGAGTGTTAAAAATGTAGTAAATCTATAGAGATATAAATTTGAGACATCTTAATGTAAGTAAATATTAATCTATGATTCTTGGCATTGCCTGAGTAGCACCCGCAGCAGATACAGTAAAAAGCGACAGGACCATTTTTGGAGTGTATTAAATTTTACACACTGGAGGTGCAATCCAAATTTTGATCCGATTGTTTGTTTGGGCGTTATGGTTTACGCAACACAGTAATGACGGCATTATGTCAATCCACTTTTCATCCGCTTAAGGGAGGTTTATTACAATTCTAACTACGTAGTTTTCCTATTTTCCACCTGAAGAATACCTATGTTACATTTCATCTTCCCAACATACAGGGAAGTAAGAGAGTTAGTGAGTGAGTGAGTGAGTGAGTGAGTGAGTGAGCGAGCGAGTGAGGGCTTTTGTATATATATCAGTGACGTGCGGTTGGGTGAGGCAGGTGAGGCAGAGCCTTTCCTGTCATACTTACGTTTAAACCAAAGTTTGGACTGAATAAAATATATGAAAAATACTGATAATTTGCTTGAAATATCTTCTTTGCATTATTCTAATAATTTTTATAGCCCAAGCTCTGGAGTAAAAAGTCTACGGCAGGTGAGGCAGTGTCTCACCTGTGTATCCTTTCCACACATCTCTAATCAAAACTCACCAGATTTCCAGGAGTTTATAATGCTGCACCTGTGTATAATGCCCAGATGTACTCTTTGGCTCATATATTGCATGTAAATCTGGCTCTGGGGTTAGCCAGTGCCTCCTGAGCCATTTAGCTCACCGCACGTCCCTGATATATATATATATATATATATATATATATATATATATATTTATATATATATATATATATATATATATACATATAAATAAATATATATATATATATATATATATATATATATATATAGCAGATAGATACAGCGGCACTCTGAGGCTTGTTTAAAAGTGCAAAACAGCGGTGAAGCTTTATTCAACATTTCGGGGTTTTACCCCCTTCATCAGGATGACAAACAAAACAAGTGCAAACAAATTTATGACTTACCCCCACCATCTCGGTCCACGGCATCTCCCGCCCGCACTTCCGGTCGCTGTACTTTCTGGAACCGAAAGCGGCATCATCCCTTCCGATAGGGCGCCAGGACTGCCTAGGACACAATAACACAGTTGTCATGGAAACCCAAACAAACAGAGGTTACCATGAACCCTTATTATAAAGTAGTGCAAAACAACATCACCGTAATCAGTGTAAACATGGTGCATGGTATAAATCACAACTAAATGTGCTTTAATTGTGATTTATACCGGTAGAACGGGCGGGTGGGAAATACTGTGGACCGGGATAGTTGGGATAACTTATAAATTTGTTTGCACTTGTTTTGTTTGTCATCCTGATGAAGGTGGTAAAATCCCAAAACTTTGAATAAAGGTTCACTGCTGTTTTGCACTATTAACCAAGCCTCAGAGTGCAGCTGTATCTATCTGCTATTGTGGGTTGCTTACCCTAAATCAGGCATGTCCAAACTGCGGCCCTCCAGCTGTTGAGAAACTACACATCCCAGCATTCCCCGACACAGCTTTAGCATTCTCTGACAGCAAAACTGTGTCAGGGCATGCTGGGATATGTAGTTTCACAACAGCTGGAGGGCCGCAGTTTGGACATGCCTGCCCTAAATGAAGGCACATGAGCAAGTATACAGGGTTAACCATTTGAGTGCTGTTTCTACTGAAAAAAATAATAATACAATTATATATATATATATAAAATTATTATTATTATTATTATTAACAGTTTCTTATATAGAGCAGCAAATTCCGTTGCACTTTACAACTGATATATATATATATATATATATATATATATAAAAGAAGCCAGCCTGCACACATTAGAGTCCAAAGGGGAGTGCATGATACATATGTATTGTATAGTCCAGAACCAAGAACCAGCACCTACAATCAATGCAAAAAAAAAAAGGTTTTAATATCAACAATTCATCATGGTGAAGGTGCTATGATGGCACCGAAATGGCTGCGGACCTGAATTAGTGATGAGCGGGTTCGGTTTCTCGGAAACCGAACCCCCCCGAACTTCACGCTTTTTACACGGGTCCGAGGCAAACTCGGATCTTCCCGCCTTGCTCGGTTAACCCGAGCGCGCCCGAACGTCATCATCCCGCTGTCGGATTCTCGCGAGGCTCGGATTCTGTTGCGAGACTCGGATTCTATATAAGGAGCCGCGCGTCGCCGCCATTTTCACACGTGCATTGAGATTGATAGGGAGAGGACGTGGCTGGCGTCCTCTCCGTTTAGATAGAGAGTGAGACACTTGATTTACTGGAGCATTAGGAGTACTCAGAGAGTGCAGAGTTTTGCTGATAGTTATACTAGTGACCACCAGTTTTATTTATTATTTAATATAATCCGTTCTCTGCCTGAAAAAAAACGATACACAGTCACATACCATATCTGTGCTCAGCCTCAGTGTGCTGCATGATAATATCATCTATGTATATCTGACTGTGCTGAGTAGTGCTCACTGCTCACACAGCTTAATTGTGGGGGAGACTGGGGAGCAGTTATAGCAGGAGTACATATTTAACAGTGCACACTTTTGCTGCCAGAGTGCCAGTGTGACTGACCAGCAGTGACCACCAGTATATTGTCTGCCTGAAAAAGTTAAACACTCGTGTGGTGTTTTTTTTTTTATTCTATAAACGCATTCTGCTGACAGTGTCCAGCAGGTCCGTCATTCATTATATTTCTATCTTCTTCATACTAGTAGTTTAGGAGTCTGCAGTGCTGACAGTGTCCAGCAGGTCCGTCATTATACAATATATACCTGTCCTGCAGTAGTGATATATATATATTTTTTATATCATTATTATCCAGTCTATACTAGCAGACGCAGTACGGTAGTCCACGGCTGTAGCTACCTCTGTGTCGGCAGTCGCTCGTCCATAATTGTAAACCTACCTGTGGTGGGTTTTTTTTTCCTATCTTCTTCATACTAGTAGTTTAGGAGTCTGCAGTGCTGACAGTGTCCAGCAGGTCCGTCATTATACAATATATACCTGTCCTGCAGTAGTGATATATATATATATTTTTTATATCATTATCATCCAGTCTATACTAGCAGACGCAGTACGGTAGTCCACGGCTGTAGCTACCTCTGTGTCGGCAGTCGCTCGTCCATAATTGTATACCTACCTGTGGTGGTTTTTTTTTTCTATCTTCTTCATACTAGTAGTTTAGGAGTCTGCAGTGCTGACAGTGTCCAGCAGGTCCGTCATTATACAATATATACCTGTCCTGCAGTAGTGATATATATATATTTTTTATATCATTATCATCCAGTCTATACTAGCAGATGCAGTACGGTAGTCCACGGCTGTAGCTACCTCTGTGTCAGCAGTCGCTCGTCCATAATTGTATACCTACCTGTGGTGGTTTTTTTTTTTTTCTATCTTCTTCATACTAGTAGTTTAGGAGTCTGCAGTGCTGACAGTGTCCAGCAGGTCCGTCATTATACAATATATACCTGTCCTGCAGTAGTGATATATATATATTTTTTATATCATTATCATCCAGTCTATACTAGCAGACGCAGTACGGTAGTCCGCGGCTGTAGCTACCTCTGTGTCGGCAGTCGCTCGTCATCCATAAGTATACTAGTATCCATCCATCTCCATTGTTTACCTGAGGTGCCTTTTAGTTGTGCCTATTAAAATATGGAGAACAAAAATGTTGAGGTTCCAAAAATAGGGAAAGATCAAGATCCACTTTCACCTCGTGCTGAAGCTGCTGCCACTAGTCATGGCCGAGACGATGAAATGCCATCAACGTCGTCTGCCAAGGCCGATGCCCAATGTCATAGTACAGAGCATGTAAAATCCAAAACACCAAATATCAGTAAAAAAAGGACTCAAAAATCTAAAATAAAATCGTCGGAGGAGAAGCGTAAACTTGCCAATATGCCATTTACCACACGGAGTGGCAAGGAACGGCTGAGGCCCTGGCCTATGTTCATGGCTAGTGGTTCAGCTTTACATGAGGATGGAAGCACTCAGCCTCTCGCTAGAAAAATGAAAAGACTTAAGCTGGCAAAAGCACAGCAAAGAACTGTGCGTTCTTCGAAATCACAAATCCACAAGGAGAGTCCAATTGTGTCGGTTGCAATGCCTGACCTTCCCAACACTGGACGTGAAGAGCATGCGCCTTCCACCATTTGCACGCCCCCTGCAAGTGCTGGAAGGAGCACCCGCAGTCCAGTTCCTGATAGTCAGATTGAAGATGTCAGTGTTGAAGTACACCAGGATGAGGAGGATATGGGTGTTGCTGGCGCTGGGGAGGAAATTGACCAGGAGGATTCTGATGGTGAGGTGGTTTGTTTAAGTCAGGCACCCGGGAAAACACCTGTTGTCCGTGGGAGCAATATGGCCATTGAAATGCCTGGTGAAAATACCAAAAAAATGAGCTCTTCAGTGTGGAAGTATTTCAACAGAAATGCGGACAACATTTGTCAAGCCGTGTGTTGCCTTCGTCAAGCTGTAATAAGTAGGGGTAAGGACGTTAACCACCTCGGAACATCCTCCCTTATACGTCACCTGCAGCGCATTCATCATAAGTCAGTGACAAGTTCAAAAACTTTGGGCGTCAGCAGAAGCAGTCCACTGACCAGTAAATCCCTTCCTCTTGTAACCAAGCTCACGCAAACCACCCCACCAACTCCCTCAGTGTCAATTTCCTCCTTCCCCAGGAATGCCAATAGTCCTGCAGGCCATGTCACTGGCAATTCTGACGAGTCCTCTCCTGCCTGGGATTCCTCCGATGCATCCTTGCGTGTAACGCCTACTGCTGCTGGCGCTGCTGTTGTTGCTGCTGGGAGTCGATGGTCATCCCAGAGGGGAAGTCGTATGACCACTTTTACTACTTCCACCAAGCAATTGACTGTCCAACAGTCCTTTGCGAGGAAGATGAAATATCACAGCAGTCATCCTGCTGCAAAGCGGATAACTGAGGCCTTGGCATCCTGGGCGGTGAGAAACGTGGTTCCGGTATCCATCATTACTGCAGAGCCAACTAGAGACTTGTTGGAGGTACTGTGTCCCCGGTACCAAATACCATCTAGGTTCCATTTCTCTAGGCAGGCGATACCGAAAATGTACATAGACCTCAGAAAAAGACTCACCAGTGTCCTACAAAATGCAGTTGTACCCAATGTCCACTTAACCACGGACATGTGGACAAGTGGAGCAGGGCAGACTCAGGACTATATGACTGTGACAGCCCACTGGGTAGATGTATTGACTCCCGCCGCAAGAACAGCAGCGGCGGCACCAGTAGCAGCATCTCGCAAACGCCAACTCTTTCCTAGGCAGGCTACGCTTTGTATCACCGCTTTCCAGAATACGCACACAGCTGAAAACCTCTTACGGAAACTGAGGAAGATCATCGCAGAATGGCTTACCCCAATTGGACTCTCCTGTGGATTTGTGGCATCGGACAACGCCAGCAATATTGTGTGTGCATTAAATCTGGGCAAATTCCAGCACGTCCCATGTTTTGCACATACCTTGAATTTGGTGGTGCAGAATTATTTAAAAAACGACAGGGGCGTGCAAGAGATGCTGTCGGTGGCCAGAAGAATTGCGGCACACTTTCGGCGTACAGGCACCACGTACAGAAGACTGGAGCACCACCAAAAACGCCTGAACCTGCCCTGCCATCATCTGAAGCAAGAAGTGGTAACGAGGTGGAATTCAACCCTCTATATGCTTCAGAGGTTGGAGGAGCAGCAAAAGGCCATTCAAACCTATACAACTGAGCACGATATAGAAGGTGGAATGCACCTGTCTCAAGCGCAGTGGAGAATGATTTCAACGTTGTGCAAGGTTCTACAACCTTTTGAACTTGCCACACGTGAAGTCAGTTCAGACACTGCCAGCCTGAGTCAGGTCATTCCCCTCATCAGGCTTTTGCAGAAGAAGCTGGAGACATTGAAGGAGGAGCTAACACAGAGCGATTCCGCTAGGCATGTGGGACTTGTGGATGGAGCCCTTAATTCACTTAACAAGGATTCACGGGTGGACAATCTGTTGAAATCAGAGCATTACATTTTGGCCACCGTGCTCGATCCTAGATTTAAAACCTACCTTGGATCTCTCTTTCCAGCAGACACAAGTCTGCTGGGGTTCAAAGAACTGCTGGTGAGAAAATTGTCAAGTCAAGCGGAATGCGACCTGTCAACATCTCCTCCTTCACATTCTCCCGCAACTGGGGGTGCGAGGAAAAGGCTCAGAATTCCGAGCCCACCCGCTGGCGGTGATGCAGGGCAGTCTGGAGCGACTGCTGATGCTGACATCTGGTCCGGACTGAAGGACCTGACAACGATTACGGACATGTCGTCTACTGTCACTGCATATGATTCTCTCCCCATTGAAAGAATGGTGGAGGATTATATGAGTGACCGCATCCAAGTAGGCACGTCAGACAGTCCGTACTTATACTGGCAGGAAAAAGAGGCAATTTGGAGGCCCTTGCACAAACTGGCTTTATTCTACCTAAGTTGCCCTCCCACAAGTGTGTACTCCGAAAGAGTGTTTAGTGCCGCCGCTCACCTTGTCAGCAATCGGCGTACGAGGTTACATCCAGAAAATGTGGAGAAGATGATGTTCATTAAAATGAATTATAATCAATTCCTCCGTGGAGACATTCACCAGCAGCAATTGCCTCCACAAAGTACACAGGGAGCTGAGATGGTGGATTCCAGTGGGGACGAATTGATAATCTGTGAGGAGGGGGATGTACACGGTGATATATCGGAGGATGATGATGAGGTGGACATCTTGCCTCTGTAGAGCCAGTTTGTGCAAGGAGAGATTAATTGCTTCTTTTTTGGTGGGGGTCCAAACCAACCCGTCATTTCAGTCACAGTCGTGTGGCAGACCCTGTCACTGAAATTATGGGTTGGTTAAAGTGTGCATGTCCTGTTTATACAACATAAGGGTGGGTGGGAAGGCCCAAGGACAATTCCATCTTGCACCTCTTTTTTCTTTCATTTTTCTTTGCGTCATTTGCTGTTTGGGGGGTAGTTTTTGGAAGGGCCATCCTGCGTGACACTGCAGTGCCACTCCTAGATGGGCCAGGTGTTTGTGTCGGCCACTTGGGTCGCTTATCTTAGTCACACAGCTACCTCATTGCGCCTCTTTTTTCTTTGCGTCATGTGCTGTTTGGGGGGTGTTTTTTGGAAGGGCCATCCTGCGTGACACTGCAGTGCCACTCCTAGATGGGCCAGGTGTTTGTGTCGGCCACTAGGGTCGCTTAGCTTACTCACACAGCTACCTCATTGCGCCTCTTTTTTTTCTTCTTTGCGTCATGTGCTGTTTGGGGGGTGTTTTTTGGAAGGGCCATCCTGCGTGACACTGCAGTGCCACTCCTAGATGGGCCGGGTGTTTGTGTCGGCCACTTGGGTCGCTGAGCTTAGTCATCCAGCGACCTCGGTGCAAATTTTAGGACTAAAAATAATATTGTGAGGTGTTCAGAATAGACTGAAAATGAGTGGAAATTATGGTTATTGAGGTTAATAATACTTTGGGATCAAAATGACCCCCAAATTCTATGATTTAAGCTGTTTTTTAGGGTTTTTTGAAAAAAACACCCGAATCCAAAACACACCGAATCCGACAAAAAAAATTCGGTGAGGTTTTGCCAAAACGCGTTCGAACCCAAAACACGGCCGCGGAACCGAACACAAAACCAAACACAAAACCCGAAAAATTTCCGGTGCTCATCACTAACCTGAATATGACACACTGGAGACATGTAACTTTATTATTGTTCACCCTTTGCAGGCATTTGCACTTTTTTGCTCCTAATATGCTTTATCATGTTTCCGTTTTTTTGCATCTGTTTTTAAATGGAATTTGTGGATTCTGTGGATATTAAAACTTTTTTTTTTGCATTAATTGGAGGTGCTGGTTCTTGGTTCTGGACTACATATATATATATACTGCTCAAAAAAATAAAGGGAACACTAAAATAACACATCCTTGACCTGAATGAATGAAATATTCTTATTAAATACTTTGTTCTTTACATAGTTGAATGTGCTGACAACAAAATCACACAAAAATTATCAATGGAAATCAAATTTATTAACCCATGGAGGTCTGGATTTGGAGTCACCCTCAAAATTAAAGTGGAAAAACACACTACAGGCTGATCCAACTTTGATGTAATGTCCTTAAAACAAGTCAAAATGAGGCTCAGTAGTGTGTGTGGCCTCCTCGTGCCTGTATGACCTCCCTACAACGCCTGGGCATGCTCCTGATGAGGTGGCGGATGGTCTCCTGAGGGATCTCCTCCCAGACCTGGACTAAAGCATCCGCCAACTCCTGGACAGTCTGTAGTGCAATGTGGCGTTGGTGGATGGAGCGAGACATGATGTCCCAGATGTGCTCAATTGGATTCAGGACTGGGGAACGGACGGGCCAGTCCATAGCATCAATGCCTTCGTCTTGCAGGAACTGCTGACACACTCCAGCCACATGAGGTCTAGCATTGTCTTGCATTAGGAGGAACCCAGGGCCAACCGCACCAGCATATGGTCTCACAAGGGGTCTGAGGATCTCATCTTGGTACCTAATGGCAGTCAGGCTACCTCTGGCGAGCACATGGAGGGCTGTGCGGCCCCCCAAAGAAATGCCACCCCACACCATTACTGACCCACTGCCAAACCGGTCATGCTGGAGGATGTTGCAGGCAGCAGAACGTTCTCCTTGGCGTCTCCAGACTCTGTCACATCTGTCACATGTGCTCAGTGAGAACCTGCTTTCTTCTGTGAAGAGCACAGGGCGCCAGTGGCGAATTTGCCAATCTTGGTGTTCTCTGGCAAATGCCAAACGTCCTGCACGGTGTTGGGCTGTAAGCACAACCCCCACCTGTGGATGTCGGGCCCTCATACCACCCTCATGGAGTCTGTTTCTGATCGTTTGAGTAGACACATGCATATTTGTGGCTTGCTGGAAGTCATTTTGCAGGGCTCTGGCAGTGCTCCTCCTGTTCCTCCTTGCACAAAGGCGGAGGTAGCGGTCCTGCTGCTGGGTTGTTGCCCTCCTACAGCCTCCTCCACGTCTCCTGATGTACTGGCTGGTCTCCTGGTAGCGCCTCCATGCTTTGGACACTACGCTGACAGACACAGCAAACCTTCTTGCCACAGCTCGCATTGATGTGCCATCCAGGATGAGCTGCAATACCTGAGCCACTTGTGTGGGTTGTAGACTCCGTCTCATGCTACCACTAGAGTGAAAGCACTGCCAGCTTTTAAAAGTGACCAAAACATCAGCCAGAAAGCATAGGAGCTGAGAAGTGGTCTGTGGTCACCACCTGCAGAACAACTCCTTTATTGGGGGTGTCTTGCTAATTGCCTATAATTTCCACCTGTTGTCTATTCCATTTGCACAACAGCATGTGAAATTGATTGTCAATCAGTGTTGTTTCCTAAGTGGGCAGTTTGATTTCACAGAAGTGTGTTTGACTTGGAGTTACATTGTGTTGTTTAAGTATTCCCGTTATTTTTTTGAGCAGTGTGTATATATATATATATATATATATATATATATATATATATATATACATGTATAATTTATCTTTTTTCCCGGTAACTGATGTCATTGCTGATAACCCCACAATGCCTTATTGGGCTATAGTATTGCATTTATTATTTATTTATAAACAGTTACTTATATAGTGCAGCAAATTCCGTTGTGCTTTACACTTGGAATTTATGCTTCTGAATTCAGCTAAGGGACTGATAAGAAAGTCCTGACAACCACAATTATAGTGGTACAGTATATCTGACACTTCGTATTGATTTATCACCTTTAACCTTTAGGTGGTTATGTTACATGTGTTTATAGTAATGGTTTTGATGATTTAAATATCCACATCTAATTATTTGTCCATTGGATGTGATCTGAGCAGTCTCCAATGTGCAATTATTGTATTTTTCCTTTTGATAATAACACTGTTCATATACAGTACTTAGCAAACAACACTTCTCTTCTCTAAGTAGCATCAGTCAATGGACGGCACTGCGAGTCTTTACATCACTGATAACAGCTGTTAGGTCACAATTAATTCATTGGCTCTGGTGATGTTAAAACTGTTTCTTTATTCGTCATTAACTTCATTCTTATATAGGATCCTGAGAGGCGTCTACTTTTTTAGAAGTGATTTTGCATGTGAATTTGTCAACCAGAACTAGGCAAAAGTATAGATAGTCAGACAGACAGACAGACAGACAGACAGACAGATGCAGATTGTGTAAATTATGCTCAGTAAGGTGCATATGTGTTCATACCACATACAGGGCGTCATTCAGACCTGACCGCTGCTGTGCGTTTTCACACAGCGGGCGATCAGATCCAAACTGCGCATGCGTACGCACCGGTCAGCGACGGGTTTGTACAAAGGTTCGCACGGGCGTTCGCAAGGAGATTGACAGGAAGAGGGTGTTTGTGGGTGGCAATTGGCCATTTTCACGGAGTGTTTGGAAAAATGCAGGCATGTCCAAGGGTTTCAAGGGAGGGTGTCTAACGTCAAATCCGGTCCTGAACAGCCTGATGTGATCGCAGCGGCTGAGTCCTAGGCTGCGCAGAGACTGCACAAAATTAGTTTGTGCAGCTCTGCTACACATGCGTTCGCACACTTGCACAGCGAAAATACACTCCCAATGACTATCTGATCATAGGACAGCAAAAATTGCTGCTCAGAGATCAGGTCTGAAAACCCCCCACAGATGTAGCTATGCTCATCTTTGCTGTGATGCAGCATGCACAACACGGCTTGCTGCATGGTTTTCCAGGCTGCGACTATATGCAGCTGTTGATCGCTCCATTCATTCCAAGGGATCACCGGCAGTAGCCTATATGTGCATCCAGCTAAAGGAAAGTTTCATTACTTCCTGTAGGTTCTCATATCGGCAACTATAGTCCTTCTGTGCATAAATGTATATTATACTGGCTATGGATGAATGGCCACAAACTTGCAGTTTCCCGTGTGGAAATACATACTATATCCTGGCTGTCTGGATGCCGTAAGTCACATGACCAACATTGCGACATTGAAGATCCCAATATCTTAGCGGGTAGGTATTCATGTCCCATGCCCTAACCCTCCGGAGGTCTTGGCTACGGCTAACCCTCAGGGTGCCAGCTAGGCCTAACGCCCCACATACTGCCACACTCAAACCCCCCCTGGTGCATAATTCCCCCCCCCCCAGGCCCTAACCCGCACCCCAATGCTCAACTTCAGGATGTCAGCTGTAGGTGGTCAGGTGCCGGTCTTCTGAGTGGTGCCAAGATTCCAGCGTTGGTCACATGACCACCCATGTCTGCTGCCCCTAGACTGCTACCACACAGTGCCTCTTCTCTAGAGTCCTGAAGAAGAGCGCTTCCATAAAATGATGTTTTGGTTGTAGTTGATGCTCTTGTCATAGACCATGCTGTATCGGAGAAGGGACAAGTGCCCACACAATGACCTATTTTTTTCCTATTTTTTGCTTTAGTTAAACCTGGGAAGATAAAGCTACTTTTGTGCAAGTCGTTTTAACCAAACTGTATACTTATAACATGAAAGGAGATTATGCTAATGAGAACATTGCTCTTTTGAAACTTTCATCTTTTTTAGGGTTATCAAATATTCAAGACAAAGTGTTATATGAATTAGGTTAAGACGATCAAATCTGTATTTAATGTGTGCGGGGGGAAAAAAAACAACCCAAACTAGCCTTGCAATATTAACAAGTTTTTAATACTTAATATCAAAGACAGCTATATTTAAATGCGTCTTTGTCTGCTTCTGGACATAAAGATAACTCAGCTATGTGTGTCAGGGAAATAACAGCTCAGGCCCATAATTCGTTTTTCAATAACAACTTTTTTTTCTACTATGTCTGCAATGAATTCCAGAGCAAAAATGTTATATTCTAGAACGCCTGGGTAATTAGAAGGGATATTGTAATTAATGACATTAATTATCAGTTCTGGAAAAAAAAATGACCTAAAATGAATCAAATAAATATGGTGTTTTATCTTACAATGAACTCTAGTCATATATATTTCTGTAAACTGATATTGTCCTATCTTCTATACAATAGCCCAGATCTGTCACTCTGTGACTGTGTGGATAACGCTGGGCGTGGCTAGGAGCTCTCATTGGGTTAGCAGCAGGTCTATCACACCCAGTCCACAGCTGATTGGGTGAGACATGCCCTCCCACACAGGTTACATCCAATGGGAGGCTCTGCCCTTTGGCTGCTGTGTGTTCCCAGAGCAGGATTAACAAAAGGGGCTGATGGAGCTGCAGCTCCAGGTCCACACCCCAAAATAGTCCCCCTGCATCTGCAGCATCATACCCTCCAACACTTTACACATAAAAATTGCTACAAACTCAAAAAGGGGGCGTGACCACGGGTAAAGTGGCGTGGTCACGCCCATTTTCCTATACTTTCAATGGAAGTTTGCAGATCCAAAAATCGGTACAGACCATAAAAAAAGGTATTGTACCTGCCAAAAAGGTGCAGCTGGAGGGTATGCTACCGTATCTGCAGCAAGTCTGTGCGCTGTAGATAGGGGGGGGGGATCCTTTTACTGCAGCATCCTATGTCCTGCTGCCAGTCCGGAGCCTCCTCTGCGCGTGATGTCACAGAAGTGCCTCCCCACCACAGCCGTGCCAAGATCCCCAGAGGCCCTGACTCCACCACACAGCACCTGGGCTGCCGGCCTGGAAGCCCCAAGATGGCTAATGTAACGGATAGAGTGGGTGATATCGCGGAGGGTCATGTCTGGATGCTGAATCAATGTAAAAGGTGACAGTGCTGAGCAGCGCAGTGGGTTTGCAGTGTTACTGACACTGCACAGCACTCTCACCTTTTACATTGATTCAGCCAGTCAGTTCTGCCAGCCAGTCACTATTGTCAGTGCCGGTGTCCCAGCGCGCCGCATTACAGGGAAGTAGATGCACTAAATAAACTACAGCTCCCGGCAGCCCTTGGTGCCAAAGCCACCCGGGCTCCCTTCTCTGTCTGAGCCCGGGACTGCCGTAACGGCAGTCCCCCCCTGATGGCTACCCCAGCTCTGCATAATAAGCATAATAAGGGATGTGGCTCTGCATATTATACCTGGTACCAGTATAGTTTACATATTAGACTTGACCACAAATATTGTCTAAATATTTTCACTAGGTATAAGATAAGATTTAACTTTGTTTACTTGGCACCATAGGCGGTGGTTGCACTGCTCACACTGTAAATGCTGTAGCGGCAGGCCTCCTTGTATGACAACTAATATTAGCCCAAGTGCAATGAACATATGATAATGAGGCTCTGTAAGATACTGCGGGGGAACCTATAGGTGTGATCAGCTGTGGATATCATTATATATAAATAAAAAATATATAACAATGGGAGGCTGTGCAGTTGCGGGTTTTGGCAGGTGTATGACTGCAGTGCTGTATTCTGGTAGCATTATATTTTTGACAGCTCGTTGCCACACAACCATTCATTAGCCAATATGTGGGAAGTTAATAGTTTTAAGAAAATATATAAGTGACTCACACTTGTCTACCCTACGGAATTATTTGGGTGACTCCAAGATAATGTGAAGTCCTCGCAGACTCCAGGGAGATTGTGTAAGTCTTCTACATCCCAGACACTTCATAGTGAAAGTGGAAGGCTGGGGGAAGCGATGACTCAAATTGGCCTCACCCCCCACAATGGACACCACATCAGCAAGAAAAAAGTGGCATTTATAAAGTAAATACAAATCAACTCTATTGCTAAAATCCTCATTCTACTAAATAATAATAAGGAAATTACCAATGTTTGAAATTATAACATAAAGTTTAAAAAAAAAAGGTTTGCAAATCTACAAGTATGTGTGCTGAACATATGCATGTTTTTCTTAATCCTACATCCACACTTGGATGGTCAGATTACTCTACAATAGAACTTCAAAAGTAATCTATAACTTCAACTATTTGTAAATAATCAACAATTTATAATTGTTTCCCACCCACCCTTATGTTGGATGTTAAAAAGGAAATGCACAGTTTAACAATCCAATCACTTCAGCGACAGAGACTGACACTTTTATGGCTGAAGTGCTTGGCTTGTTTGTGCCCCCACAGTGGGCTTTAGGCAGCTATGCTACCAGCTCCGAAGTGGCAAGATGTCATCATCACTACCATCCCCATCCTCACTCTCATCAGTGAGTATATCATCCTCACACAATACTAATTACTCTCCGCTGGAATCCTCCATTACATACGTCTCTTTACTTTGATGTAGTTGCTGGGAACAGCCTTCCTCATGATATTTGTAGTTAAATTTGCTGAACATAATCTTTTCCACATTTTGAGGAAATAGCCTCAAAATCTGATAGCTGAGAAGGTTCCCAGCTGTGCTGAAAACTGTTTCTGAGTGCACACTAGAGAGTTGGCAGCTTAAGTATTGCAAAGCCAGTTTGTACAAGGGCCTCCAAATTGCCTTCTTTTCCTTCCAGTAATCAAAGAGACTGAAAATCATGCCTATTTGTACACTGCCATTAAAATAAACAAAGACTATTCTATGGATGGTGGCTGGTGACCGTAAAAGATGGAGTTACAGTAGAGGTGTCATTAATTTTGGGCAATTATTTTAGACTTGATCAGATGTCAAAATGTTGTGTTGATGCATCTGCACCACCAGTGGGTTTTTTGTGAAAGCTCAGTTTTTTTCCTGGCAGCAGTTGCCAGAGAAACTGAAGGAGGATATATTGTTGTATCATGCCACTTGAGCTGACAATTTGCTCACCAGGAGCCCTTTGCATCTCTTAAGATCTGGGTCAGTTGGAAAGAAAGACATTATGTGCCTTTCCTTGCCTCTGCATGTGGCGTATGGTATAGTGGAAATTTTTTTTTTCTTAGAAAACTTTCCCTAAATTGTAGGTGATATTTTTTTATTTAGAGTTTGAAAGTATTATTTTGATTTCAGGTGCCCTTCTTAAACCCTTTATGCCCTTGATCACTGACTTTAATAGATTTTGAAATACTAATATTGTGTTCATCATGACTGGCAGCCACCACAGCACTAGTACTTGGTTGCTGCTCCTGCTCTCCCATCGACTGATCGTGATCCATGTCAACTCAGTGCTTATATTTATTAATGCAGTGGGGCATGGCACCTACTGGGATTTATTGAACACACAGATGTACACAAAAACCCCCAGCTTTTCCCACACAAATGACACGTTTACACTATGGACATACAGGGCTTGTATTTATTGATGCAGTGGGGCACAGCACCTCTGGGCTGCAGCTGCACTGTGGGCAGTGACAAAAAAACACACCAGTGTGCAAGGACACACTTAGGGTTACATGCAGTACCAGTGTGACACCATTAGACAATAGATGTACAGTAACTTCCTGTGCTATAAACATAAAAAGACAATGTTTGCTAACTGCACACAGATCAAACCTAGCTTGGTCAGTGTTAACACTAAAATACAGTAAGGGACATGTGGGTTCCACTGACCATCAAAGTGTCATCTCTCTGTGTATAATGATTAAGGGGGATATGTACTAAGCAGTGATAAAAGTGGAGAAGTGAGCCAGTGGAGAAGTTGCCCATGGCAACCAATCAGCATTGACGTAACATTCATAATTTGCATACTATAAAAGTATATAGAGCAGCTGATTGGTTGCCATGGGCAACTTCTCCACTAGTTCACTTCTCCACTTTTATCACTACTTAGTACTAGAGATGAGCGCCTGAAATTTTTCGGGTTTTGTGTTTTGGTTTTGGGTTCGGTTCCGCGGCCGTGTTTTGGGTTCGAACGCGTTTTGGCAAAACCTCACCGAATTTTTTTTGTCGGATTCGGGTGTGTTTTGGATTCGGGTGTTTTTTTCAAAAAACCCTAAAAAACAGCTTAAATCATAGAATTTGGGGGTAATTTTGATCCCAAAGTATTATTAACCTCAAAAAACATAATTTACACTCATTTTCAGCATATTCTGAACACATCACACCTCACAATATTATTTTTAGTCCTAAAATTTGCACCGAGGTCGCTGTGTGAGTAAGATAAGCGACCCTAGTGGCCGACACAAACACCGGGCCCATCTAGGAGTGGCACTGCAGTGTCACGCAGGATGTCCCTTCCAAAAAACCCTCCCCAAACAGCACATGACGCAAAGAAAAAAAGAGGCGCAATGAGGTAGCTGACTGTGTGAGAAAGATAAGCGACCCTAGTGGCCGACACAAACACCGGGCCCATCTAGGAGTGGCACTGCAGTGTCACGCAGGATGTCCCTTCCAAAAAACCCTCCCCAAACAGCACATGACGCAAAGAAAAAAAGAGGCGCAATGAGGTAGCTGTGTGAGAAAGATAAGCGACCCTAGTGGCCGACACAAACACCGGGCCCATCTAGGAGTGGCACTGCAGTGTCACGCAGGATGTCCCTTCCAAAAAACCCTCCCCAAACAGCACATGACGCAAAGAAAAAAAGAGGCGCAATGAGGTAGCTGTGTGAGTAAGATTAGCGACCCTAGTGGCCGACACAAACACCGGGCCCATCTAGGAGTGGCACTGCAGTGTCACGCAGGATGGCCCTTCCAAAAAACCCTCCCCAAACAGCACATGACGCAAAGAAAAAAAGAGGCGCAATGAGGTAGCTGACTGTGTGAGTAAGATTAGCGACCCTAGTGGCCGACACAAACACCGGGCACATCTAGGAGTGGCACTGCAGTGTCACGCAGGATGTCCCTTCCAAAAAACCCTCCCCAAACAGCACATGACGCAAAGAAAAAAAGAGGCGCAATGAGGTAGCTGTGTGAGTAAGATTAGCGACCCTAGTGGCCGACACAAACACCGGGCCCATCTAGGAGTGGCACTGCAGTGTCACGCAGGATGTCCCTTCCAAAAAACCCTCCCCAATCAGCACATGATGCAAAGAAAAAGAAAAGAAAAAAGAGGTGCAAGATGGAATTATCCTTGGGCCCTCCCACCCACCCTTATGTTGTATAAACAAAACAGGACATGCACACTTTAACCAACCCATCATTTCAGTGACAGGGTCTGCCACACGACTGTGACTGATATGACGGGTTGGTTTGGACCCCCCCCAAAAAAGAAGCAATGAATCTCTCCTTGCACAAACTGGCTCTACAGAGGCAAGATGTCCACCTCATCTTCACCCTCCGATATATCACCGTGTACATCCCCCTCCTCACAGATTATCAATTCGTCCCCACTGGAATCCACCATCTCAGCTCCCTGTGTACTTTGTGGAGGCAATTGCTGCTGGTCAATGTCTCCGCGGAGGAATTGATTATAATTCATTTTAATGAACATCATCTTCTCCACATTTTCTGGATGTAACCTCGTACGCCGATTGCTGACAAGGTGAGCGGCGGCACTAAACACTCTTTCGGAGTACACACTTGTGGGAGGGCAACTTAGGTAGAATAAAGCCAGTTTGTGCAAGGGCCTCCAAATTGCCTCTTTTTCCTGCCAGTATAAGTACGGACTGTGTGACGTGCCTACTTGGATGCGGTCACTCATATAATCCTCCACCATTCTATCAATGTTGAGAGAATCATATGCAGTGACAGTAGACGACATGTCCGTAATCGTTGTCAGGTCCTTCAGTCCGGACCAGATGTCAGCATCAGCAGTCGCTCCAGACTGCCCTGCATCACCGCCAGCGGGTGGGCTCGGAATTCTGAGCCTTTTCCTCGCACCCCCAGTTGCGGGAGAATGTGAAGGAGGAGATGTTGACAGGTCGCGTTCCGCTTGACTTGACAATTTTGTCACCAGCAGGTCTTTCAACCCCAGCAGACCTGTGTCTGCCGGAAAGAGAGATCCAAGGTAGGCTTTAAATCTAGGATCGAGCACGGTGGCCAAAATGTAGTGCTCTGATTTCAACAGATTGACCACCCGTGAATCCTTGTTAAGCGAATTAAGGGCTGCATCCACAAGTCCCACATGCCTAGCGGAATCGCTCCGTGTTAGCTCCTTCTTCAATGCCTCCAGCTTCTTCTGCAAAAGCCTGATGAGGGGAATGACCTGACTCAGGCTGGCAGTGTCTGAACTGACTTCACGTGTGGCAAGTTCAAAGGGCATCAGAACCTTGCACAACGTTGAAATCATTCTCCACTGCACTTGAGACAGGTGCATTCCATCTCCTATATCGTGCTCAATTGTATAGGCTTGAATGGCCTTTTGCTGCTCCTCCAACCTCTGAAGCATATAGAGGGTTGAATTCCACCTCGTTACCACTTCTTGCTTCAGATGATGGCAGGGCAGGTTCAGTAGTTTTTGGTGGTGCTCCAGTCTTCTGTACGTGGTGCCTGTACGCCGAAAGTGTCCCGCAATTTTTCTGGCCACCGACAGCATCTCTTGCACGCCCCTGTCGTTTTTTAAAAAATTCTGCACCACCAAATTCAAGGTATGTGCAAAACATGGGACGTGCTGGAATTTGCCCATATTTAATGCACACACAATATTGCTGGCGTTGTCCGATGCCACAAATCCACAGGAGAGTCCAATTGGGGTAAGCCATTCCGCGATGATCTTCCTCAGTTGCCGTAAGAGGTTTTCAGCTGTGTGCGTATTCTGGAAAGCGGTGATACAAAGCGTAGCCTGCCTAGGAAAGAGTTGGCGTTTGCGAGATGCTGCTACTGGTGCCGCCGCTGCTGTTCTTGCGGCGGGAGTCCATACATCTACCCAGTGGGCTGTCACAGTCATATAGTCCTGACCCTGCCCTGCTCCACTTGTCCACATGTCCGTGGTTAAGTGGACATTGGGTACAACTGCATTTTTTAGGACACTGGTGAGTCTTTTTCTGACGTCCGTGTACATTCTCGGTATCGCCTGCCTAGAGAAGTGGAACCTAGATGGTATTTGGTAACGGGGGCACACTGCCTCAATAAATTGTCTAGTTCCCTGTGAACTAACGGCGGATACCGGACGCACGTCTAACACCAACATAGTTGTCAAGGACTCAGTTATCCGCTTTGCAGTAGGATGACTGCTGTGATATTTCATCTTCCTCGCAAAGGACTGTTGAACAGTCAATTGCTTACTGGAAGTAGTACAAGTGGGCTTACGACTTCCCCTCTGGGATGACCATCGACTCCCAGCGGCAACAACAGCAGCGCCAGCAGCAGTAGGCGTTACACGCAAGGATGCATCGGAGGAATCCCAGGCAGGAAAGGACTCGTCAGACTTGCCAGTGACATGGCCTGCAGGACTATTGGCATTCCTGGGGAAGGAGGAAATTGACACTGAGGGAGTTGGTGGGGTGGTTTGCGTGAGCTTGGTTACAAGAGGAAGGGATTTACTGGTCAGTGGACTGCTTCCGCTGTCACCCAAAGTTTTTGAACTTGTCACTGACTTATTATGAATGCGCTGCAGGTGACGTATAAGGGAGGATGTTCCGAGGTGGTTAACGTCCTTACCCCTACTTATTACAGCTTGACAAAGGGAACACACGGCTTGACACCTGTTGTCCGCATTTCTGGTGAAATACCTCCACACCGAAGAGCTGATTTTTTTGGTATTTTCACCTGGCATGTCAACGGCCATATTCCTCCCACGGACAACAGGTGTCTCCCCGGGTGCCTGACTTAAACAAACCACCTCACCATCAGAATCCTCCTGGTCAATTTCCTCCCCAGCGCCAGCAACACCCATATCCTCCTCATCCTGGTGTACTTCAACACTGACATCTTCAATCTGACTATCAGGAACTGGACTGCGGGTGCTCCTTCCAGCACTTGCAGGGGGCATGCAAATAGTGGAAGGCGCATGCTCTTCACGTCCAGTGTTGGGAAGGTCAGGCATCGCAAACGACACAATTGGACTCTCCTTGTGGATTTGGGATTTCAAAGAACGCACAGTTCTTTGCGGTGCTTTTGCCAGCTTGAGTCTTTTCAGTTTTCTAGCGAGAGGCTGAGTGCTTCCATCCTCATGTGAAGCTGAACCACTAGCCATGAACATAGGCCAGGGCCTCAGCCGTTCCTTGCCACTCCGTGTGGTAAATGGCATATTGGCAAGTTTACGCTTCTCCTCCGACAATTTTATTTTAGGTTTTGGAGTCCTTTTTTTTCTGATATTTGGTGTTTTGGATTTGACATGCTCTGTACTATGACATTGGGCATCGGCCTTGGCAGACGACGTTGCTGGCATTTCATCGTCTCGGCCATGACTAGTGGCAGCAGCTTCAGCACGAGGTGGAAGTGGATCTTGATCTTTCCCTAATTTTGGAACCTCAACTTTTTTGTTCTCCATATTTTATAGGCAGAACTAAAAGGCACCTCAGGTAAACAATGGAGATGGATGGATTGGATAGTTTACTAGTATACAATTATGGACGGACTGCCACGGTTAGGTGGTATAAAAAAACCACGGTTAGGTGGTATATATTATAATAATAATACAATTATGGATGGACGGACTGCCTGCCGACTGCCGACACAGAGGTAGCCACAGCCGTGAACTACCGCACTGTACACTGGTTGATAAAGAGATAGTAGTATACTCGTAACAACTAGTATGACACTATGACGACGGTATAAAGAATGAAAAAAAAACCACGGTTAGGTGGTATATATTATAATAATAATACAATTATGGATGGACGGACTGCCTGCCGACTGCCGACACAGAGGTAGCCACAGCCGTGAACTACCGCACTGTACACTGGTTGATAAAGAGATAGTAGTATACTCGTAACAACTAGTATGACACTATGACGACGGTATAAAGAATGGAAAAAAAACCACGGTTAGGTGGTATATATTATAATAATAATACAATTATGGATGGACGGACTGCCTGCCGACTGCCGACACAGAGGTAGCCACAGCCGTGAACTACCGCACTGTACACTGGTTGATAAAGAGATAGTAGTATACTCGTAACAACTAGTATGACACTATGACGACGGTATAAAGAATGAAAAAAAACCCACGGTTAGGTGGTATATATTATAATAATAATACAATTATGGATGGACGGACTGCCTGCCGACTGCCGACACAGAGGTAGCCACAGCCGTGAACTACCGCACTGTACACTGGTTGATAAAGAGATAGTAGTATACTCGTAACAACTAGTATGACACTATGACGACGGTATAAAGAATGGAAAAAAAACCACGGTTAGGTGGTATATATTATAATAATAATACAATTATGGATGGACGGACTGCCTGCCGACTGCCGACACAGAGGTAGCCACAGCCGTGAACTACCGCACTGTACACTGGTTGATAAAGAGATAGTAGTATACTCGTAACAACTAGTATGACACTATGACGACGGTATAAAGAATGGAAAAAAACCCACGGTTAGGTGGTATATATTATAATAATAATACAATTATGGATGGACGGACTGCCTGCCGACTGCCGACACAGAGGTAGCCACAGCCGTGAACTACCGCACTGTACACTGGTTGATAAAGAGATAGTAGTATACTCGTAACAACTAGTATGACACTATGACGACGGTATAAAGAATGAAAAAAAAACCACGGTTAGGTGGTATATATTATAATAATAATACAATTATGGATGGACGGACTGCCTGCCGACTGCCGACACAGAGGTAGCCACAGCCGTGAACTACCGCACTGTACACTGGTTGATAAAGAGATAGTAGTATACTCGTAACAACTAGTATGACACTATGACGACGGTATAAAGAATGGAAAAAAAACCACGGTTAGGTGGTATATATTATAATAATAATACAATTATGGATGGACGGACTGCCTGCCGACTGCCGACACAGAGGTAGCCACAGCCGTGAACTACCGCACTGTACACTGGTTGATAAAGAGATAGTAGTATACTCGTAACAACTAGTATGACACTATGACGACGGTATAAAGAATGGAAAAAAAACCACGGTTAGGTGGTATATATTATAATAATAATACAATTATGGATGGACGGACTGCCTGCCGACTGCCGACACAGAGGTAGCCACAGCCGTGAACTACCGCACTGTACACTGGTTGATAAAGAGATAGTAGTATACTCGTAACAACTAGTATGACACTATGACGACGGTATAAAGAATGGAAAAAAAACCACGGTTAGGTGGTATATATTATAATAATAATACAATTATGGATGGACGGACTGCCTGCCGACTGCCGACACAGAGGTAGCCACAGCCGTGAACTACCGCACTGTACACTGGTTGATAAAGAGATAGTAGTATACTCGTAACAACTAGTATGACACTATGACGACGGTATAAAGAATGAAAAAAAAACCACGGTTAGGTGGTATATATTATAATAATAATACAATTATGGATGGACGGACTGCCTGCCGACTGCCGACACAGAGGTAGCCACAGCCGTGAACTACCGCACTGTACACTGGTTGATAAAGAGATAGTAGTATACTCGTAACAACTAGTATGACACTATGACGGTATAAAGAATGAAAAAAAAAACCACGGTTAGGTGGTATATATTATAATAATAATACAATTATGGATGGACGGACTGCCTGCCGACTGCCGACACAGAGGTAGCCACAGCCGTGAACTACCGCACTGTACACTGGTTGATAAAGAGATAGTAGTATACTCGTAACAACTAGTATGACACTATGACGACGGTATAAAGAATGGAAAAAAAAACCACGGTTAGGTGGTATATATTATAATAATAATACAATTATGGATGGACGGACTGCCTGCCGACTGCCGACACAGAACTGTACACTGGTTGATAAAGAGATAGTAGTATACTCGTAACAACTAGTATGACACTATGACGACGGTATAAAGAATGGAAAAAAAAACCACGGTTAGGTGGTATATATTATAATAATAATACAATTATGGATGGACGGACTGCCTGCCGACTGCCGACACAGAGGTAGCCACAGCCGTGAACTACCGCACTGTACACTGGTTGATAAAGAGATAGTAGTATACTCGTAACAACTAGTATGACACTATGACGGTATAAAGAAAGAAAAAAAAATACCACGGTTAGGTGGTATATATTGTAATTAGAGATGAGCGGGTTCGGTTCCTCGGAATCCGAACCCGCCCGAACTTCATGTTTTTTTTCACGGGTCCGAGCGACTCGGATCTTCCCGCCTTGCTCGGTTAACCCGAGCGCGCCCGAACGTCATCATGACGCTGTCGGATTCTCGCGAGGCTCGGATTCTATCGCGAGACTCGGATTCTATATAAGGAGCCGCGCGTCGCCGCCATTTTCACTCGTGCATTGAGATTGATAGGGAGAGGACGTGTCTGGCGTCCTCTCCATTAGAATAGAGATAGATTAGATAGAGAGAGAGAGATTGTGCAGAGTCGCAGACAGAGTTAGTTTACCACAGTCAGTGACCAGTGCAGTTGCTAGTTAACTTTTATTTAATATAATATATCCGTTCACTTCTCTCTGCTATATCCGTTCTCTGCCTGAAAAAAAAAACGATACACAGCACAGTCAGTCACACAGTGTGACTCAGTCTGTGTGCACTCAGCTCAGCCCAGTGTGCTGCACAGTCATCAATGTATAAATTAAAAGCTTATAATTAATTGTGGGGGAGACTGGGGAGCACTGCAGGTTGTTAGCAGGAGCCAGGAGTACAATTATATTAATTAACAGTGCACACTTTTGCTGCAGGAGTGGTGACCAGTGCCTGACCACCAGTATAGTATTGTTGTATACTACTAATATCTCTTTAAATATCAACCAGTCTATATTAGCAGCAGACACAGTACAGTGCGGTAGTTCACGGCTGTGGCTACCTCTGTGTCGGCACACGGCAGGCAGTCCGTCCGACCAGAATTGTATTATTTATTATTATATACCTACCACCTAACCGTGGTTTTTTTTTCATTCTTTATACCGTCATAGTGTCATCCTAATTGTTACGAGTATACTACTATCTCTTTATCAACCAGTGTACAGTGCGGTAGTTCACGGCTGTGGCTACCTCTGTGTCGGCACACGGCAGGCAGTCCGTCCGACCAGAATTGTATTATTTATTATTATATACCTACCACCTAACCGTGGTTTTTTTTTCATTCTTTATACCGTCATAGTGTCATCCTAATTGTTACGAGTATACTACTATCTCTTTATCAACCAGTGTACAGTGCGGTAGTTCACGGCTGTGGCTACCTCTGTGTCGGCACACGGCAGGCAGTCCGTCCGACCAGAATTGTATTATTTATTATTATATACCTACCACCTAACCGTGGTTTTTTTTTCATTCTTTATACCGTCATAGTGTCATCCTAATTGTTACGAGTATACTACTATCTCTTTATCAACCAGTGTACAGTGCGGTAGTTCACGGCTGTGGCTACCTCTGTGTCGGCACACGGCAGGCAGTCCGTCAGACCAGAATTGTATTATTTATTATTATATACCTACCACCTAACCGTGGTTTTTTTTTTCATTCTTTATACCGTCATAGTGTCATCCTAATTGTTACGAGTATACTACTATCTCTTTATCAACCAGTGTACAGTGCGGTAGTTCACGGCTGTGGCTACCTCTGTGTCGGCACACGGCAGGCAGTCCGTCCGACCAGAATTGTATTATTTATTATTATATACCTACCACCTAACCGTGGTTTTTTTTTTTCATTCTTTATACCGTCATAGTGTCATCCTAATTGTTACGAGTATACTACTATCTCTTTATCAACCAGTGTACAGTGCGGTAGTTCACGGCTGTGGCTACCTCTGTGTCGGCACACGGCAGGCAGTCCGTCCGACCAGAATTGTATTATTTATTATTATATACCTACCACCTAACCGTGGTTTTTTTTTTCATTCTTTATACCGTCATAGTGTCATCCTAATTGTTACGAGTATACTACTATCTCTTTATCAACCAGTGTACAGTGCGGTAGTTCACGGCTGTGGCTACCTCTGTGTCGGCACACGGCAGGCAGTCCGTCCGACCAGAATTGTATTATTTATTATTATATACCTACCACCTAACCGTGGTTTTTTTTTTTCATTCTTTATACCGTCATAGTGTCATCCTAATTGTTACGAGTATACTACTATCTCTTTATCAACCAGTGTACAGTGCGGTAGTTCACGGCTGTGGCTACCTCTGTGTCGGCACACGGCAGGCAGTCCGTCCGACCAGAATTGTATTATTTATTATTATATACCTACCACCTAACCGTGGTTTTTTTTTTCATTCTTTATACCGTCATAGTGTCATCCTAATTGTTACGAGTATACTACTATCTCTTTATCAACCAGTGTACAGTGCGGTAGTTCACGGCTGTGGCTACCTCTGTGTCGGCACACGGCAGGCAGTCCGTCCGACCAGAATTGTATTATTTATTATTATATACCTACCACCTAACCGTGGTTTTTTTTTCATTCTTTATACCGTCATAGTGTCATCCTAATTGTTACGAGTATACTACTATCTCTTTATCAACCAGTGTACAGTGCGGTAGTTCACGGCTGTGGCTACCTCTGTGTCGGCAGTCGGCAGGCAGTCCGTCCATCCATAATTGTATTATTATTATAATATATACCACCTAACCGTGGTTTTTTTATACCACCTAACCGTGGCAGTCCGTCCATAATTGTATACTAGTATCCAATCCATCCATCTCCATTGTTTACCTGAGGTGCGTTTTAGTTCTGCCTATAAAATATGGAGAACAAAAAAGTTGAGGTTCCAAAATTAGGGAAAGATCAAGATCCACTTCCACCTCGTGCTGAAGCTGCTGCCACTAGTCATGGCCGAGACGATGAAATGCCAGCAACGTCGTCTGCCAAGGCCGATGCCCAATGTCATAGTACAGAGCATGTCAAATCCAAAACACCAAATATCAGAAAAAAAAGGACTCCAAAACCTAAAATAAAATTGTCGGAGGAGAAGCGTAAACTTGCCAATATGCCATTTACCACACGGAGTGGCAAGGAACGGCTGAGGCCCTGGCCTATGTTCATGGCTAGTGGTTCAGCTTCACATGAGGATGGAAGCACTCAGCCTCTCGCTAGAAAACTGAAAAGACTCAAGCTGGCAAAAGCACTGCAAAGAACTGTGCGTTCTTTGAAATCCCAAATCCACAAGGAGAGTCCAATTGTGTCGTTTGCGATGCCTGACCTTCCCAACACTGGACGTGAAGAGCATGCGCCTTCCACTATTTGCATGCCCCCTGCAAGTGCTGGAAGGAGCACCCGCAGTCCAGTTCCTGATAGTCAGATTGAAGATGTCAGTGTTGAAGTACACCAGGATGAGGAGGATATGGGTGTTGCTGGCGCTGGGGGAGGAAATTGACCAGGAGGATTCTGATGGTGAGGTGGTTTGTTTAAGTCAGGCACCCGGGGAGACACCTGTTGTCCGTGGGAGGAATATGGCCGTTGACATGCCAGGTGAAAATACCAAAAAAATCAGCTCTTCGGTGTGGAGGTATTTCACCACAAATGCGGACAACAGGTGTCAAGCCGTGTGTTCCCTTTGTCAAGCTGTAATAAGTAGGGGTAAGGACGTTAACCACCTCGGAACATCCTCCCTTATACGTCACCTGCAGCGCATTCATAATAAGTCAGTGACAAGTTCAAAAACTTTGGGTGACAGCGGAAGCAGTCCACTGACCAGTAAATCCCTTCCTCTTGTAACCAAGCTCACGCAAACCACCCCACCAACTCCCTCAGTGTCAATTTCCTCCTTCCCCAGGAATGCCAATAGTCCTGCAGGCCATGTCACTGGCAAGTCTGACGAGTCCTCTCCTGCCTGGGATTCCTCCGATGCATCCTTGCGTGTAACGCCTACTGCTGCTGGCGCTGCTGTTGTTGCCGCTGGGAGTCGATGGTCATCCCAGAGGGGAAGTCGTAAGCCCACTTGTACTACTTCCAGTAAGCAATTGACTGTTCAACAGTCCTTTGCGAGGAAGATGAAATATCACAGCAGTCATCCTACTGCAAAGCGGATAACTGAGGCCTTGGCATCCTGGGTGGTGAGAAACGTGGTTCCGGTATCCATCATTACTGCAGAGCCAACTAGAGACTTGTTGGAGGTACTGTGTCCCCGGTACCAAATACCATCTAGGTTCCATTTCTCTAGGCAGGCGATACCGAAAATGTACACAGACCTCAGAAAAAGAGTCACCAGTGTCCTAAAAAATGCAGCTGTACCCAATGTCCACTTAACCACGGACATGTGGACAAGTGGAGCAGGGCAGGGTCAGGACTATATGACTGTGACAGCCCACTGGGTAGATGTATGGACTCCCGCCGCAAGAACAGCAGCGGCGGCACCAGTAGCAGCATCTCGCAAACGCCAACTCTTTCCTAGGCAGGCTACGCTTTGTATCACCGCTTTCCAGAATACGCACACAGCTGAAAACCTCTTACGGCAACTGAGGAAGATCATCGCGGAATGGCTTACCCCAATTGGACTCTCCTGTGGATTTGTGGCATCGGACAACGCCAGCAATATTGTGTGTGCATTAAATCTGGGCCAATTCCAGCACGTCCCATGTTTTGCACATACCTTGAATTTGGTGGTGCAGAATTTTTTAAAAAACGACAGGGGCGTGCAAGAGATGCTGTCGGTGGCAAGAAGAATTGCGGGACACTTTCGGCGTACAGGCACCACGTACAGAAAACTGGAGCACCACCAAAAACTACTGAACCTGCCCTGCCATCATCTGAAGCAAGAAGTGGTAACGAGGTGGAATTCAACCCTCTATATGCTTCAGAGGTTGGAGGAGCAGCAAAAGGCCATTCAAGCCTATACAATTGAGCACGATATAGTAGGTGGAATGCACCTGTCTCAAGTGCAGTGGAGAATGATTTCAACATTGTGCAAGGTTCTGATGCCCTTTGAACTTGCCACACGTGAAGTCAGTTCAGACACTGCCAGCCTGAGTCAGGTCATTCCCCTCATCAGGCTTTTGCAGAAGAAGCTGGAGGCATTGAAGGAGGAGCTAACACGGAGCGATTCTGCTAGGCATGTGGGACTTGTGGATGCAGCCCTTAATTCGCTTAACAAGGATTCACGGGTGGTCAATCTGTTGAAATCAGAGCACTACATTTTGGCCACCGTGCTCGATCCTAGATTTAAAGCCTACCTTGGATCTCTCTTTCCGGCAGACACAGGTCTGCTGGGGTTGAAAGACCTGCTGGTGACAAAATTGTCAAGTCAAGCGGAACGCGACCTGTCAACATCTCCTCCTTCACATTCTCCCGCAACTGGGGGTGCGAGGAAAAGGCTCAGAATTCCGAGCCCACCCGCTGGCGGTGATGCAGGGCAGTCTGGAGCGACTGCTGATGCTGACATCTGGTCCGGACTGAAGGACCTGACAACGGTTACGGACATGTCGTCTACTGTCACTGCATATGATTCTCTCAACATTGATAGAATGGTGGAGGATTATATGAGTGACCGCATCCAAGTAGGCACGTCACACAGTCCGTACTTATACTGGCAGGAAAAAGAGGCAATTTGGAGGCCCTTGCACAAACTGGCTTTATTCTACCTAAGTTGCCCTCCCACAAGTGTGTACTCCGAAAGAGTGTTTAGTGCCGCCGCTCACCTTGTCAGCAATCGGCGTACGAGGTTACATCCAGAAAATGTGGAGAAGATGATGTTCATTAAAATGAATTATAATCAATTCCTCCGCGGAGACATTGACCAGCAGCAATTGCCTCCACAAAGTACACAGGGAGCTGAGATGGTGGATTCCAGTGGGGACGAATTGATAATCTGTGAGGAGGGGGATGTACACGGTGATATATCGGAGGGTGAAGATGAGGTGGACATCTTGCCTCTGTAGAGCCAGTTTGTGCAAGGAGAGATTAATTGCTTCTTTTTTGGGGGGGGTCCAAACCAACCCGTCATATCAGTCACAGTCGTGTGGCAGACCCTGTCACTGAAATGATGGGTTGGTTAAAGTGTGCATGTCCTGTTTTGTTTATACAACATAAGGGTGGGTGGGAGGGCCCAAGGATAATTCCATCTTGCACCTCTTTTTTCTTTTCTTTTTCTTTGCATCATGTGCTGATTGGGGTGGGTTTTTTGGAAGGGACACCCTGCGTGACACTGCAGTGCCACTCCTAGATGGGCCCGGTGTTTGTGTCGGCCACTAGGGTCGCTAATCTTACTCACACAGCTACCTCATTGCGCCTCTTTTTTTCTTTGCGTCATGTGCTGTTTGGGGAGGGTTTTTTGGAAGGGACATCCTGCGTGACACTGCAGTGCCACTCCTAGATGTGCCCGGTGTTTGTGTCGGCCACTAGGGTCGCTAATCTTACTCACACAGTCAGCTACCTCATTGCGCCTCTTTTTTTCTTTGCGTCATGTGCTGTTTGGGGAGGGTTTTTTGGAAGGGCCATCCTGCGTGACACTGCAGTGCCACTCCTAGATGGGCCCGGTGTTTGTGTCGGCCACTAGGGTCGCTAATCTTACTCACACAGCTACCTCATTGCGCCTCTTTTTTTCTTTGCGTCATGTGCTGTTTGGGGAGGGTTTTTTGGAAGGGACATCCTGCGTGACACTGCAGTGCCACTCCTAGATGGGCCCGGTGTTTGTGTCGGCCACTAGGGTCGCTTATCTTACTCACACAGCGACCTCGGTGCAAATTTTAGGACTAAAAATAATATTGTGAGGTGTGAGGTATTCAGAATAGACTGAAAATGAGTGTAAATTATGGTTTTTGAGGTTAATAATACTTTGGGATCAAAATGACCCCCAAATTCTATGATTTAAGCTGTTTTTTAGTGTTTTTTGAAAAAAACACCCGAATCCAAAACACACCCGAATCCGACAAAAAAAATTCGGTGAGGTTTTGCCAAAACGCGTTCGAACCCAAAACACGGCCGCGGAACCGAACCCAAAACCAAAACACAAAACCCGAAAAATTTCAGGCGCTCATCTCTAATTGTAATACAATTATGGATGGACGGACTGCCTGCCGAGTTCCGACTGCCGACACAGAGGTAGCCACAGCCGTGAACTACCGCACTGTACTGTGTCTGCTGCTAATATAGACTGGTTGATAAAGAGATAGTATACAATACATACAACAATATACTACTATACTGGTGGTCAGGCACTGGTCACCACTAGTCACACTGGCAGTGGCACTCCTGCAGCAAAAGTGTGCACTGTTTAATTTTAAATTAATATAATATTATGTACTCCTGGGGGCTCCTGCTATAACAACCTGCAGTGCTCCCCAGTCTCCCCCACAATTATTATAAGCTTTGCCTTTTATACATTGATGTGCAGCACACTGGGCTGAGCTGAGTGCACACAGACTGAGTCACACTGTGTGACTGGCTGCTGCTGTGTATCGTTTTTTTTCAGGCAGAGAACGGATATAGCAGAGAACGGATATATATTAAAATAAATAAAAGTTAACTAACAACAACTGCACTGGTCACTGTGGTAAACTCTGTCTGACTCTGCACAATCTCTCTCTCTCTTCTAATCTAATTTCTAATGGAGAGGACGCCAGCCACGTCCTCTCCCTATCAATCTCAATGCACGTGTGAAAATGGCGGCGACGCGCGGCTCCTTATATAGAATCCGAGTCTCGCGAGAATCCGACAGCGTCATGATGACGTTCGGGCGCGCTCGGGTTAACCGAGCAAGGCGGGAAGATCCGAGTCGCTCGGACCCGTGAAAAAAAACATGAAGTTCGGGCGGGTTCGGATTCAGAGGAACCGAACCCGCTCATCTCTACTTAGTACATGTCCCTCTAAATGTCTGATATGCAATAAACACTTTCGATCGTCCAGTGTGAAATGGCACCCAAAAACCTGCGAGATTTGATGACGTTTTGCCTCATTCTGGAATCCGGTGCTTGGATTACCTCAGATTCCTAAAGTTCGGACGGGCTAAATTTTCTGAAAACTGAGCTAGCACATCTGTATTTGTTAACTGGCCAAATGTATACATACAGTATGTCGGGTGTAGTATGGCACGCCGGCGGCCGGGCTCCCGGCGACCAGCATACCGGAGCCGGGAGTCCGACCGCCAGCATACCGTCAGCGTAGCGAGCGCAAATGAGCCCCTTGCAGGCTCGCTGCGCTCACCATGCTGCAGGCACAGTGGTGCCCTAAGCGCTCCACGCTATTTATTCTCCCTCCAGGGGGGTCGTGGACCCCGAGAGAGAAAATCTGTCGGTATGCCGGCTGTCGGGATTCCGGCACCAGTATACTGTGCGCCGGGATCCCGACAGTCGGCAACCTGAAGACCACTCAGTATGTCAATAAAACATTTTTTTCCCAAATTGCAAAAAGAGAAAAAATATTGTTTCCCCTATTTTACTTTTCTGTCATTTTTGTGGGTTAAATAAAGGAAACAATTTATTTAAACACTATATTTATTTGCATGTGCTGAAGTGTAATAGTTAAATTATATTTTATTATCTCACAGTCATTGCCAATTTAATTCATCCATTCCTCTATGGAAATCTCCAGACCATTTTGTGTGTACCTGCTTCAGAAGTATTCTGAGACCTTTTTAAAAAGGTTTTGTTGACCCCTTAATGAGGGCAAACAATAATGAGAAAAGCAAAACACCAACTGAATTTCATGTTCATTAATGCAGGGAGGTTTAATTTCCGGCTCACAGGCAGCTACAAAATGGGAAAGTCATCTGTTCATCATCCTCTTTGCAGCTATAGTCATTACTGTAGAAAAATAATCAAAGTCTCAATTTGTGTATTTGACTTTAAAGCATAACCATGTCCCCCAGGAATGTAAAATGCACACACAAGAAATGCAATAAATAATCTTACTGCCTATGTGTCTATAAAGAATAATACATCTAATATTAATGTATCGGACAGCAATATCACTTTTTACTCAGATTTTTCTTTTTTTTGTGTATTAAACATAGTATACTGTATGTGTATTGCAGTTAAAAAATAATTACAATTGTCTTATTTTTTTCATTATTATATATAATTAGATTTTTTTTATACTGTATTTATTAAGCACCAAACATGTTCTGCATATTTGTATAAATTGCAACAGACTTACAGTACCTCTAGCTATCATTTAATAACCGTCACAATATAAAGAGTGGATCTTGTTTGTGGGAGTTTACAATCTAAAAGAAGAGAGAAAAAATGTAATATAGTCATAGCCAGATTAAGGGGGGACACATGGCATACTGTACCCTGGGCCCCCCTCTGTCAGAGGGCCCCCTGGCTGGAGCACATTGACATAACTAGCTCTCCTTCTTGTGCAGCAGCAGAACCAGGCAGTCAGAATGTGAAAAGGACAGTATGCAGTGCAGGCAGAAACACAGGAGTAACAGGTTTCATGAGTTACTGACGGAGCTTCTCAAACAGAGGAGAGCTAGAAGTGGGAGAGAGCTGTAAGTAAGCAAGGGATCCCAGCTTCTCCTCCTCCCTGCATAAATCCTGTATAACCTGTTATCTAATGAGAGCATTTGGGTCTAGAGAGAGAGACAAACATAGAGTCCTCCTGATTCCTGTCCCAGTGTGTAAGTAGTACAGAGGCTGCTGCTATTCTTGCATGTGACACAATAGTTGATAGATTTTATTTTTTATGTGTATTTTAAGGTTAAGTTGTCTATGGTCCACTGCAAGAAAACGTTATAAAAAAAGTTGTCTCTCAATTAGGTGGCACTATAAACAATGTGCAGGCCTTATAAAACTATTAGTTTAAATCTAATATACACCTTTGGTTTAAATTTAAACAATCCATTCCTTCTAATATGACCCATTCCAGGAGGTACAAAATGCTCTCTACCTGGACTTCCCTCTTAATTTCTGATTGCAATCACCTGTGTCGAAATACGTTTCTTATCAATAGGTGAAACAGGTGATTCCAATCAAGTATTAAGAGGGAAGTCCAGGTAGAGAGCATTTTACACACATGGTGCGGCGGACATTTTCCCAGTGATTTCCCCACTGCACATGCGCAGAACACTGAAAATGTCGGCTGCACCATTTTCATGGTGATTCCAGAGCGCTGCTGACATCGACGTGGGACTCCGGATGGGTAAGTATTTAAAATATGGGTACAGCGTGTGCGGTGGGTGCCCCCTCTGGAATATTGAGCCTGTGTGCAGCACACACACTACACCCATTATAAATATGCTGGTGAATCTAAGTAAAAGGCCACTTGGATGAGGTACACCGTACTAGAGGTCCCAGACGACCGATTAAGGTCTAAAAAAATCTGGACAATGGGGTGGATAAGTAGTTCAGTTTAGGAGCGTAGGATGGAGCACAAACATTAAGGTTATCCTGGCGAGTACTAACGTAACAAGGAGCAGTCTTATGCAAATGTGATTGTTTTAAAGATACTGTGAAAAATGAAATATAACTACGCCGTGTCCCCCCTTCCCCCCGTTCTGACAACCCACATGGCGCAAACAGCCCTCCCCCCAGGGATTTATACTTACCAGTCCCAGGAGCGGGCGTCCGCTTCTTCTAGGAGGCTGCTGGGCGCCAGATCCTGCTTCTGTGCTATGACCCCTGGTGCTGTAAAGTGAGCTGTTGCTTTGCAGCATCACTTCACTGCAAAGGGGTAACAGTGCAGCACATGGAGGACCAGGTGCCCGGCAGCACTCACCGGAGCACCGATCCCCGGCTCCCAGGAATGGTAAGTATGATTTTTTTTAATTTCTTTTTTTAAGGTGATCAGCTTGTGTGTCCTTTGGACACACAGAGCTGATCACCTTAGCCCGGTCCCACACACCTTTCTCAGTTGGGGGCAGAGAAAGCTGTGCAAAAGGCTACTTACTTTAGTGCTGCCCTGTGATTATGGCCACCTGGGGTTGGCGTTATTAGCGCAGGCTACACTGCAGTGTTTGTCACTTTTTTATTTTTAGTAAATTTGGCCATATTGCATTTCCCATTATGGGAAAAGCATGTGGGTTACTAAAAAAAAGATAATTAAAGGGTTTGGAGTAGTTTTTCATGAAAACTGCTCCAAAAGTCCTTCAGTACATTGAGTGATACTAAAATAATGTGAAAAGGGTGTGAAAGTATCAATATAATAATAATAATAATAATAACAACTGTGACTTGATTCGTTAAGGGGTCCAGGAGACATGTCCGACATTTGTGACTTTCCTGGACAGTCTGAAAGGTCAGCAAAATAAAGATAATTTTTTTTTTTTAATGTGCATCATCATTTGGATTCAGTTTTGCTTATTAATTACCAGAAGTCAGGGCCTTAAAGACAGGTGTGCGACCATTGTCCTGCCCATTGTGCAAGGCCAAGTGGGCGACATTAGCTCTGCTGCAGAGATGCAAATACATGATAAAAAAGGAGCTGTAGAGCCGTGATAAAGAGATGCAAGGCCGTGATAAATAGTTGCAGAGCTGTGATATATAAGATATAGCGCTGTGATAAAGAGTTGCAGAGCTGTGATATATGAGATGCAGAGGTGTTATAAATTAAGAGATGTAGATATGTAATAAATAAATGTAGAGCTGTAATAAAGAGCTGCAGAGCTGTGATAAAGAGATACAGAGCTGTGATAAGGAGATGCAGAGCTGTGATATATGAGATGCAGAGCTGTTATAATGAGATGCAGAGCTGTGGTAAATAAAGAGATGCAGAGCTGGGAAAAATAAAGAGATGCAGAGCAGAGATAAAGAGATGCAGAGCTGTGATGAAAAGATGCAGAGCTGTGATGAAGAGATGCAGAGCTGTGATAAGGAGATGCAGAGCTGTGATATATGAGATGCAGAGCTGTTATAATGAGATGCTGAGCTGTGGTAAATACAGAGATGCAGAGCTGGGAAAAATAAAGAGATGCAGAGCTGGGAAAAATAAAGAGATGCAGAGCAGAGATAAAGAGATGTAGAGCTGTGATATATGAAATGCAGAGCTGTGATATATAATATATAGCACTGTGATGAAGAGATGCAGATCTGTGATATATGAGATGCAGAAATGTGATAAATAGATGTAGAGATGTGATAGAGATGCAGTGCTGTGATATATGAGATGCAGAGCTGTGATATATGAGAAGCAGAAATGTGATAAATAGATGTAGAGATGTGATAGAGATGCAGTGCTGTGATATATGAGATGCAGAGCTGTGATATATGAGATGCAGAGCTGTGATATATAAGATATAGCACTGTGATGCAGAGATGCAGAGCTGTGATAAAGCATTGCAGAGCTGTGATATATGAGATGCATAAATGTGATAAAGAGATGTAGAGATGTAATGAGATGCAATGCTGTGATATATGAGATGCAGAGCTGTAATGAAGAGACGCAGAGCTGTGATATATGATATGCAGGGCTGTGATATATAAGATGCAGAGCTGTGATATATGAGATGCATAAATGTGATAAAGAGATGTAGAGATGTAATGAGATGCAGTGCTGTGATATATGAGATGCAGAGCTGTGATGAAGAGACGCAGAGCTGTGATATATGATATGCAGGGCTGTGATATATAAGATGCAGAGCTGGGATATATGAGATGCATAAATGTGATAAAGAGATGTAGAGATGTAATGAGATGCAGTGCTGTGATATATGAGATGCAGAGCTGTGATGAAGAGACGCAGAGCTGTGATATATGATATGCAGGGCTGTGATAAATAAGATGCAGAGCTGTGATAAAGAGATGCAGGGCTGTGATAAATAAGATGCAGAGCTGTGATAAAGAGATGCAGAGCTGTGATATTTGAGATGGAGAGCTGTGATAAATAAAATGCAGAGCTGTGATAAAGAGATACAGAGCTGTGATAAATAAAGAGATGCAGAGCTGTGATATAAGAGATGCAGAGCTCTGATAAAGAGATGCAGAGCTGTGGTAAATAAAGAGATGCAGAGCTGTGATAATGAGATGCAGAGCTGTGATAAAGAGATGCAGAGCTGTGGTAAATAAAGAGATGCAGAGCTGTGATAAATAAAGACATGCAGAGCTGTGATATGTGAGATGCAGTGCTGTGATAAATAAAGAGATGCAGTGCTGTGATATAAGAGATGCAGAGCTGTGAGAAAGAGATGCAGAGCTGTGGTAAATAAAGAGATGCAGTGCTGTGATATAAGAGATGCAGAGCTGTGAGAAAGAGATGCAGAGCTGTGGTAAATAAAGAGATGCAGAGCTGTGATAATGAGATGCAGAGCTGTGATAAATAAAGACATGCAGAGCTGTGATATGTGAGATGCAGTGCTGTGATAAATAAAGAGATGCAGTGCTGTGATATAAGAGATGCAGAGCTGTGAGAAAGAGATGCAGAGCTGTGATATGTGAGATGCAGAGCTGTGATAAATAAAGACATGCAGAGCTGTGATATGTGAGATGCAGAGCTGTGATAAATAAAGAGATGCAGTGCTGTGATATAAGAGATGCAGAGCTGTGAGAAAGAGATGCAGAGCTGTGATAAATAAAGAGATGCAGAGCTGTGATATATGAGATGCAGTGCTGTGATAAATAAAGAGATGCAGTGCTGTGATATAAGAGATGCAGAGCTGTGAGAAAGAGATGCAGAGCTGTGATAAATAAAGAGATGCAGAGCTGTGATATGTGAGATGCAGAGCTGTGATAAATAAAGAGATGCGGTGCTGTGATATAAGAGATGCAGAGCTGTGAGAAAGAGATGCAGAGCTGTGATAAATAAAGAGATGCAGAGCTGTGATATATGAGATGCAGTGCTGTGATAAATAAAGAGATGCAGTGCTGTGATATAAGAGAGGCAGAGCTGTGAGAAGGAGATGCAGAGCTGTGGTAAATAAAGACATGCAGAGCTGTGATAATGAGATGCAGAGCTGTGATAAATAAAGACATGACATCCCCAGTAACATCAACAAGGAGGTGTGCTGTATCATCCTATTACTGCAAACTTATTTTAACAAGGCTATATTAGTTTCAAACAATATCATTAGTTAACAAATAATATAATTCGTTATTTGCTGCTGTAATGCATGGGTCAGAGACAGGTCACATGTTCATTGTATTTTATTTAACATTTATTATTGGAAATCGGGTAAACCTTTGTGCATTTTGCAGACTGTACTCACTTTTTGAAAACATTAATGCAGTACGGTGGGTATATCTAGAAATTAAGAACTGACACAAATATGAGTACAAAGACTATAAATGTGTACAGGCAAAGTCACCAAAGAAGCCGTTTGTTTTAATGTCTTGGGGTTTATGTAATAGGCTCAGAGTTTGCCGCTGGTGCAGGATGTCAGCTGAGAATGGCCTATTTTGTAAAGCCGCAATCAGAATGCAAAATCAGGTTGGTTTTGCCTGGTAAATAAATGCCGCTTTAAAAATTGACGCCCAACATCCAGCGCCTCGGCAAACTCAGGGCCTATTACATACAGTATACCCCCTTGTGTTCCCGCTGTCACACACCCAGATATTACTTGTCATACAGCTACATGTATTTTACATTTCACTCCTAGAGTACATTATACAGCGCAGCAGGGATGCTCACACCTTATGGTATACAATAAACAGTTGACTTTAATGTGTTTATACCCCTTAAGGATATACAACATAGACAGCTAATTAAATAAAACACATGACAACAGGAGTTGGCTGAAAATTTTGTTACATTTTATTTGACAATTAAGTTTCTTTCCAACGATTAAAGTTTGTGTGTTGGCAGACAACAGGAGTGGACAACATGTAACAAGACAGGCATTCATTCCAAACTCAGCCATTGGTGTACAACTCTCTGCGATTACACACACCCACATGGGCGGTGCTGGGACAATCCTCATATATCATTGGCTAAGGACATTATGGTGCATACATGGGACACATTCTATGGAAGCTAATGTTAATATATTTTTTTTTACGGGCAACTTTCCCAATGAAATAATACCGAGCTTGAATAATTTAAAATCCATTATAACACTTGCCTAAATCATGTGTACAGTGACAGTAATAATGTGTGTAGTGAGCTGTCACTCTGCGCTTACATTTTGTCATGTGACTAACTTGGAGCAGAAGAGATTAAACTGCCAGCAATATGCTTTGATATATTATAATGGTCAACAATTAGCCTTCTGTTAATTGGGTCATGAAAGCTCAGTGTAAGTCTTCCTGGAGGCATGGTTGGAATAGAATCCTTTATATCCAGTGTGGCTGATTATACACTGAAGATGCCTTATAACAAATGTAAGAATGGGATGCGGTCAGCATCATGATGGTCAGGATGCTGGCAGCCATGCGACCGACGCCAGAATCCTTACACCACTCGGATGTAAGAATTAGGCACTAGCGGAAGGGGGTTAGTCGCAGCCGCCACCGCCTGGAGTCTTAGCCCTAGCCGCCACCCCAGGCAGGTTATGGTTAGGGGAGGGGACTGTGGAGGGGTAAAATAATTTCCCCGTCCCCTGTTCACATTCTAATTGTAAGGATGCTGGGGTCAGTCATGTGACCACCGGCATTCTGACCACAAGGATCCTCTATCACACCCGTAAGAATAGGCATGCGCAGCACATTTTATTAGGGTGTGTTCAATGCCATATGTGCATGTCAAGCACCACCTATTGGGTGTGTCTAGCACCACATATTGAGTGTGTCAAGCACCACCTATTGGGTGTGTCTAGCACCACATATTGAGTGTGTCTAGCACCACCTATTGAGTGTGTCTAGCACCGCCTATTGGGCGTGCCTAGCACCGCCTATTGAGTGTGTCTAGCACTGCATACTGGGTGTGTCTAGCAACGCATATTGGGAGTGTCTATAACCACCTATTGGGCGTGACTCGCACTATTTTACAATTAGTGCAAGTGGGAAAGCATAACAATTTCCCCCTCTCTGTCTCCAACCTTTCCCCTCTCGTTGTCTCCAGCAATAGCCCTCTGTCTCTCTGTCTCCAGCCTTATCCACCTCTTTTCCTCCCTCCTTATCCTCCTCTTTTCCTCCAGCCTTATCCGCCTCTCTATTATTTCCTTATTTCCTTCTTTGTTTCCAGCCTTATATCGCTCTCTGTCTTCAGCCTTATATATATATTGTATATACACAGACACATATTGTTATTTACTTATTTATTTATTTTTTATTAACAGTTTATTATATAGCACAGCATATTCCATTGTTCTTTACAATTAGAACAACAGCAATAGAACAAAACTGGGCAAAAACAGACATTCATAGAGGTAGGAAGGCCCTGCTCGCAAGCTTACAATCTATAGGGAAATAGGCGTTGATACACAAGGATAGATGCTACCTATTGCATAATGGTCCACCAGATTGCTAGGTTCTTAATGGGTTGTATGATATGATCACCCAGCAGTGTTGGCCAAGGGTCAGGAGTATGTGAGAGTAAAGAAAGACAAGATATGTAAGGTTATGTGTAATGTACAGAGAGAATGTAATTAGATAGGGAAGCATTGAAGGTTATGTGGGTGGGTCTGGAATTTGATAGGCTTGTCTGAAGAGGTGAGTTATCAGGGAACGTTCAGAGGTTTGCAGACTAGAGGCCAGTCTTATTGTGTATGGGAGGGTATTCCACAGAGTGGGTGAAGCCCTGATTAAGTCCTGTAATTTTGAGTGGGAACAAGTAATACGTGTGGATGAGAGATGCTGATCTTGTGCAGAGCGGAGAGGTCAGCAGATTTATTGAGATGAGTGAAGAGATAGCCTTGTATGTAAGTAAAAGTATTATATATTTAATACGGTAGAATACCGGTAACCAATGGAGGGACTGACAGAGCGAATCTGCAGACGATGAACGTCTAGCGAGGAAGATTAGCCTCGCAGCTACATTCAAAATGGATTGTAGCAGTGAGAGCCTATGTTTGGGAAGACCAGTCAGGAGACTGTTACAATAATCAGTGTGGGAGATAATGAGAGCATGGATTAGAGTTTTTGCTGTGTCTTGTGTAAGATATGGTCATATTTTGGATATGCTTCTTAGATGTATGTAACATGATTTTGAGACAGATTGAATTTGGGGAACAAATGACAGTTCAGAGTCAAGAATGACACCTAGGCAGCGGACTTGTGGGGTAGGGATGATTGCTGGGTTATCAACAGTGATAAAGATATCAGGTTGGTAACTACTATTGGCCGGTGGAAATATAATGTATTCTGTTTTGGAAATATTAAGTTTGAGGTGGTGAGATGTTATCCAAGATGAAATGGCAGAAAGGCATTCAGTGACATGGCCCAATACAGATGGTGACAACTCTGGAGAGAATAGGTAGATTTGAGTATCTACCTATCCTCTCCAGACCATGCAGATGATACTGAAATCCAAAAGAGATGATTAGTTTGCCAAGGGATGTGGTATAGATTGAGAAAATCAGAGGACCTAAGACTGAGCCTTGCGGTACTCCAACTGAGAGAGGTAGTGAAGAGGAGGTGGAATCAGAGAAATGAACATATCATATAAATATATATATATATATATATATATATAAAATTATGTATATATATATATATATATATATATACATTTCTTTATTCTCTTTTATTCCTGTATGTTACCAGAACTTGATTTGTTGTAAATAGTAATTAACACTACATTTAGTTTCAGACATTTTCTACTTTTAAACTCCTTGTAAACCTGTTTATTATACTTGTTTCTGGTTCTAAACATCTGGCATGTACCACCTATGATGTCCTTTTTTTGACACTGTTTACCTAAAGTTACTGTGTGAGGCTCTGTCTATTATGTGTTAGTAAGTGCTATGTTTATCACTTACATTTACCTCTGAAGAAGTCATACTGATGAAACGCATTGGGTACTTTATGAATATCATCTGCATCATCTTAGTTGCAGGCGTATGAGGAGTGGCCGACATTAGGGTAAGCTTGTGCACACGAGGCACCCTCTGCATACACCTATGCATGTATGGTCTGATTCTGAGTTGCACCTGGATCAAACCATGTTCACATAGATCTGTGCATGCACAGTATAGACGCCCCACCTGAACACATACTAGGAGCAGAAAATGTGCATCTAAATACACCCCTAAGGAAGACTGTTTTGGTGAAACACGTTGGGAAATAAATTAAGTCAAGAGCTCACACCCAATGAGGAGTTAAGCAGATTAAATTCAAAAATTTGTGTTTGAGTAAGGACTTTTTTTAAAAATAAATAACATTTGGAATATGCAAACTGAAAGGCTGACTGGCCATCTATCGGGTGTCCCTAGAGTGAGGGGTCTCATTGTCGGATTCTCCAAGAGAAGATATAAACTCAACAGTCCTTTGGTCTATGAGAAGAAATTTCAAAGTTATAGAATTATAACTGGACACAGAATTATTATCTTTTCACAGTTGATATACAGTGATACTATTGGCGGCCTTTGGGATATCTATTGATATATATCTTAGAGATGAGTGCTTCAGATTTTAGGAAATCCAAACCGCTCCAAACTTTCGGGATCCTAGGCAATCTGAACCGGAGCTTGGATTTGCCCAGCTGCCTTGGATTCCAAACCAAGGCAAAACTCCATCCTACCACTGTTGGATCTCAGATTCCAAAGCCCCATGGAAACTAATAAGCTGACCGCTGAATGGGTGAGAGTGCAGTCTCTCATGTCTCTCAGCTAATTAGTGCTTCCCCGTTGACTTCAATGGGCACAGCAGACAGCCAACGCCTTCCCTTACACTGCTGACACCACCAGCACCCGTATGATGAGGACACAGCCAGCACGAACGCACTGCCGACAAAGTTGGTGCCCCCACAGTGCCGGCACCACCAGCACCCTAACACTACCAGCACCACCGGCACTCCCACACTGCCAATACTGCTGGCACTTATGCACAGAGAACACTGCCAGCACTCCTGCACTGTCGACACTGCCAGCACCCTCAAACTGTCAACAATGCCGGTACCACCGCACTGTGTCTGAACCGTGCTGTATCCGACTCATGCTGTATTCAACCTGTGCTGTGTCTGAACCTTGCTGTATGTGACCCACACTGTATACAAACCGCACTGTATTCGACCCATACTGTATTTGACTCGCACTGTAACCTGCACTGTGTCCAACTCGCAGATTGGGCACTGAGAATAGGCATATAATGGGGGCACGTGCACTTGTGCAGGGGACATCAACATCTGCTTTTGCTATTTTACACATAGTTTAGGTTTTTTTTTTTGCTTTGGTGTTTGTTAACTACTACTACTTTAGAGCAATAATATACCATACACGATTGTTCATATCTTTCTGTGCTGTCTATCGAAAGTACTTGTGAGCTGGTTTCAGTGGGGGAACTAGCGAGCGGTGGGCCCTGGTGCAACAAAATGCTTCCCCCCCTTCCCATCCCATCCCATCCAAGTCCACCTCCTCACCCCTGGAGAGGATCTGGTGAGGGGGATCTGCTCAGGGCCAGAGAACTGGATACCTAGCAACAGTGCCGTAACTAGACATTTTAGCACTGTATGCAAGAAATGGCATTGGAGCCCCCCCTCCATGTAAAACAGGGGCAGTGCGCGCCGCAGATGTGTGCAAAAATATAGGGGCATGGCTTCATGGGGAAGGGGTGTGGCCACAAAATAATAACAATTTATATAACGGTGCACAGTAGTCTTCATTATTCAAGTTATGCCGCACAGTAGCACCACTACACGAGGTAGAGCCTCTTTTACACTTTACGGCGGACAGATTCCCATTTTTACACATTACGGCAGACAGCGTCCCCTTTTTACACATTACGGCAGACAGCGTCCCTCTTTTCACACATTAGGGCAGACAGCGTCCCCCTTTTTACACATAACGGCAGACAGTGTGCCCTTTTTACACATTACGGCAGACAGCGTCCCCTTTTTACACATTACGGTAGACAGAGTCCCCTTTTTACACATTACGGCAGACAGCGTCCCCCTTTTTACACATGACGGCAGACAGCGTCCCCTTTTTACACATTATGGCAGACAGCATCCCCCTTTTTACACATAACGGCAGACAGCGTGCCCTTTTTACACATAACGGCAGACAGCGTGCCCTTTTTACACATTATGGCAGACAGCGTGCCCTTTTTACACATTACGGCAGACAGCGTCCCCCTTTGTACACATTAAGGCAGACAGAATATTAAGAAAGAAAGAAAGAAAGAAAGAAAGAAAGAAAGAAAGAAGGAAAGAAAGAAAGAAAGAAAGAAAGAAAGAAAGAAAGAAAGAAAGAAAGAAAGAAAGAAAGAAAGAAAGAATTAAACTTACTATCTCTGCTGGCAGTCAGGCTCCTCGGTGCAGCTTCTTCTAGCAGAGATCCCGGGCAGGGGAGAAAGAGGAGGGAGGTGGAGGAGGGAGCCGCAGCAGCGCTGTGTAATTGGTGGAGGCGCTGCTGCAGCTGTCCCTGTCCTTTACCAGAGGCTGTCCTCCGCCGCTGTGAATGCTGGGATGCGCTTCCCAGCATTCACAGCGGTGGAGGACAGCCTATGGTGAAGGAAAGGGACAGCAGCAGCAGCAGCGCCTTCACCAATTACACAGCGCTGACTCCCTCTTCTACCTCCCTCCTCCTCCTTCTCCCCGGTGGCCGCTGCGATCCTCTCCTCGGCTGCAGCTGTGTGCTGCAGGCGGCGGTTGCCCGCAGCACACAGCGGCATGTAATGAGTCAGTTTCACTCATTACATGACGTGCTGCTTTGGGCCCCTGGACAGTGGCGGTCCCCAGTGCAAGGCTCTGCTTGCACTGGCGATAGTTCCGTCACTGGCTGGTTTGATTGGTTATTGCTAATACTGTATATTACTAATTTGAAAAACAGTTTGAAACAGAAATTACTGCCGTGTGTTTGTGCCGCTGCTCTGTTGCTTAGTTTAGCCAGCCAGCCTGTGGCCTATGTTTTTGAACAATATTGTGAGCTGTGAGGTGGTCAAAATTGACTGGTAATGACTGGAAAACAATGTTATTGAGGTTAATAATATTGTAGGAACAAATTATGTTATTTTTGCTTTTTCGGCCATTTTTTTTTGGATAACTACAAACCAAAACCATACATACATACATACATACAGTAATCAGAGTGTTAAATGTCTATGTTCCTGGTCTGCGTACAGTCCACTGTATATATTTGGGGGAGAACTGGTTTAGATTTATCGTGCCTTTTATGGATGACAATTGTAGATGTTGCCCATAGCAACATCTATCAGGCGGAATGGGATCCTTGGGTCGACCCTATTTATGTCGACACTCTTTGGGTAGACCACTATTGGTCAACATGCACTAGGTCGACAACTGGAAAAGATCAACATGGTCATCAGCTCGACATGGAAAAAGGTCGATGTGAGTTTTTCTTATTTTTTTGGTGTCGTTTTCTTCGTAAAGTGACCGGGAACCCCAATTAGTGCACCGTGTCCCCTCACTTTGCTCGCCATGCTTCGGGCAAGGTGCCTCGCTCCACTACCGCTGCGCACAGCACAGGTTACTATTCCCAATCATAGTCCACGTGGATCGTAAAGTATGAAAAAGTTCAAAAAATGGGGAAAAAAACGGTGAAAAACTCATGTCGACCTTTTCATGTGTCAACATTTACCACGGCGACCTAATGCCCATGTCGACCTAATGCATGTCGACCAATAGTGGTCAACCTAATGAGTGTCGACCTAAGGACCGTATCCTGTTACAGGCTGTGTTTGACAAATGACAGAAGCTTTATCTCTCCAAGGTTTGATATGTTTTGGGGCGTGGTCAGTTATGCCCCCTGTAGAGTTGTGCCCCCATTTGTGCCCCCTGTAGAGTTGTTACCCCATTTGTGCCTCCTGTAGAGTTGTGCCCCCATTTGTGCCCCCAGTAGAGTTGTGCCCCCATTTGTGCCCCCTGTAGTTGTGCCCCCATTTGTGCCCCCTGTAGAGTTGTGCCCCCATTTGTGCCCCCAGTAGAGTTGTGTCCCCATTTGTGCCCCCTGTAGAGTTGTGCCCCCATTTGTGCCCCCTGTAGAGTTGTGCCCCCATTTGTGCCCCCAGTAGAGTTGTGCCCCCAGTTGAGTAGCGGCGCTTACAAAAAAAAAAAAAAAATAATACTATCCCCGCTCCTGATTCCCGACCGCTGCTGACCTCCGCCGGCGCCGCTCCTCGGATCTATGGGAGAGACGTCATGACATCTCTCCCATAGCACAGCATAGACACTAGAGGTCAATTATGACCCCTAGTGTCTATGTGCCAGTCCCACAATGCTGTGCGGTGCGCGAAGACATCATCGCGCACGCACAGCAAAGGTCCTCTCCACAAAGGGAAACTAGACGGGTAGCGTCTAGTTTCCTTCACAGCACCGGGGGGCTCTGACCAACAGTAGCGGATCTTGCCATGCGGCGGCACCCTCTGGATGGCGACTGCGCCCTCCGGAAGGCGGCGCCCCAGGCAAAAATCCTGTGTGCCCGTAGCAAAATCCACTACTGGTTTGTATAAATCTCCCCTAATATAATCTGGGCACATTGCAAGTACAAAATACTTCCTAGTACAAACATCTGGCTACAGTATGTTAGTATGTAACTATTTTGCACCATATAAAATTTACTAGGTGGTTCTATGGGTAAGCCAAGCCTTAAAAAAAGATGTCAAATATCTTGTTAGCCTGAAAGAATGTATTATAGATTTTAAAGGTCCTATCAAAATAAAATATTGTACCTGCAAGGCTTTAAGGTGCCCATACACTTGTACGAAGCCCCGCGACGCGACATCGCGGGGCATCGCACCGGCGATGAAATTGCACCTGTACTGCCAAAGTGATTACCATGCGATCATGCGATCAGTGGTTAAAGTGGGCCGGAACGGGACGGAACTGCGTTCCGTCACCTCTAATTGCAGGCGGAACCAGTTCCGCCTCCGCCCGGCCACAGCATCATGTCCCTGTTCTATTATAAAGGTGGCAGCGGCCGACAGCCAATCACGGCTCGCGGACCGGCTGCAGGACCAATTAGAAGTAGATGAGGCTTTTTCAAAATCTGGCGTGAGCCAATCACGGCTCGCAGACCGCCAGCCAATGAAAAGCTGCCAAGTGGCAGCTTCTCATTAGCTGACGGTCCAGGAGCCGTGAATGGCGCTCAGCCGGCGCCAGGTTCAAAGTGCCCTCACTCCCCCCCTCTGCCGCAGCCACAGCCGCCGGAGTGTGACTGAGCCGCGGGCTGTAACGCCCGATCCCATCCCCCCCCCCCCCCGCAAATAGACTGTGCGGTGCGGCTGCCGGCAGCTGCCTCCACTAACTGAGGAGAGGACGGAGGCAGGCTGGCTGAATGTACGGGGAGCAACAGTAGCTGCAGAGAAAGTTGCAGCTCCTCCCAGGTAGACCTCCCATGTGACAGAGCTGGCCGGCCGGGTGAGGCAGGACGGAAATGTTTGCAGTGAACTGTACTGCAGTTGAGCACAGGTATTTGTTTTAAGTGTAGGGGGGGGGGGGGCTTAGTTGGCCGGGTGTGGAACCCACTGCCCTGGTGTTTGGAAGGAAGAGGGGAGGGGAGGGGGGGGGGGGTGCTATGTGTTTATAAGCTACGTGTGTATCATGTGCTGTGTGCATGTATCCTATGTGTGTATCATGTGCTGTGTGCATGTATCCTATGTGTGTATCATGTGCTGTGTTCATGTATCCTATGTGTGTATCATGTGCTGTGTTCATGTATCCTATGTGTGTATCATGTGCTGTGTGCATGTATCCAGTGTGTATCATGTGCTGTGTGTATGTATCCTGTATGTGTATCATGTGCTGTGTGTATGTATCCTGTGTGTGTATCATGTGCTGTGTGTATGTATCCTATGTGTGTATCATGTGTTGTGTTCATGTATCCTATGTGTGTATCATGTGCTGTGTTCATGTATCCTGTGTGTGTATCATGTGCTGTGTGCATGCATCCTGTGTGTATCATGTGCTGTGTGTATGTATCCTATGTGTGTATCATGTGCTGCGTTCATGTATCCTGTGTGTGTATCATGTGCTGTGTTCATGTATCCTATGTGTGTATCATGTGCTGCGTTCATGTATCCTGTGTGTGTATCATGGCCTGTGTTCATGTATCCTGTGTGTGTATCATGGCCTGTGTTCATGTATCCTGTGTGTGTATCATGTGCTGTGTTCATGTATCCTGTGTGTGTATCATGTGCTGTGTTCATGTATCCTGTGTGTGTATCATGTGCTGTGTTCATGTATCCTATGTGTGTATCATGTGCTGTGTTCATGTATCCTATGTGTGTATCATGTGCTGTGTTCATGTATCCTATGTGTGTATCATGTGCTGCGTTCATGTATCCTATGTGTGTATCATGTGCTGCGTTCATGTATCCTGTGTGTGTATCATGGCCTGTGTTCATGTATCCTGTGTGTGTATCATGGCCTTTGTTCATGTATCCTGTGTGTGTATCATGTGCTGTGTTCATGTATCCTGTGTGTGTATCATGTGCCGTGTTCATGTATCCTATGTGTGTATCATGTGCCGTGTTCATGTATCCTATGTGTGTATCATGTGCTGTGTTCATGTATCCTATGTGTGTATCATGTGCTGTGTGCATGTATCCTATGTGTGTATCATGTGCTGTGTTCATGTATCCTGTGTCTGTGTGTATGTATCCTGTGTGTGTATCATGTGTCTGTGTGCATGTATCCTGTGTGTGTATCATGTGCTGTGTGCATGTATCCTATGTGTGTATCATGTGCTGTGTTCATGTATCCTGTGTGTGTATCATGTGCCGTGTGTATGTATCCTATGTGTGTGTATGTGCTGTGTGTGTGTGTGTATGCATGCTATGTGTGTATGTGTATATGCTGTGTGTATGTATGCTCTGTGTGTATATGTATGCATGCTCTGTGTGTATGCATGCATGTATGCTCCGTGTGTGTGTCTGCAGTGTGTATGTTTGATCCGAGTAGTTATGTATTGTATATATGTTTTTGAAAGTACGCCATGAATGTATGTATGCTGTGTGTAAGTATGTATGTATATGTACAGAAGTGTATGTATGTGTGTATATGTATATATATATATATCTATATCTATATATATATATATATATCTCACAACATATGTACATGCATACGTGAACGGAACTAGAGATGAGCGCCTGAAATTTTTCGGGTTTTGTGTTTTGGTTTTGGGTTCGGTTCCGCGGCCGTGTTTTGGGTTCGAACGCGTTTTGGCAAAACCTCACCGAATTATTTTTGTCGGATTCGGGTGTGTTTTGGATTCGGGTGTTTTTTTCCAAAAACACTAAAAAACAGCTTAAATCATAGAATTTGGGGGTCATTTTGATCCCAAAGTATTATTAACCTCAAAAACCATAATTTACACTCATTTTCAGTCTATTCTGAATACCTCACACCTCACAATATTATTTTTAGTCCTAAAATTTGCACCGAGGTCGCTGTGTGAGTAAGATAAGCGACCCTAGTGGCCGACACAAACACCGGGCCCATCTAGGAGTGGCACTGCAGTGTCACGCAGGATGTCCCTTCCAAAAAACCCTCCCCAAACAGCACATGACGCAAAGAAAAAAAGAGGCGCAATGAGGTAGCTGTGTGAGTAAGATTAGCGACCCTAGTGGCCGACACAAACACCGGGCCCATCTAGGAGTGGCACTGCAGTGTCACGCAGGATGGCCCTTCCAAAAAACCCTCCCCAAACAGCACATGACGCAAAGAAAAAAAGAGGCGCAATGAGGTAGCTGACTGTGTGAGTAAGATTAGCGACCCTAGTGGCCGACACAAACACCGGGCACATCTAGGAGTGGCACTGCAGTGTCACGCAGGATGTCCCTTCCAAAAAAACCTCCCCAAACAGCACATGACGCAAAGAAAAAAAGAGGCGCAATGAGGTAGCTGTGTGAGTAAGATTAGCGACCCTAGTGGCCGACACAAACACCGGGCCCATCTAGGAGTGGCACTGCAGTGTCACGCAGGATGTCCCTTCCAAAAAACCCTCCCCAATCAGCACATGATGCAAAGAAAAAGAAAAGAAAAAAGAGGTGCAAGATGGAATTATCCTTGGGCCCTCCCACCCACCCTTATGTTGTATAAACAAAACAGGACATGCACACTTTAACCAACCCATCATTTCAGTGACAGGGTCTGCCACACGACTGTGACTGATATGACGGGTTGGTTTGGACCCCCCCCAAAAAAGAAGCAATTAATCTCTCCTTGCACAAACTGGCTCTACAGAGGCAAGATGTCCACCTCATCTTCACCCTCCGATATATCACCGTGTACATCCCCCTCCTCACAGATTATCAATTCGTCCCCACTGGAATCCACCATCTCAGCTCCCTGTGTACTTTGTGGAGGCAATTGCTGCTGGTCAATGTCTCCGCGGAGGAATTGATTATAATTCATTTTAATGAACATCATCTTCTCCACATTTTCTGGATGTAACCTCGTACGCCGATTGCTGACAAGGTGAGCGGCGGCACTAAACACTCTTTCGGAGTACACACTTGTGGGAGGGCAACTTAGGTAGAATAAAGCCAGTTTGTGCAAGGGCCTCCAAATTGCCTCTTTTTCCTGCCAGTATAAGTACGGACTGTGTGACGTGCCTACTTGGATGCGGTCACTCATATAATCCTCCACCATTCTATCAATGTTGAGAGAATCATATGCAGTGACAGTAGACGACATGTCCGTAATCGTTGTCAGGTCCTTCAGTCCGGACCAGATGTCAGCATCAGCAGTCGCTCCAGACTGCCCTGCATCACCGCCAGCGGGTGGGCTCGGAATTCTGAGCCTTTTCCTCGCACCCCCAGTTGCGGGAGAATGTGAAGGAGGAGATGTTGACAGGTCGCGTTCCGCTTGACTTGACAATTTTGTCACCAGCAGGTCTTTCAACCCCAGCAGACCTGTGTCTGCCGGAAAGAGAGATCCAAGGTAGGCTTTAAATCTAGGATCGAGCACGGTGGCCAAAATGTAGTGCTCTGATTTCAACAGATTGACCACCCGTGAATCCTTGTTAAGCGAATTAAGGGCTGCATCCACAAGTCCCACATGCCTAGCGGAATCGCTCCGTGTTAGCTCCTTCTTCAATGCCTCCAGCTTCTTCTGCAAAAGCCTGATGAGGGGAATGACCTGACTCAGGCTGGCAGTGTCTGAACTGACTTCACGTGTGGCAAGTTCAAAGGGCATCAGAACCTTGCACAACGTTGAAATCATTCTCCACTGCACTTGAGACAGGTGCATTCCATCTCCTATATCGTGCTCAATTGTATAGGCTTGAATGGCCTTTTGCTGCTCCTCCAACCTCTGAAGCATATAGAGGGTTGAATTCCACCTCGTTACCACTTCTTGCTTCAGATGATGGCAGGGCAGGTTCAGTAGTTTTTGGTGGTGCTCCAGTCTTCTGTACGTGGTGCCTGTACGCCGAAAGTGTCCCGCAATTTTTCTGGCCACCGACAGCATCTCTTGCACGCCCCTGTCGTTTTTTAAAAAATTCTGCACCACCAAATTCAAGGTATGTGCAAAACATGGGACGTGCTGGAATTTGCCCATATTTAATGCACACACAATATTGCTGGCGTTGTCCGATGCCACAAATCCACAGGAGAGTCCAATTGGGGTAAGCCATTCCGCGATGATCTTCCTCAGTTGCCGTAAGAGGTTTTCAGCTGTGTGCGTATTCTGGAAAGCGGTGATACAAAGCGTAGCCTGCCTAGGAAAGAGTTGGCGTTTGCGAGATGCTGCTACTGGTGCCGCCGCTGCTGTTCTTGCGGCGGGAGTCCATACATCTACCCAGTGGGCTGTCACAGTCATATAGTCCTGACCCTGCCCTGCTCCACTTGTCCACATGTCCGTGGTTAAGTGGACATTGGGTACAACTGCATTTTTTAGGACACTGGTGAGTCTTTTTCTGACGTCCGTGTACATTCTCGGTATCGCCTGCCTAGAGAAGTGGAACCTAGATGGTATTTGGTAACGGGGGCACACTGCCTCAATAAATTGTCTAGTTCCCTGTGAACTAACGGCGGATACCGGACGCACGTCTAACACCAACATAGTTGTCAAGGACTCAGTTATCCGCTTTGCAGTAGGATGACTGCTGTGATATTTCATCTTCCTCGCAAAGGACTGTTGAACAGTCAATTGCTTACTGGAAGTAGTACAAGTGGGCTTACGACTTCCCCTCTGGGATGACCATCGACTCCCAGCGGCAACAACAGCAGCGCCAGCAGCAGTAGGCGTTACACGCAAGGATGCATCGGAGGAATCCCAGGCAGGAGAGGACTCGTCAGACTTGCCAGTGACATGGCCTGCAGGACTATTGGCATTCCTGGGGAAGGAGGAAATTGACACTGAGGGAGTTGGTGGGGTGGTTTGCGTGAGCTTGGTTACAAGAGGAAGGGATTTACTGGTCAGTGGACTGCTTCCGCTGTCACCCAAAGTTTTTGAACTTGTCACTGACTTATTATGAATGCGCTGCAGGTGACGTATAAGGGAGGATGTTCCGAGGTGGTTAACGTCCTTACCCCTACTTATTACAGCTTGACAAAGGGAACACACGGCTTGACACCTGTTGTCCGCATTTCTGGTGAAATACCTCCACACCGAAGAGCTGATTTTTTTGGTATTTTCACCTGGCATGTCAACGGCCATATTCCTCCCACGGACAACAGGTGTCTCCCCGGGTGCCTGACTTAAACAAACCACCTCACCATCTGAATCCTCCTGGTCAATTTCCTCCCCAGCGCCAGCAACACCCATATCCTCCTCATCCTGGTGTACTTCAACACTGACATCTTCAATCTGACTATCAGGAACTGGACTGCGGGTGCTCCTTCCAGCACTTGCAGGGGGCATGCAAATAGTGGAAGGCGCATGCTCTTCACGTCCAGTGTTGGGAAGGTCAGGCATCGCAAACGACACAATTGGACTCTCCTTGTGGATTTGGGATTTCGAAGAACGCACAGTTCTTTGCGGTGCTTTTGCCAGCTTGAGTCTTTTCAGTTTTCTAGCGAGAGGCTGAGTGCTTCCATCCTCATGTGAAGCTGAACCACTAGCCATGAACATAGGCCAGGGCCTCAGCCGTTCCTTGCCACTCCGTGTGGTAAATGGCATATTGGCAAGTTTACGCTTCTCCTCCGACAATTTTATTTTAGGTTTTGGAGTCCTTTTTTTTCTGATATTTGGTGTTTTGGATTTGACATGCTCTGTACTATGACATTGGGCATCGGCCTTGGCAGACGACGTTGCTGGCATTTCATCGTCTCGGCCATGACTAGTGGCAGCAGCTTCAGCACGAGGTGGAAGTGGATCTTGATCTTTCCCTAATTTTGGAACCTCAACTTTTTTGTTCTCCATATTTTATAGGCAGAACTAAAAGGCACCTCAGGTAAACAATGGAGATGGATGGATTGGATACTAGTATACAATTATGGACGGACTGCCACGGTTAGGTGGTATAAAAAAACCACGGTTAGGTGGTATATAATACAATTATGGATGGACGGACTGCCTGCCGAGTGCCGACACAGAGGTAGCCACAGCCGTGAACTACCGCACTGTACACTGGTTGATAAAGAGATAGTAGTATACTCGTAACAACTAGTATGACTGACTATGACGGTATAAAGAATGAAAAAAAAACCACGGTTAGGTGGTATATATTGTAATACAATTATGGATGGACGGACTGCCTGCCGAGTTCCGACACAGAGGTAGCCACAGCCGTGAACTACCGCACTGTACACTGGTTGATAAAGAGATAGTAGTATACTCGTAACAACTAGTATGACACTATGACGGTATAAAGAATGAAAAAAAAACCACGGTTAGGTGGTATATATTATAATACAATTATGGATGGACGGACTGCCTGCCGACTGCCGACACAGAGGTAGCCACAGCCGTGAACTACCGCACTGTACACTGGTTGATAAAGAGATAGTAGTATACTCGTAACAACTAGTATGACACTATGACAGTATAAAGAATGAAAAAAAAACCACGGTTAGGTGGTATATATTATAATACAATTATGGATGGACGGACTGCCTGCCGAGTGCCGACACAGAGGTAGCCACAGCCGTGAACTACCGCACTGTACACTGGTTGATAAAGAGATAGTAGTATACTCGTAACAACTAGTATGACTGACTATGACGGTATAAAGAATGAAAAAAAAACCACGGTTAGGTGGTATATATTATAATACAATTATGGATGGACGGACTGCCTGCCGACTGCCGACACAGAGGTAGCCACAGCCGTGAACTACCGCACTGTACACTGGTTGATAAAGAGATAGTAGTATACTCGTAACAACTAGTATGACACTATGACGGTATAAAGAATGAAAAAAAAACCACGGTTAGGTGGTATATATTATAATACAATTATGGATGGACGGACTGCCTGTCGACTGCCGACACAGAGGTAGCCACAGCCGTGAACTACCGCACTGTACACTGGTTGATAAAGAGATAGTAGTATACTCGTAACAACTAGTATGACTGACTATGACGGTATAAAGAATGAAAAAAAAACCACGGTTAGGTGGTATATATTATAATACAATTATGGATGGACGGACTGCCTGCCGACTGCCGACACAGAGGTAGCCACAGCCGTGAACTACCGCACTGTACACTGGTTGATAAAGAGATAGTAGTATACTCGTAACAACTAGTATGACACTATGACGGTATAAAGAATGAAAAAAAAACCACGGTTAGGTGGTATATATTATAATAATACAATTATGGATGGACGGACTGCCTGCCGACTGCCGACACAGAGGTAGCCACAGCCGTGAACTACCGCACTGTACACTGGTTGATAAAGAGATAGTAGTATACTCGTAACAACTAGTATGACTATGACGACGGTATAAAGAAAGAAAAAAAAATACCACGGTTAGGTGGTATATAATTATACAATTATGGATGGACGGACTGCCTGCCGAGTGCCGACTGCCGACACAGAGGTAGCCACAGCCGTGAACTACCGCACTGTACTGTGTCTGCTGCTAATATAGACTGGTTGATAAAGAGATAGTATACAACAATATACTACTATACTGGTGGTCAGGCACTGGTCACCACTAGTCACACTGGCAGTGGCACTCCTGCAGCAAAAGTGTGCACTGTTTAATTTTAAATTAATATAATATTATGTACTCCTGGCTCCTGCTATAACAACCTGCAGTGCTCCCCAGTCTCCCCCACAATTATTATAAGCTTTTATACATTGATGTGCAGCACACTGGGCTGAGCTGAGTGCACACAGACTGAGTCACACTGTGTGACTGCTGTGTATCGTTTTTTTCAGGCAGAGAACGGATATAGCAGAGAACGGATATATTAAATAAAAGTTAACTTAACAACAACTGCACTGGTCACTGTGGTAAACTCTGTCTGCACAATCTCTCTCTCTCTCTCTCTCTTCTAATCTATTCTAATGGAGAGGACGCCAGCCACGTCCTCTCCCTATCAATCTCAATGCACGTGTGAAAATGGCGGCGACGCGCGGCTCCTTATATAGAATCCGAGTCTCGCGAGAATCCGACAGCGTCATGATGACGTTCGGGCGCGCTCGGGTTAACCGAGCAAGGCGGGAAGATCCGAGTCGCTCGGACCCGTGAAAAAAAAAGTGAAGTTCGTGCGGGTTCGGATTCAAAGAAACCGAACCCGCTCATCTCTAAACGGAACCCCCCCCAAGAAAATCCTGCGTTTGCCCCTGCCTGGGCGTCTGGTAGGAGAGTCAACTCTCCCTCCTCATGAAGACCTCCAGGTAACTGCTGCCACAATTCACAGCTCTGGGTGCCCAGTCTTTCTGCTGCTGATATTCTCTCTCTCTCCATGTCCCCCTCTCTCTCTCCATGTCACTCTATTTTGCCATGTCTCCTCTTCATCTCTCTCTCTTTTGCCATGTCTCTCTCTCTCTTGCAATGTCTCTATCTCCATGTCTCTCTCACCCTCTCTTGCCATGTCACTCTTTTTGTCTGTTTTTGCACTTTCAAGACTCTGAGTGTGTGTGTGTGTGTGTGTGTATATGTGTATGTATATATATATATATATATATATATAAAATCCTGCGTTTGCCCCTGGAAGGGGCTCTACCTGTCGTACTGTGTAAAAGGGGACGCTGTCTGCCGTACTGTGTAAAAGGGGGGACTCTGAAAATTGTGGGCATTGTGTGTAAAGGGCACTAGTATGTGGGGCGGGCAATGTGAATAAGATTGTGCTACTGTGAAGCATTATTTTGAATTGGTGGTACTTTTGTGTGGCCACGCCCCTTCCTTGTGAGGCCACACCCTTTCTGTGGCATTGCAGGTGAGGTGAGTTCCCCCACCTCTCCAAGACCACTTTAAGCCCTGCATGCGATAGATCGCATGGTAATCACGGGATGGGCACGTCACCGCCGAGTGGGAACAGCATCTGGCCGCTCCCGGCGGGTGCCCATTGCACATGGCGGTGCGATATATTGCATGTGTTTTTAAAAACACATGCGATCGCACTGCGATGCGATAAATATTAAGTGCAGCACATACTATCTTGAGACGCGAGATTCGACCGGCGTGCCCGCGCATCGCGTCGCAAGGTACCTAATATGTGCATACAATGCTTCGATTTCTCTCACAGATGCGGTTGAAATCGAAGGTTTGTACCTGATATCTCGCAAGTGTATGGGCTACATTACTGTTGCAGAGAACTACCAGTCTGCCGTTCCACAATAATATAACTTGTCATGCAAACAACCTGTCAAGCACAATTATTCCTGGACTGCTTTTATTTTTTTGGTGCCATGTTTCTGTTTGGCAACTTTGAAGGAAAATTGATGCATGTAAATATTATTTCAAACCTGTCCAGGAATGTGACCAATTTTTTTTTATATGTTTTGCATCGGAACACTGTGTGTACTGTACACCATTGCTGATGTAATTAGGATAAGGTTGTTTGTATTCATTGGTAAATCAAAAAAAATAGACCAAAGTAGATTTCAAAGAAATAAAACAAACTTAGATTAAAATAAGAAATTGGATTAAGCAGAAGAAAACATAAAGCAAATACAGACTGGGCCAATAAAAGATTTTATCTGTTTAGACACCTGTAAATGTGACATTTGAAATTAGACAAAGGCTAAACAAAAATGTATTACAAGACAAAGGCTGACAATTGTGCCGCATCCGGCTGATAGAAGGAGATTGGGATTTATGATAATGTAATGTTGCTGACATATCCAGCTATCAAAGTCGTGCAATCATTGGGAATTAACGTTGTCTGATTTTACTGTACAGTAAAAGAGTACAAGATAGCCATGTACTATGAAGGAAAGTACATTCTTGGTTTTGTTTTTATTTGTACAATCCTTTTCTCTGCCAAATAATCCCAATCATTTTAAAAGTACAATGGATTCGTGCTTCCGTGAAAAATAAGTATAGTGTTGTTTTTTTTATTTTTTTGCTATTATTATAAATACATGTACTGTATTTTGGCTTTATGCAATTTAATTACCAGCATCTTCATTTGCTGAGTGTTTAAAGGATTACAAATTGCTCACAGTATATCTATGCTGTTGAATCAGTGCTGTGAATATTTTTTATAGAAAGTGTCTTGTGTATTTTGTGAACTCTCTAAGCTGATGGAAATGAAAATTATAGTGCTTATATTTTAGATGTGAAAATTGGAAGATACTGAAATCTTATCAGTATGACAGTTGTCACATCACTCACTGCTCTGTGCTGTTTGGAAACCCTATTCTATTCACTGTATAATTATCAGTTTGTGACTTTCTGCTGCCTCTGTTCCCCTCCTCGCATCATGTCACTGCCCCTGTCACATGCAGCCCTGTCCTCACTGACACATCACTCATCTCGTGATATACTCTGTGCTGCTGGGGACCCTGCTCCTCCCACTATATAACTCTCAGTCTGTGGCTTCCTGCTGCCTCCATTCCCCTCCTCACATCATGTCACTGCCCCTGTCACATGCAGCCCTGTCCTCACTGACACATCACTCATCTCCTGATATACTCTGTGCTGCTGGGGACCCTACTCCTCCCACTATATAACTCTCAGTCTGTCGCTTCCTGATGCCTCCATTCTCCTCCTCACATCATGTCACTGCTCCTGTCACATGCAGCCCTGTCATCACTGACACATCACTCATCTCCTGATATACTCTGTGCTGCTGGGAGGTCCTGCTCCTCCCACTATATAACTCTGTCTGTGGCTTTCTGGTGCCTCCATTCCCCCCCCCCCCCTCACATCATGTCACTGCTCCTGTCACATGCAGCCCTGTCCTCACTAACACATCACTTATCTCCTGATATACTCTGTGCTGCTGGGGGTCCTGCTCCTCCCACTATATAACTCTCAGTCTGTGGCTTCCTGCTGCCTCCATTCCCCTCCTCACATCATTACACTGCCCCTGTCACACGCAGCCCTGTCCTCACTGACACATCACTCATCTCCTGATATACTCTGTGCTGCTGGGAACCCTGCTCCTCCCACTATATAACTCTCAGTCCTGCTGCCTCCATTCCCCTGGTCACATCATGTCACTGAATCTGCCACATGCAGCACCGTCCTTATTAAAGTTATCTTAGACAGGGACTGAAACTACATCCCACAATATCAGCTTCAGAAATAATCTGAGCAGCTCTAAACATGTTGAAGATCTGATTGTCCCCAGGTTGTTTTGTTATTGCCCACCTCGGAACTTGGGACATCAAAAAGAGCAGGAAATGAAAATTGATTGTAACAAAAAAGACATTAGTCTGTACATCTGATTGCATTAGAAAAGAAAATCACACACATAGAAACAATTTGTACATGGTTGAATTTGACAGTGGATGTGTAATGCACAGTAGCTCCTCAAGGTAGAACTTAAAGAATAAAGGAGATCCCACCATGCCATCACTGACACTGTTATCAGGAATCCACTTTTCTCCAGGAAGGTATAGAATTATCTGATTTGGGTCAGATGTACTAAGCCTTGGAGAGAGATAAAGTACCAACCAATCAGCTCTTTACTGTCATTATTCAAACACAGTCTGTAACATGGCAGTTAGGAGCTGATTTGCTGGTACCTAATCTCCCTCCACTATATCACTCTCCAAAGCTGTGTACATCTCCCCCTAGATGAGTCATGCACCCCACATTTGGAAAGGCAGACTATGCAATATATTTATATATATATATATATATATATATTTATATATACGTTGAAAGAAATCGGCGGCACTCCAGGACTTCCAAATAGTAAAATGTGTATTTAAGACATCACAAAATACAACATGTGACCTATTTTGTGATGTCTTAAATACACATTTTACTATTTGGAAGTCCTGGAGTGCCGCCGATTACTTTTAACGTATTGCTACAAAACCCCGGAGGGCACCTGGGCCGGCTATTGAACACATTTAGGGAGTGCCGGGCTGCTTCATTCTATATATATATATATATATATATATATATATATAAATATAAGTTCTTGCATAGTCTGCCGTGCCAAATGTGGGGTGCATGACTCATCTATATATATAGAGCATGACTCATCTATATATATATATAGAGAGAGAGAGAGAGAGAGAGAGAGAGAGAGAGAGCAGAGCAGAGACATATAGTATAGTGCTACGCATGGGTGATACCATTAAGCACTTAAGGACTTTCCATTATAAGCCATTGTTCCATCAACTGAGTTGGAGAACACTCCTAAAGTAAACACAGGGATATTTACTTGTTCCAAAGATGGTAGTCCACTGACCTATTATTACCACTGTGATAAACGGCACGTCGTCTCCAGTATTTTACCCTATTGACTGTTGGTCCATTACTGTTGGGGCATCAATTTACTGCAATTGTGATGTATTCTAGACAGTATATACTGTACATTGAAGTTTCAGGGGTCATTGTGTTCTTAGTTTCCCGAAATTGGTAATTTTGGGAGTGTTTCTAATATTTGATATTTTATTTGGATAATTTCTATGGTATTTAGATATTGTAGTGTTGAATTTAATATATTGTATTGATTGACTAATTCTGAGTCACCGGCAAAAAGGAACACAGCGTCTGTTGATGGCCGCCTGTCTGCGAGTTTATGCAAATGCCAATACAAATCCCTTCTCTCGTGTATGTAGTGCAGCCGAATGATCAAGGACTAAGAGGCCAGTGTATGCTGCTATACCGATTGGTAAAAGACTTTAAGAAGTCGAAGCAAGTATACTGAGGTTTACCAGGGAGGCTCCCACCACGGCACCATCATGGCTGTTCCTGTTCAGGCGCCTTTTCTGGGATTCCGTCTGCATCGGGGGGCTTATGTTTTATGTGCGCTGTTACATCTAAATTTTGTAGGCTGCCATTCTTTGCTGTTTGTAGATTTTATTTTTGGCTGATATAAGACTAATAAGTTTCATGTATAGTATTGCACTATGGTTTTATATATGTGACGGATGGAGAGACGACCTACAGTACTACAGGAGGTGATTTGTGGAATCTAATGTATACTACATGCCTATTGTCAAGGCATCATTGTTTATACATCTAATCAGAAGTGGGTGTGACTGGCACCAACGTCATTCTGTCCGCACCACCCTGATATACCTATGCTGTGAATATTGCCCGATGTCTCTACATCATTGATCTGTACAATTGTTTGATTTTCTTCCCCTTTTTTTCTCCACATCATTTGAGATCCTGAGAGATCCTTCTTTTATTGTATTGTGTACGGATTGTGTGCATCTCGGCATCAGGGTCTGAATGTTATATTTTTATAATGAAGGCGTCTTGCTAGTACCTTTGACACAAGGTGCTTTAGACCTACCACCTAAATTTGGGCGGTGAAACTTTTTTTTTTTCATAGTATAGAAAATATTGTGACAATTTATGCAGTTTAAGAAATTAAAAATGTAAACGTTAGAGTCAGTCTATACAGCATAGAAGGAACACTATTATTATACACACCAGACGGGTAAGGGTGCTGACAGACCGGGGTTATCCTTACTCCTCCCACCCACTCCATAGATTACTGTATATACAGTAAGTACCGCACAGGTAGAGGTAGATAGAGCAAACAGATCTCATATCTTCCTATATGTACAGAATATATTTAAAAACGGTGGCACTAGTGAGTAGATCAAATTCATTCAGGGCCTGGTATTCCATCAGACTAACACACACGCACGCACACACACACACACACACACACACACACACACACACACACACACACACGTAACAATACATGTGTTATGATGGGATCCGGTCTGAAGATCGACAGTATCTAGGTCGACAATGTTTAAGTCGACCACTGTAGGTCGACAGTCACTAGGTCGACATGGATGGAAGGTCGACAGGGTTTCTAGGTCGACAGGTCTAAAGGTCGACATGAGTTTTTCACATTTTTATTCTTTTTTTGAATTTTTTCATACTTAACGATCCACGTGGACTACGATTGGAACGGTAAAGTGTGCTGAGCGAAGCGGTAGCGGAGCGAAGGCACCATGCCCGAAGCATGGCGAGCGAAGCGAGCCATGCGAGGGGACGCAGTGCACTAATTTGGGATCCCGGTCACTCTACAAAGAAAATGACACACAAAAAAAAAAAATCCTCATATCGACCTTTAGACCTGTCGACCTAGCACATGTCGACCTAGAAACCCTGTCGACCTTCCATCCATGTCGACCTAGTGACTGTCGACCTACAGTGGTCGACCTAAACATTGTCGACCTAGATACTGTCGATTGATTGTTATGATATGAGGTGTGCTGTGATATTCCTACCTACTTTTGTATTTGAGTACTCTAGAATACACCTGTAGACAACCATTCTTGTTTATACTGTATGTACATTTATATTTTGCTTTTACATATTTTTATTTATATATTTACATACATATATATATTTGATATATTGTGTTTATACTGTATATACATTTATTTATTTTATTTATATATAACTATGTCTATCTATCTATCTATAATTTTGATATATTTGGTTTATACTGTATATATATATATATATATATATATATATATATATATATATATATATATATATATATATATATATATACACTGCAGGCTAGATGCACCAGTAGCTGATGTTGTGCACTTATGAGAAAAGTATTACGTTTACCTTACTGAGTATATGTTTACCGGCAGATGTTTGAGAACTTTGTATTTCTGTAGCTGAATATAGCCCTGCAAAGTGCTCATGTAATGCATTGGTTAGGTAGTTATTTTCTGGAAGTAGCAGCTAGTAGCCATTTACTGCCACAGAGATGAAGCACAAACACCAAACAAGAGGCGTGATGTAAAACCTACATTTTCATTTTGTCACCGTGATTTTATTTCATTATTTACTCCTACTATTAATTTGCATGTGTAATGGGAAGCAGTGGTGTACAGTGCGCTCTGTGATGTCATGATAATTATCTCAGTAACTACTGCAACTGGCAGGGAAGTAAATTAGGAAAGATGGAGAAATGGCATTTCTGAACTGTCTTTATTGACGTTGATGGCTCTATTGTCTGCCGGCTGCTGTTTTCCTGTCTGCTCAATTATAGATATAAAGGTCCATAGTCATCTGACAGAAGAAAAAAAAGCCCTGAAGTCTTTAAATCCTACTATAATACATTGTTTTCTGTATAACACTAATACACAGTGCTAATTCAGTGGTCTATTCATGAAGCTGTGAAAAGACTGGAGAAGTGAGCCGCTCCGTACAATTGTATGGTATGCAAATAATAAATGTTACTTCAATGCTGATTGGTTGCCATGGGCAACTTCTCCACTGGCTCACTTCTCCACACCTTTCACTGCATTATGATTTACCACTAAAAAGTATGTAGGGAATAACACTTGTACAGATCATTCCGTGTACCGTGCACCTTGCTCCCACCTAGTATGTTATGTAGCACAAATACTCACTAAAATATACGTTATGGTAAGAACTTACCGTTGACAATGGTATTTCTCCTAAGTCTACAGGATCCACAGGATAACATCGGGATATGATGATGTGACAGCGGATTTGCACCAATCAGTCAAAGCTTTTCGGCCTCCCAGCATGCAATGGGCCCGTCCATATATCTCCGCTTCCTGGCTCAGGCAAATCAGTTGTATTCCCAAAGCTCAAGGCAGGAGCATCATAGATAGCCATAATCAGGCGAGAAGAACACACATGCACACCTTTCCGTACAAGAAGGAAAAGGTTAGTAAGTAAAAGGATACTCAAATCAGGTGCGTCAGGGTGGGATCCCTGTGGATCCTGTGGACTTAGGAGAAATACATTTATCAATGTTAAGTTCTTACCATAGCGCATATTTCTCCGGCAGGGTCCACAGGTTATCCACAGGATAACATTTGGATTTCCCAAAGCAATTTAGTGGTGGAGACGCTCCTAACTGGACAGTAGAATCCTTCGCCCGAATTCAGCATCGTGAAAGGCAAAGGTATCCATGGCATAATAATGAAACAAACCAACCTAGGTTGGAAAGGGCGCTTTAAGTGTTTTCCAATTTGAAAAGTGCAGCAGCTGCCTATATAGGGTAGTTAAACCTTTATAAAAACAAAACTAAAATACAACAACAAAAGGCTGCGCTTAGAGAGATGAATTGTCTAAAAAACAATATAAAATTTATTAAACTTAAAATCCGTCCATTGGACAATTGAATTAAAATACACTGTAATGGATAACCTTCAATCACCTTTTCAACATCACATAAGCTTATTTAGTGAACCAAAAATGACCCTGTATGCTTGAAACCAATTTTATCCTGGGGCTAAAGCATAGTCCCTGGGCTGGAAGATTAGGTCCCAACGCTGGAGGTTCTGCAATTCCAATGTTTTAGCATAAAGTCAAGGAAAGTCCTCACCAGTATTGCGTTTTGGTTGACAAGAAAGTCCAGTCCTTAGTTGTTGGATATGGTTCAAGTCTAACAGATTCTGGGGTCCGCGGTGGTTCAGGATTGCAGTGAAGATTGTGATGAGGTGATGAAGGGGCTCACACCTGACGCGTTTCACAGCTCCTGCTGTTTTATCAAAGGGACTATGCTTTAGCCCCAGGATAAAATTGGTTTCAAGCATACAGGGTCATTTTTGGTTCACTAAATAAGCTTATGTGATGTTGAAAAGGTGATTGAAGGTTATCCATTACAGTGTATTTTAATTCAATTGTCCAATGGACGGATTTTAAGTTTAATAAATTTTATATTGTTTTTTAGACAATTCATCTCTCTAAGCGCAGCCTTTTGTTGTTGTATCCATGGCATAATGTCTAATGAATGTGTTAATGGAAGACCATGTGGCTGCCTTACATATCTGTTCTGCTGAAGCACCACGTTGTGCTGCCCATGATGGACCTACCTTACGAGTAGAGTGAGCAGAGACATTAGCCGGAACAGGGAGATCAGCTTGGGAATATGCTTCTGAAATCGTCATCCGAAGCAACCTTGCCAGTGTCTGCTTATCAGCAGACCATCCTCTCTTGTGAAATCCGTAGAGAATGAAGATAGAATCTGTCTTTCTGATGGCACTGGTATGATCCACATAGATCCTTAAGGTACGGACCTTGTCCAGCGATGCATCTCCCGCAGAAAGGCCCAGTTCCTGGAAAGCCGGGACTACAATTTTTTCGTTAAGGTGAAATTTAGACACCATCTTCGGAAGATACCCATATTTAGTTCTGAGAACCGCTCTATTTGGATAAAAGATCAGAAATGGAGGACGACATAACAATTCCCCTAAATCTGATACTCTTCTAGCTGACGCCATGGCCAGTAGAAAGAGAACTTTAGCTGTCAACCATTTAAGATCCACTTTATTAAGTGTTTCAAATGGCGCAACTTGAAGGGCCTTTAGGACTAAATTTAAGTCCCAAGGAACTGTAGGAGAAACAAAAGGAGGTTGAATGCACAGCATTCCCTTGAAAAATGTATGCACATCCTATAAGTTGGCAATTTTCTTTTGGATCCATACAGTCAATGCTGAGATTGGAACTCTCAAGGAAGCTACCTTCAAACCTTTATCCATTCCTGCCTGAAGGAATGTTAAGACCCTGGAAACTCTGAAAGACCTAGGGTCCATTTTCTGTTCACTGCACCAATGAATATAGGTTTGCCATATTCTGTGATAAATGCGAACTGAGGAAGATTTCCTTGCTCTGTGCATTGTTTGAATTACCTGTTTTGAGAATCCTCTTGACTTCAGGATAGAGGTCTCAAGAGCCACGCCATCAAAGACAGTCGATCCAGATGTCTGTGATAACAAGGACCCTGCATCAGTAGATCTGGACATTGGTGGTCATTCCGAGTTGTTCGCTCGTTGCCGTTTTTCGCAACGCAGCGATTAGGTGGAAATTATGCATGCGCATGGTACTCAGCGCGCATGCGCTTAGTAATTTAACACAAAACTTTGGAGATTTACAGAAGCTCGAGCGACGTTTTTTCAACGCTTGAGTGATCGTAGTGTGATTGACAGGAAGTGGGTGTTTCTGGGCGGCAACTTGACGTTTTCAGGGAGTGTGCTAAAAAACGCAGGCGTTCCAGGAAAAAACGTAGAAGTGGCTGGAGAAATGGGGGAGTGGCTGGACGAATGCAGGGCGTGTTTGTGACGTCAAACCAGGAACTAAACAGACCGAGGTGATCGCAATCTAGGAGTAGGTCTGGAGCTACTCAGAAACTGCAAGGAATTATTTAGTAGCAGTTCTGCTAATCTTTCGTTCGCTATTCTGCTAAGCTAAGATACACTCCCAGAGGGCAGCGGCCTAGCGTGTGCAATGCTGCTAAAAGCAGCTAGCGAGCGAACAACTCGGAATGACCACCATTGAGGGAGCAGGAATGGAGCATCCATCAACATTCTCTGCAGATCTGTGTACCAATGTCTTCTGAGCCAAGCCGGAGCTATTAGTATCACGGTACCCTTTCCTTGCTTTATCTTTCTCACCACCCAGGGTAATAAGGTGATTGGAAGAAACACATAGGCCAGATTAAAGTCCCATCTCACCGACAGGGCATCCACAAAGATCGCTCTGGGATCCTTTTTTCTTCATCCGTATGTGAGAACTTTGTTGTTCTGACGAGAAGCCATGAGATCTATCTCTGGCAACTCCCACTTGTCAACTAGAGTCTGGAAGACCTCCGGGTGTAGAGCCCATTCGCTTGCCTGAATGGTGTGTCGACTGAGAAAGTCCGCTTCCCAGTTTAGGACTCCCGGAACGAACACTGCAGACAAGGCTGGATGATGAAGTTCTGCCACTTTAGTGTGTGACTTACCTCCTTCATAGCTTTTTGGCTGTGAGTTCCTCCTTGATGGTTGAGGTACGCTACCGCCTTTGCATTGTCCAAGCAGATCTGAACTGGTTTTCCCCAAAGAATGTCCTTTGCCTGAATCAGTGCCATGCATATGGCCCGAAGTTCAAATATATTTATTGGCAGACAACCTTCTTCCTTGGTCCATTGCCCCTGAAAACAAAACCTTCCTGACACTGTTCCCCAGCAAGGAGACTGGCATCCATTGTCAGAATTTCCCAATCTGATATCCAAAAGGGTCTCCCCTTGTCCAGATGGGATGTTTGTAGCCACCAGGCTAATGACCTTCTTACTTCCATCTTAAGGACCATAGTCTGTTTTTATCATCTGATGCAACCCATTCCATTTGGCAAGGATCAGATGCTGCAGAGGCCTCGAGTGGAACTGTGCATACGCCACCATGTCGAATGTTGACACCATCAATCCCATCACATGCATTTCTGCGTGAATGGATACCTTTTGACTGTGTAGCAGCTCCTGAATCCTTTACTGAACTTTTGATATCTTGTTAAGAGGTAAAATTACTCTCTGAAGACTTGAATCCAGTACAGCCCCCAAGTGAGTCATCCGCTGTGATCGAACCAGAGACGATTTTGGCCAATTTATGAGCCACCCGTGCTTCTGCAGACATGTTATTGTCTGTTGCAGATGACATAGGAGCAATTCCTGCGACTGTGCCAGGATTAAAAGATCGTCACAGTATGGAAAAATTCTTATCCCCTGCTGGCGGAGATAAACTGCCATTACCAAGCTGCCTGATTGGCAGGCAGGGGTGTTCGCTGGGCAGGAGGGGGCGGGTCGGCTGCATTTGGCTGCCATTTTGGGGGCGTGGTCCAGGCAACGTAGGCGTGCCCGGACCATGTGGGGGGAGGTCCGCGGCAGCTGCATGATGTCACACGCAGCCGCTGCGACCCGGGGCACGGCAGAAAGCCACTTACCAGTGCAGCAATGCTGCGCAGGTAGGGACTTACCGGGTGCAGTAGCATCGCCGCCGTGCGATGTTATCACACCTGTGCGGCGGTGGGAGGGCTAGACATGTGGGATGGACTAGCCCTGTTCTGGGCATCCCCCTTACATGTCAGGGTGGCTGATTGCTACGATCAGGTCTGAATTAGCCCCATAATATGTTTAGTGTATGCATGATGAATGTGTGTTAACTGCATTTATTCATATACATTCCCCAGAATTACTATACATCAGACTGAAAAGCTGCATTCTACTATATCTTTAATGAGTCTATACATTAAACATTATTACCTCGTTACAATTGCAGATTCTGTCTACATGAGGAATATCTGCCTAGTAGAATTTATAATTAACAAAGAGCTTCAGAAACACTGGTTCAGTTCAATACAAGTAAACACCCGGTTCTTTAGACCAAACAAACACATTAATGACCCTCAAGCATCAGAGCAACTTTATAAATGTTTTATTGGTGTCTGAAATCTTTATTAAATATGCAGTTTCCTTTAATGTTTTATACATAATGATCTTACACGCCGTTCTGTGAAAACATTGTTAGCGCTCGCAAGCTATTTTACCAATTCTGTTGTAAATATTACGGCAGAGATTAAAACTGTGGTTATGTATTACAAAAAGGTTTTCTTTTTTTCAGCTGTAGGTCAATGGATAGCAGTTGGCGCATTCTAAAGTAAATTATTTGGCTTGCCTTCTGAAAGGTTTGCTTTCTATCAACACGGCTGTACGAATTCTGCATAGAAATGATCTCTAATAGTCTGAAAAAGAGTTACATTATTTGCTGTGAGCAAATATTAAAGATAAACAGAAAAAAGAGGAAATCTTTTCCCTAAACAAAGTTAGAGACAGATTTCGCATAATCGGTTTAACCTTTTTCCTTTGATGTTGCCAAAGTGCTCTGCCATGGAAGATAACCACAGAAAAATCATTAAATAAACTAAAAAAAAGTTATTTATTTAAATATAATTATTTTGAGAAAATACCCTTTCATTAAAATTTTGTCCATATAAAAATGCATACCTACTGTATAATCCTACTAAATTGTGTTCCTATGGCACGTGCAGTTAGAGTCAGGTGGTGGCATAGGTGTGCAACGTGGGTGTGGTTCATCAAATCGACAGTGTCTAGGTCGACCACTATAGGTCGACAGTCACTAGGTCGACATGGATGGAAGGTCGACAGGGTCTCTAGGTTGACATGTGCTAGGTCGACAGGTCTAAAGGTCGACATGAGGATTTTTTTATTTTATTTTTGTGTCGTTTTCTTCGTAGAGTGACCGGGATCCCAAATTAGTGCACTGCGTCCCCTTGCATGGCTCGCTTCGCTCGCCATGCTTCGGGCATGGTGCCTTCGCTCCGCTACCGCTTCGCTCGGCACACTTTACCGTTCCAATCGTAGTCCACGTGGATCGTTAAGTATGAAAAAATAAAAAATTTGAAAAATTCATATCGACCTTTAGACCTGTCGACCTAGCACATGTCGACCTAGAAACCCTGTCGACCTTCCATCCATGTCGACCTAGTGACTGTCGACCTATAGTGGTCGACCTAAACATTGTCGACCTAGACACTGCCGATCTTCAGACCGGATCCCGTGCAACGTGCCCTTCCCCCAGCTGAGAGTACCCACTGCCATTAATGATGCACACAGTGCACAACAGTAACAATAACTCACCATGTGCAGGCTTGGGAGGCACACTTACCCTCCTCCCCCACTTACCTAAACATTTGGTCACCCCTGATGTTTCTCCACTTCACCACTACAGCTCAAGTGCACGTGTACATGTTCACTCTATCGTACAATGTGTGTGGCTGCTATCATTAGAACAACATACAACAGGAAAGCTTGAACAGAAGAAACAGACTATGAAGGAAAGATAGGGAAAGAAAGAGAGAGAGAGAGAGAGAGAGAGAGAGAGACACTACAGCCAATATTCAAAAGGTGAAAGATACTAAAGAAGAAGATACTTTCACTATGAGAAAGAGAAATGATGGAAAGACGTAAAAGTATGGGACTGAGAAAAAAGTGGGTAGGAGAAGGAGAGATAGAAAAGAACAGGAAAGAAATAAAGAGATAGAGAGACATGGACAAAAGGGAAGAAAGAGATGGGCAAGAGTTGGGGGCAAAGGGAAGGAGAGAAAGATGGGGGAAAAGGGGTAGAGAGACAGGAGAGGTAAGAAAGACAGAGAAGGCAAGGAGAGAGAGAGAGAGAGAGACAGGATAAAAGAGGGAGAGAGAGAGATGGCGAGAGAGTGTGAGAGTTACAACAGACACAACAGCTACAACTACACAAATATTTTTACTATGTGTAGTAATCAGCATTGTGCCTAGAACTTTTGTTGGCAAACTGTGATTTATTTTTCTGCAAAATTGACACAGTTTGTGGACCACTCAACACATATGGACCAAACAGTCAAAAAATGCAGTCTCTGAGAATGCAACGTGCGTTTGGTGGTACACCACTGTTGGTGAGTATCTGAGATCATTGGTCAACCTGGAATGATATAGAATGAATAACTTCAGTTTCTAGTTACCATTTATCCAAATTATATTTTCAAATATTTTCACAACATTCTCAGGTTAGAAGCATAGCTATGGAAACATAGTGTGTCATGCTTGTTGGATGAAAATGCATGTGCACCAAGAAATTCTTCTTCTCTGCTAAGAAGGATTGAATGTGGGTAGGTAGAGAATGTAAGCACAGCTAAAGTACAGTAAGGGTGTGTTCATGCATAATAAATCCCATGAAGATCAAAGGAAAGCATCATATGAGCGCTTGTTTGTAAACAGATATCTTGTGGGTTCTTAAGTTTCAGGGCAAAATGCAAACTGAGGATTATAATGTTCTTTAGCCATTTCTGATTGGTTGAATGTGTCTGAATATCTCCAGCTTATGCCATTAGTTTAGAAGGGATGTAGTTATGTGACCGGAGGTCAGGAGACCGCCGGTCACAACAGCTCCACCTACATCCTGATACCTCACTATCCCAACGGTCGGCATGCCGACCAACAGGGACTATTCCCACTTCCATAGAGTGGGAACAGAACCCGTGGTGACTGCACATTGCGCTTGTCCCCCCGACGGCATTCTGCGGCCGGGATCCCAGCGTTGGGATGCTGACCGCCAGGATCCCGGATGCCTGTAACATGATACACACCCGTTTAGACTGTTGCTGCTATGATTGTGCATTATTAGTACTATGCTCCACTGTCATGGGGTGTTTTAAGAGATAGGGCCTGTGTACAGTGAGCCCTCATACAGTGCCCCCTTCCCTAAAATTGCTGTCAGCAGTGCCATCTTTCCTGCCATGTCTACAGAAAGATGGCGCCACCACACAAAGTACTACAGCATAGACCCCACAGGAGGCACCACTGGAAAGAAGGTACGGACAGCAATAGGTATGGGTGATATCACATTAACTGACCCCAACTATTTTTTCAAATGCCTCTTTTAAAAAGATAATATCAATCGTTGGACATCAGTAAAGTATATTTCCATTTGATCTTTTAAAATGGAAAGGCGACAGATGAGTATTGATTTCAACAGAAAACTTTGATTTTGTCTTTGCAGGATGCCAGACAGTATAAGGGCTGAGAAGTGGCTGCAAGTGCTTCATCTTTGTTTCTTATTAGTGCTTCATGATAGATTCTAGCGCATGACTCATTCTGAATTCTTGCTAAATTTTCCAACTTCTTTTAACTAGTTTCTTAACTGACTATATTATATATTATGTCTTGTACAAATGGCTGCCACATAAATCCACAGCACAACACATCCAGACTGCTTTTAAATTAGATTCCCCAGTTAGAGTCAATAAAAGATCCTGACTCGCCTTTTAATAATCCTTCTTTCTCATAAAAGGAAATCATTTTATATGTCCTTATCTACCCAGTGATTCTATTGCTGCATGAAGCTAATTTGATGGGTTGTATGTTTTCTACATTGTAATGTGCTAGAGTGCATACAGAATGGCATACTTGCTGAATGCCCAAGAGATTCCCAAAATAGGGGGTGATCACCTGGATTTACGATAGAGTCTGGCAATCTCCCATAAATTGGTCCAGATAAAGAAGCCATGGGCAAAACACAGTGTGATGACGCTATTCATGTCATGACTCACTGCCCATCATCTGTGGTCTGGAGAGCCAAAGACATTGTAGGTTTCCCCTAGTGGTGCTTTACATGCCACTGGGTTTTACTATACACAGTATGCCCTAGGTGAAAGCAGGTGGCACAAAGCCTATGTGTTATAGCACAATCCCCTTGAACTAACTTTTTTAAATCAGACAATCATACTAAATAGTGAACTTCTAGCATTGGAATCATTGTTTGCTTTATCTAATAACTCTCTATGGTCTATTCCGTCTCCAACATGCATGTGCACCACCAGTCCATCGGCTCTTCCTGCTAGGGAAATGGGTCAAGCAGATCAAGAGAGGAGAATGCCCGCCAGGCTTCTGGGAATGGGTATGTATGGGTTCCAGAAGGGCAGCATGGAGTGGGGTGGTAGGATGGGACAGATCAGCAGAGAAGATGGCTGAGGGGGACAAAGCAGAAGTCAGAAAGAGGGGTGGATCAGCGGATATAGAGGATCCTGTGGCAAATGAGGAAGTACTCATAAATTGGGAAGAAAGTCCATAATGAATTTTAGCTCTCCTTTAATGGTTGATAATATAATATTCTCTTTACATTTCTCTAAATTAGTTCTAGGTGGTTGTGATTGAACAGTTAAATGGTTATGACTGAACAATTGAATTTTTAGGCAACAAGTCAAAACCACCTTATTCCCAAAAATTCCAGCTTTATCAAGATGTTTTAGTGCATATTTTAAATTATATTTGTTGTGAGGAAACAGAACAATTTACATAAAATTGTCCGACACAATGCATGGCAATGGACGCAGCATTGTACTTTGGGCAACGTCTCTCCTTTTCAGCAGAACACTTGCAGTGGGCATTGAGTCTTTTTTCAAGATATTTGCAGCATTTATCAGATCATTGTATTCTATCTCTTGCCTTGACTCCAAATATTGGGGATAATTCTGAGTTGATCGCAGAAGGAATTTTGTTAGCAGTTGTGAAAAACCATGTGCACTGCAAGGGAGGAACATATAACATGTGCAGAGAGAGTTATATTTGGGTGTGGTGTGTTCAATCTGCAATCTAAATTGCAGTGTAAAAATAAAGCAGCCAGTATTTACCCTGCACAGAAACAAAATAACCCACCCAACTGCTAACAAAATTCCTGCTGCGATCAACTCAGAATTACCCACATTGTCATATAACTTCAATTCCTTAAACATTGGTTCTTGCAGCAGACATTGCTAGAAAGCTGCACGGCATATTTGAATAATTTACAGCATTCCCTCTTTTACAGTAGTTAATTATACCAATTTTAAAGAGCAAGTCAGACAAGCCAATGGTTAAGTATACAGAACAAAAACTGGAACCTGAAGGATTAGGACATGGTTTTATATTAACCCCTGAAAGTGTCTTCATCTGACTAATTTATAGCACAAATAGGTAAATCAACAATTTGCCAAATAACAAAAATGAATTGACTGTAAGGATGTCTAAAATTGTACAAGTAACACCTCACCATTAGCAGTGTCTTTTATAATTTTGAAACCATGTACTGTATATGGTTGTTGTCTTATTCTTTGCACTTAGAGATTAATTAAAACATAAAATGTTAGTGGAGCATGCAGGGGGGGGGGGGGTTCTGAGTACCCAGAAACCCCCTCTGATAGACCAAATTCCATTTTTCTGAGATAGAGACAGTTGTGTCTCAGTCTCAACACTAACCGTGATCGTAATTGCGACCTCAGCTGCCGGGAGCTCTGAGGTCGCAGAACTTAGTCTTTGCATAATGAGGAGCATGGGAGCTGCAACGCATTAGCCGTCTCAGCCAAAGCAGCTCCCTGTATACTTCACAATCAATATGCAGTGCCTTGGCTGCCGTCAGTCTCCCCTCTCAGCCCCTGGTATGTGTGCACAGTAAAGAATATGTTTGTATGTACCATAGCGTGTGTGTGGTGTGTTATGTATGTACTGTTTGTATGTACTGTATGTACAGTAGACTTTGCGTGCAGTGTTTTATATACAGTATGTGTGTGCAATATATGTGTGTTTATGTGATATAGTGTTGATATTGTGACAGATGGTTGACCTAATAACACCATCACAAATGCGTGACTTGCGTTGTGTGAACGATAATGCCCAAGCAAACAATCGGATCAAAATTTGGATTCCACATTCAGTGTGTAGAATTGCCTAAACGTCAAATATGTGAAAGCCCTCACCCACTCACTGAAAGGCTCATCACTAATTCTCTTACTTCCCGATATGTCAGGAAGCTGAAATTTAACATAGGTATTCTTCAGGTGGGAAATAGGGAAACTACATCATTAGAATTTTAATAAACCTCCCCTAACGGTATGAAAAGGGGGGTGACATAATGACATCATTACCGATGCGTGGCTTGCGTTGTGTGAATGATGACGCCCAGATGGACAATCAGAAAAAAAATTGGATTGTACCTCCAGTGTGTAGAATTTCATAAACTACAAAAATGGTCCTGTCACTTTTTACCGTATCTCTCACTGACTGACTGACTGACTGACTGACTGACTGACTCATCACTAATTCTCTTCCCGATATGTTAGGATGCTGAAATTTACCATTGGTATTTTGCAAGTGGGAAATAGGAAAACTGCGTAATTAGAATTTTCATAAACCTCCCCTAACGGGATGAAAAGGGAATTGACATAATGACATCATCACAGACAATTGGATAAAAATTTGGATTGCACCTCCAGTGTGCAAAATTTTCTAAACTACAAAAATGGTACAGTCACTTTTTACCGTATCTGCTACTGGTGCTCCTCGGATAAGGCAAAGAAACAAGGATTAATATTTACTTACATTAAAACATCTCAAATTTACATCTCTATAGATTGACCAAATTTTTAACACTCATTTATATTTACAACCGTGAAAATCAGAAACTCCCATGCAAAGAACGGGTAGAACAGCTAGTATATATGTATATGGAAACCGCTGTCAATAAATCCTGAGTTTGCCCCAGAATGCATTACCTTCATGAACTGTTCAAGATACTTGTAAAGAATGTGCTGCCTTTTGCTAACATGGATTAACTTTGTCTTGAATTAAGTACTTGTGTTTTCTATGGGTTCAATTTAATTAGATGCGAGTTTGCGAAAGCGAATACACTTGCATACTGTACATAGCTATAGGCGGTGTGCGCCCTAAAATATGTGAGATTAAATTAGAAATGGCAATATGCAGGACTTGTGGCGATATCATGTGACTACTCTTAAATGGTGACCTTGTATAGAGTCTGAAGAAGTGGGGAATTCATCCTGGACTCCAGAATAGTACCAAATGAAATAACAAGACCATATAGAAGGCTGTAAGTAGAAAGCTCTGGAGGTTCTTTAAAGGTGTCAAATAGATGATTCTTGTATTTTTTTTGACAGCAAGCATTTTCATCAAATTTAAGTTTTGCATTATTTTGGGATACAGACAAAATATGCCTAAGTGATTTTCTAGTATCTTTATACAAGTATATAAAAAGTTGGAAAAACACTTTTAGCTGCCGTCTTCAAGTTCTAAAACTTCACTCCTATCAATAAAACATATCAACTAAAGATGCGCACCGATTCCTGTGTTTTGGGTTTGGTTCTAATTTGTCATTGGATTTTTGCTTTGTTTTTTGACAAAACCACCCTCCCGTGTTTTGATTTTGGATCTGTAGTTTGTTTTTAAATTTATAAAAACATCTAAAATCACATAATTTTGGAATTTTTCGGGTGGTTACTAATCGACAGAGCATTGTCACAAACACATGGCAGTTTAATGCACATATTCTTTAAAAAATGATAACAAATTCCCACTGCTACCCTCACAGCACTTAAATAATGTTAACGCTTTTGCACATCTTGGTCTCAAACAAACACAATTTTTCTGGGGTTTTTTTTTAAGTATTTTTTTTTTACCAAATGACAACAACTTCACACTCTGACCCATATCGCTTATATTATTAATGCACAACCTGGCTCTGAAGACATACAAGTTTTTTTCTGTTTGTTTTTTTTGGTGAGGGAGGAAGTGTATCTTCATTTTTTACACTCTGTCTTGAATCACTGTGCTTACATTATTAATGCAGTGGTATGGCCTGTCCCTGAACACACACAAGTTTTAAAAAACAAAACTTCACACTGAATCACAGCACTTATATTTTTAATTCAGTGGCACTATCTCTGAAAACACACAAGGGGGTATATTTACAAAGATTCGTGTTTTTGCCGTTTTGAAGGGTGTTTGATCTCGAATGGTATCGGGTGCATTTTACTGCAAATTTTTTAATCCTGATTCGGTCATTCACTAAGCTGCCGACTTTTCACAATTCGTATTTTCCGATGTCGATGTGATTCGTAATGTCAGGCAGTGTTTTACGGGAGTGATGAGTAAAACACTGCCTTACAAAACACAAGGAATCCCGGCCGGATCTGTGAGATCCATGCAGGGCTTCATTGTGTACCTTAAAAAGGTGTTTAAAGTCTTTAAAATTCTGAAAAAAATTGCGTGGGGTCCCCCCTCCTAAGCACAACCAGCCTCGGGCTCTTTGAGCCGGTCCTGGTTGACAAAATATGGGGGAAAAATTGACAGGGGTTCCCCCATATTTCATCAACCAGCACCGGGCTCTGCGCCTGGTTCCAAAAATACGGTGGACAAAAAGCGTAGGGGTCCCCCGTATTTTTAAAACCAGCACCGGGCTCCACTATCCAGGTACATAATGCCACAGCCGGGGGACACTTTTATAGTGGTCCCTGCGGCCCTGGCATTACATACCCAACTAGTCACCCCTGCCCGGGGTACCCTGGAGGAGTGGGAACCCCTTAAATCAAGGGGTTCCCCCCTCCATCCACCCAAGGGCCAGGGGTGAAGCCCGAGGCTGTCCCCCCATCCAAGGGCGGCGGATGGGGGGCTGATAGCCAAGTGTAAAAAATGTGAATATTGTTTTTAGTAGCAGTACTACAAGTCCCAGCAAGCCTCCCCCGCAAGCTGGTACTTGGAGAACCACAAGTACCAGCATGCGGTGGAAAACCTGGGCCGCTGGTACCTGTAGTACTACTACTAAAAAAATACCCCCAAAAAAAACAGGACACACACACCGTGAAAGTATAAGTTTATTACATACATGCACACCTCCATACATACATACTTACCTATGTTCCCACAAGGCTCGGTCCTCTTCTCCATGTAGAATCCTTGGGGGACCTGTGAAAAAAATTGTACTCACATAATCCAGTGTATATTCTGTCCTTTGTATAATCCACGTACTTGGCAAAACAAAAAAACGGAAACCCGACCACGCACTTAAAGGGGTCCCATGTTTACACATGGGACCCCTTTCCCCGACTGCCAGGACCCCCCCGACTCCTGTCAAAGAGGGTCCCTTCAGCCAATCAGGGAGCGCCACGTCGTGACACTCTCCTGATTGGCTGTGTGCTCCTGTAGTGTCTGTGAGGCAGCACACGGCAGAGATACAATGTAGCGCCTATGCGCTCCATTGTATCCAATGGTGGAAACTTTGAGGTCAGCGGTTGACCGAGAGTAACCTCACCGCTGACCGCAAAGTTCCCACCATTGGATACAATGGAGCGCATAGGCCCTACATTGTATCTCTGCCGTGTTGACAATGTCTATAATATTTGTCCTATTAAAAACACGTTAAAGGTTAAAGAACACAGTACGCAATTGGCGCAAAAAGTACCGCAAGGGTACGCCCTTAACTATACCTTAAGGAATGTACTTATACTGTAAACATTTGTGCAGTGATAATGTGTAGATGTAATGCAGTGTAACCTTGTTTGCTTAAAAGCTGTATGAGCGACTATGACGCTCTGAGAACCCCTTATGCATTTATAATAATCAATCAAATACCGGTCTAAGGTTCTAACGCCTTTAGTGAGAGAATGAACGTTCAAAAAGAATAATACAATACAAGCTATACACTACCAAAATAACATAGAATATCTAACCAAGTAACTAACATATAATACAATAAAGACACAAGTACGTTTAAGAGAGAGGGGGAGAGAGAGGGGGAGAGAGAATGGCTAACAATAACACAATATGGTTATATGGCTGCAGAGAATCTTACACATGTGAGGAACAATCGCTGCGCAGTTAGTCAATGCTGAGAATCTTTGTGGAGAAAATACTTGAGCTTACCCAGGCTGCCTGTCCCTATATACACAACACCCAGCAACACAATTGTCCCTACAATGCCGCATGGGGCAGAAGCTAGACTCCATTTTGGGAAAAACCTCCCATGATTCCAAAGACTGCAACACATGGTTCAAAGGGGGAGGGGAAAACACCCAGCAGCAGCCATCTTCTACACCTGATCACAATGTAACCACACATATCATCCTGCCATTCCTACAAACACATGCTATATTTCAGCAAGATGCACTCTATATAAAACCACTACAATCTGTTATAAATCACCATCCACAAAATTATACCAGAGATGCTATGCTACAGATTGTCTACTGTTCCAATTCATTACAGATTTCATAGAGTATCAGCACCAACACATAACAATCACACAACTGCACAAGCCTCATTAACCTTAAGCCATTTGTATCTCCACTAACTATTCAATACCAATCATTTCACAACTACTTTAAACTATTCTATGCCAATCAGCCATGTGATATTGAGATTATGATACTTAGCCTTTCGCTTGGTAGTCAGTCCTGGGGATAGGCCAGCCATGCTTCTGGGTGCCAGGTAGCTGTGGGAGTAGCTACAGTACATCTGTCCTTTGAGGCCACAAGCAACTGGACTCTGACCTCTTCTCTTGCCAGGAACTACATTCCTGTGTGACTAGTTCCTGGGGGAGGGGTCTCTCTTGCTTTGTATATGCTGATCAGGTTCAGCCCTGAACTGTATCATTCATTGTTCTAACAAAGTGATTTTAGCTTTTATACATATAATCATATCTATCCGCTGCAATGTCCCACAACTTCACAACAAGTATCAAATTAATCTACACACCAATCTGCTTGTTTCAATATTAAACATGACGGGTTTATCTGGTTCGGTTCAAATAATACACATTCATGACATTAATTCATTAGCTAATTTTAAATCTCCATGATGTCTGGTGCTTGATATTATTATAATTATGTACTGTATGAAATAAGTGTCGAATCCATCTCTGTGCCATGTCCGTGTAAATGCGTGTGTTAACATATATTGCTGTGCTCGCTGCGCATATTTGCAAGTATAGCGACTTAAATGTGTGCAGTTTGTATGTTCTCTCTATGTAATATTTTTGACTTTGACAGTGTGCTGCCTCACAGACACTACAGGAGCACACAGCCAATCAGGAGAGTGCCACGACGTGGCGCTCCCTGATTGGCTGAAGGGACCCTCTTTGACAGGAGTCAGGGGGGGTCCTGGCAGTCGGGGAAAGGGGTCCCATGTGTAAACATGGGACCCCTTTCAGTGCATGGTCGGGTTTCCGTTTTTTTGTTTTGCCAAGTACGTGGATTATACAAAGGACAGAATCTACACTGGATTATGTGAGTATAATTTTTTTCACAGGTCCCCCAAGGATTCTACATGGAGAAGAGGACCGAGACTCGTGGGAACATAGGTAAGTATGTATGTATGTATGGAGGTGTGCATGTTTGTAATAAACTTATACTTTCACGGTGTGTGTATCCTCGGGCTTCACCCCTGGCTCTTGGGTGGCTGGAGGGGGGGACCCCTTGATTTAAGGGGTTCCCACTCCTCCAGGGTACCCCGGCCAGGGATGACTAGTTGGGTATGTAATGCCAGGGCCGCAGGGACCACTATAAAAGTGTCCCCCGGCTGTGGCATTATGTACCTGGATAGTGGAGCCCGGTGCTGGTTTTAAAAATACGGGGGACCCCTACGCTTTTTGTCCCCCGTATTTTTGGAACCAGGACCAGGCACAGAGCCCGGTGCTGGTTGATGAAATATGGGGGAACCCCAGTCAATTTTATCCCCATATTTTGTCAACCAGGACCGGCTCAAAGAGCCCGAGGCTGGTTGTGCTTAGGAGGGGGGACCCCACGCAATTTTTTTTTCACTTTTGAAACTAAACACACCCTTTCCCATAGATAACCATGCACAGATCTCACTGATCCATGCATGGTTATCCAAACTCGACTGGAAAAAGCAGGTCTATTTTTTTCCTGCTTTTTTTAACGAATCGAAAAAAAATAGACCCGCACTTGAGCACTCAGAGACTAACACCCAAATACGAATGAATAGTGAATACCCGTATTGTATGAAATAACAGCCGCATTTGACCGATGGTCTATTCATTCGTATTTCAGAACTTTGCCAATCAAACCATTACAAATAGACCAGACACTGCCGAGTTTTCTGCTTAGTTAATTCCCGGATTGGGACTTAGAAAAAAAAACACAAATCGGCAAAACTCGAATTTTTAGTAAATACTGGCCAAGGTTTTAATTTTTTAATTTTTTTTTAAACACAGCTGTGAATCACTGCTTTTATATTAATGGTGGCACATACCAGTGGACACCCATATAGGGATAATGCTGCACTGCTAACAGTGTGTGTCAAAAAAACAACACCAGTGTGCACCAAGGTTATTGCAGTGACAAAACAACAACAGCAATATGCTGTGCACCAAAGGTTAAGTTACAGCACCACTGTGGCAGGGATGCGGTTACATTGCCAGCAGTCAGAATCCCAGCAGTCAGTACCAACACCAGAATCCCAACCACTGACATTGCCTACAGCCGTAATCCCGGTTAACAAGGGCTATTCCCACTCGTGGGTGTCCACGACACCCATAGAGTGGGCAAAGAACCTGTGCTGAGCCCGCAGCTGACCGTTGAGATCCCGGCTGCTGGCTTACCATACCCAACGCCTGTGACACACTTAGTCAAGATGCAAGTTATATAGATGTTCACTTCCCGCACTATAAAAATAACAAATAATGTTTGCTAATTGCCTACATACATCTAGCTTGGTCAGTATTAAGAAAACAAGGGACATGTAGGACCAGTATTAATAATACTAGTGACATGTGGGACCAGTATTAATAACACTAGACACGTGGGGCCAATATTTATAACATTATGGACATGGTAGTCCCTGTGAAAGATTGTTCTCACTTTAACTGTCCTACCCTCTGGTGGTCCTGTGTGAAATGATGCTCAATCACCGTGGGAGGGACTTATACTGAATCCAAAACAATCGAGATCCGACACCAGGAAGATGACATATTGCCTTATTTTGGAATCTGAGCAAGGTGGGAAAGCCCGAGCCGGCGCTCGAATTCCCTCGGATCCCAGAGTTTCAGGTAGGCACGATTCTTGGGGAACTAAGCCCACACTTTTTTCTAATATAAACATACATGTCTGGTTGGGTTCACTACGATCTGCCGGCGGCCGGCCTCCCGGCGACCAGCATACCGGCGCCGGGAGGCCGGCCGCTGGCTTACCGACAGTGTGGTGAGCGCAATTGAGCCCCTTGCGGGCACGGTGGCACGCTACGTGCGCCACACTATTTTATTCTCCCTCCAGGGGGGTCGTGGACCCCCATGAGGGAGAATAAGTGTCGGTATGCCGGCTGTTGGGCTCCCGGCGCCGGTATGCTGGTTGCCGGGAGCCCGACCGTCGGCATACTGAAGACCACCCGTCTGGTTTTATTAACCCCTGTAAATACAAGTTCCATCATTTAACGCATCTTTGAGCTTTTAGAAAAAGTTATGTAAAAAGAACATGTCTTCACCTTCTTTTGAAACGTAGGGTTATGCAGCTTTTCTGGACCCAGGTTTGGAATGTGTATGTACTACAGCGCCAGCCTTGCCCTCTCTTGACTCACTAATATGCCTTTTACAGTTTTCCTTGAGGAATTGTTCAATGTCATTAGATAATTAAGTTTTTAAGTTGACATCTCTGACCAAGGTTCTTATAGCATGGACATGGGTGGTGGTTGATCCTCCTGTCTTTCATAGCTGGGTCTCTTTGGTCAACGATAATGTAAACCATGAAATATATTTATATACAGCTAGAGGGGCTTTGCCCAAATTTGACAAAATATGGTCACCATGGTGCACATCTCGCTATGGTGGAAGGGGTACTGCCTCATCATTGCCTGCTACGGGTTGATTCAAGGGGGCTGTCAGCACTTTGTTTTATGAATGTTGATATGTTGTATTGCAAAAATCTTTTGCTTTAAGATTTGCACATCTGTATATGATCACCACAATTTAGGACCATTTATTTGTAAAATATGTGAATTTTTCGACCTTTTACATTTGTCAGTCTGAACTGCATTTTATGGCTTAAGGCCTATTGTATTATGGTATGTGTTGTTTATTTTTAGATTTCTTTCTCTTGCCTAATTTCTTCTTCTCATGAAAATCAAGAAAATATACTCAATTAAAAAAAATCTTTATTAGCCAAATTAATACTATGAAACCCCTCCAAGGTATCTTCTACAAGTTCTGCACTGTGTACCATAATTTTTACCTTAAAATAAACATTTCCTCTACTTTTTGATTCTACATAAAAATACGAATTTGCTAGGAAAATACGACGTGGAATTGTATTGCAAATGGAAACTGCATTGCAAATTTAACGAGAAAACTGTTTGCAGGTCCCAACTCACTCCTAATTGAATTAACACCTAATTGTTCATCCCCCACTGTATAACACCTCTTATTCAGTGCTTATATAACACCCTCCCAGCAGCGAAATACCCAAAAACACATATAAAATAATTAAAAAAAGATCTGTGTGCCAAGCATGCACATTGTGAACTTCTTTTGTTATCACTTTAAGTGTGACTTTAAAGGCCGTTCTCTTTTAATTATAGTGTGGTTGTGGCAGCACTCCCCCTGCTGGCCACACCTGCTATATAAAGTAACTATAACAGTTTTAAGTAAGTTTGTTATCAAATTGTGTAGAATTATATTTTGGTAGATGACAATGTGTGAAATTCAGAATTGGATATTTTCCTTATATCTATAGGTGTCATTTTCTGGTTGTATAATTTCATCCAATAACATTTTAGTTATAGGCTTTACCAATATCAATGTTATACACTGTTATTAGAAAATAGTAATATACAGTATTTGTGTGACAGCTGCAACTTTCATTTTCTGTCACACTGTGTCTATATATACTATTATAGTACAAGATAATATAACAATCAACATGCCAACATACTGTACACAGCATTGACCACGCCCTATGAGCAGAGAAAGCAGCTGCTGAACACAGAATTCTTACACAGGTGACTAATCAGGAGTTTTCAGCAGTGAGTAACACAGACTTCAGCTTGTATGCTGAACGTCAGGAGTGATTGCAGAGGGTGTGGTACAGGAAGAGAGTATCTCATAAGAGAAGCTGACCAAGAACCAGGTACTGCCTCTGTTCAGGGAGGTACCCTGATCTACCCTTGCACCAGAGGAAGAGCTAGACTAAAGATATCCAGAATGGAATGATCATATCCCCCAAGAAAGGTACCCAGATATAAGGATCACTGCTCTGTAAACAGCATGGATTTGTGAGGAGATTCTCAATAGTGTGGGAGGAAAATATTAAAGAAACCGCTACATGAACTTACAACAATCTCTACAAGTAAGACTAAGCATACGTGTAAGCGTGATTTTCTTCTGGTTGTATGAATAAGGTTCACTATGGTGTCAATCGGGGACGTATAAAGCAAAGATACCTTTATAAGCATAGGACCCTTTGTTTCATGTAAGCCCAAGAGTGAGCATCTACTCCTATTGATCAGTGCACGATTTTGAGTGACCCTATAATATTTGAAGTTCACGGAATTAAAGAGTATCATCGGATCCACTCTTATCCCCCTTTACCCAGACTTTTAAAACAAAAAACTATACTACACATTGGATGTCTCTGTGTGTTCTCTTTTTATATATGGTATCCATTTGGAGGAGACTGTCTTTCGGTTCTATTTAAAGAAACAAGAAATTGGGACTTTTGAAAAGTGTACATGGACCGTTCGGGAAAATAAGTATCTATTACCCTTCATTTGTTTGGCGCAGATTGAATATCACATTTTTGTTCAATGACTTAACGTTGACATTGTCAGAGAACGTTGATATGTGATTGTCAACACATCATTTTAGAGTTAGAGGTCGGCAGTTACGGATGGTGTAATGGTTAGCATTACTGACTCACAGCACTGAGGTCATGGGTGTGATTCCCACCATGACTCTACCTCTGCGGAGTTTGTATATTCTCCCCATGCTTGTGTGGGTTTCCTATGGGTACTCCGGTTTCCTCCCACAATCCAAAAATATACTGGTAGGTCAATTGGATCCCAACACAAATGAACCCTAGTATGAATGTGTGCTCATGTACATGTGGTAGGGAATATAGATTGTAAGCTCCATTGGGGCAGGGACCGATGTGAATGGGCAAGTAGTCTCTGTAAAGCACTGCGGAATATGTGTGCGCTATATAAACAACTGGTAGTAATAATAATAATAATAATAATAATAATCAATTAGGGATAGGCTTAATCTGTAATTAAGGTTAGGGTTAAGTTGCAATTAGAGTTAGTCTTTGGCTGCAATTTGGGTTAGGCTATGGTTAGAATTGTGGTTAGGCTGGTTGTCAATATTTATAATGTCGATATTCTGGACTGACTGCAGTTTTGGTGGGCAAATAAAAGCATCATGTGGTTATTTATTATATTTAGTTATAGGCTGTACCAATATCAATGTTATACACTGTTATAAGAAAATAGTAATATATTTAAGGGACAGATGCAACTTTAATTTTCTATCACACTTTGTCTATATCAACTATTATACTTATCTGATACTTAATAGGATACAAAACACAGCTATTTAAGCCTTACAGCCAGTAATTTTTACCCTATCAATGTATCCTTTCCTTATCATCAAGGATTTAAGAACAAAAAAAAAGTTTCCACTAAACCAAAACCATTTAATTATTTACTGTAAATTGACTTTGATCTGTACCCCCATAGCCATGCCCCCTGAAAATGTGTAGTCCAACTTGATACGTTTGCTATATCACTCATTTATTTGCCATTAACTCTAGGTAATTCAAATAATTGTCTGTAAAAAAATCTTTGCCATCTCTTGTCAAATTTCTAAATTTCAAAATCAGGTTTCATTCTGCAGCTCCCAAACAAATATACATGTTCATCGTCCAGATACCTGAGTCTTAGCACAACTTCAGGCCAAATAAAAATTGCTGGCGAGCACAGTAAGCGAGAATGCTAAATCCATTTATATTACACTAATTATTTTTATAGTTATTTCTTTATCAATCCATTTCTCCACAGGTGGTTTCATATAACTGTAGATTTCTAAAATGATAATCCTTTTCAATTACAGCCCTGGTACTGATTCCACCCACTGCATCTCAATTCTGTAAATCCATGTAGTCTAAATATCTGACATTTTAAAGTTGACATTTCATAAATTCTGTAAGGATGTCTTACAACCCTCAATTCTGACAAGTGAACATATCAATGCCATATGACCGCCACTGCATACATAACATACTCAAAAAGAAAAGAGGACATTAATTAATGTATTGTGACATAAATTTGATAATAATTACAATGCATATTATTAATAGTCCATTTTATTGCACTTTGATCCATTCCTGTAGAATGAGTAAATGTTACTGCCACGATTACGAAAGAAAAAGAAAAAGATTGTAAACATTCTCTCCTAAATGTACTAGTGCCCTTTTGAAAACGACTTAAAAAAAATTATGATGAGTTAATATGCAGAAATAACTATATGAGAGATGCTCAATGAAAATGTTCCAATCATCTATGGAACAAATTTTCTTGAAGGAGTTTTTCTGAATTATACATACTTACTCTCATAATTAAGCTGATATTTCTCCAAATAAATTTGTAAATTACCTTCTAAATTACTCATGTTTTTCTCAGCTAAACTTCAGGAGATCTCTTATAGTTTTAAACCAATTTGCATACTGTACTCTAAATTAAGCAAAAAAAAGGCAACAGTAACCAAAGCTGTAAATGACGGATTCCAAATTATATACATCAAATTTCTGTGACACATCTCACTTTATAACAAATTATTCAGGATTTATTCAGATTTATGTTGTCTTGTTTTCAGTGTGTTTTGCTTAAACCAATCAATGCTTATTTAAAGACAAAATAATATGTTTTGTCTAATTCTGTCATTTTAATTATACAGTGAAAACAATTCCAGTCATCCTCATTTTTATCAACTAAACTCTGATGTGAATTAGGATTGAAAAACAAAAGAACAAGTTTACCATTTTGACCATAGGAATTACTTGAAAAATATTAGTTAAGTCTAACCATTCAAGCTTGGAAGCATTATCTGCCAAGTAGCTTGGAGATAGTCAACTACCCCATGCCAGTTCTACCAGAGATACAGCAAATAAATACTTGGGACATTTAATGTCTAAGGTCTTTGAAATAGCTGTGAGCATTATACAGCGAAATGCGTCAGTGCATAGGCAAACACAGTGGGGTTTCCTGTTGCCCGGAAACCCCCCTTCTTTTGGCAAGAGGCTCACATTTTGACAATAGCAACGGTATATAATAAGATTACTAGAGCTGCTGCCACATCATGTAAGTTAAGAGACAGCAGAGCTGCTGCACATGCCCAGTGGTAGCAGCTTCTTCTACCATATTTGCTATGTGTGGATCTGAGCACTCAGTCAGTGCACTGGACAAGAGAGTAGCTACCAGGAAGAAGAGACAGGAGCCTTATCATGATGTGGGAAAATGTGTGCAGTACTGGTTCCATTGATTTTGCGTATTTATTTTTATAGTATGTTTAACCTTTTCATGATCACTTATTTATATTATTTAAATGTTTGATACATTCTATACTATAGACCATCTATATTGTAACATATTAGTACTGTATTCCATGTTCTGCAGAGTAGTAGACACCCCTCCCCCACCTTGTTCTATGTGTCCGGCTGCAGAAACCCCCTCTTATTCTGTGTCCATCTACAGCACCCCCCCACCACTACCTTGTTCTATGTGTTGTGACCCTACCCTCCCTCGTTCCCTTCCTCTGTTGCTGCTTATTTATGTCTCCCGGACACCCTCTCCCCCACCGGTACCTTATTTGAGTATCACAACTGCCCCCCGGCCCCGTCGGCAGCACAGGCCAGCAGAAACTGCGGCTGCACAGGGGGATTAGTGCTCAGCTGAGGCCCCCCTTTCCCTTTCCAGCTCCTTATTTCTGTGGCTGTCAGGGCTGTCAGGTCACACTGCAGCCGTAGTCCCCCTTCTCCGCCGAGACATGATATCCAGGAGGTCTCTCTGCAGCAGTGGCCTCCTCCACCACTATCCTACCTGAGTTTCCTGCCTGCAGACATTGCACTGGAGTCATGGTCCCCCACCCCCCCTGCCACTGATCAAGCTGCCGTGTAAACCGCAGCTTGTGCAGAGATTCTGGATCTGATCATCATCTTAGGATGGCAAACAGTTTTACGAACAGACTCCAAAGAAATTATTTTCCAGAGTTTGATGAATGTCACAATTTCTACATCCCCTGGGGAGTGTAGAAATTGTGAAATTTTAACAATGATGAATATGCCCCTTAAGAACTATTTAACAGTAGTAGGTTTGGATGAGACTTGTCTCAAGGATCAGTCAAAATCCAAAAACATTGTCACACATATTGAGATATTTTAGGCTTGAGGTTGTGATATTATTGTTTTTTTAGGAATATATGCTTAATTAAATGCATGATTTTAGTCAATCCATCTGGTTTATGTGAATATTAACATCTAACTAGTCCATGAGACTGGCTTTTAGCGCTTTTTTCTATATTGTTTGTTCAATAGGGACTGCTCTGGAGGAGAAACAAATGAAATGAATCAATACTTGCTCATTGTGTTACTCTGTTACCGTGAAGTACAGTAGTATCTATTTTATCAGCAGGACTGGACTGGCCATCTGACACTTTTGGCAAATGCCCAGGGGAATGATGGGCCAGTCTGTCCACACACAGAGATGGGATGGCCAAGCAGCTTTGCCTCTCTGCACTCTGCTTGGCTGCCTGGCAAATAGAGAAATGGGGTGTGCCATGAGCCCTCCCCCGTGACTCGTTGCACACCCCCATGATCCATGGCCATACCCCCTTAACATGTGCAGAATAGTATGCCATCCTGGCTTAACAGCCATCCCTTGTCCCAAATTTCCAGGAGTGCAACTAATGGGAACAATTTAAAAAGTACTATGGGGGTCATTCCGAGTTGTTCGCTCGCAAGCTGTTTTTAGCAGCTTTACACACGCTAAGCCGCCGCCTACTGGGAGTGAATCTTAGCATCTTAAAATTGCGAACGAAAGATTCTCAAAATTGCGATTACACACCTCTTAGCAGTTTCTGAGTAGCTTCAACCTTACTCGGCATCTGCGATCAGTTCAGTGCTTGTCGTTCCTGGTTTGACGTCATAAACACACCCAGCGTTCGCCCAGACACTCCTCCGTTTCTCCAGCCCTCCCGCGTTTTTCCCAGAAACGGTAGCGTTTTTCCGCACACACCCATAAAACGTCCAGTTTCCGCCCAGTAACACCCACTTCCTGTCAATCACACTACGATCACCAGAACGAAGAAAAAGCCGTGAGTAAAATTCCTAACTGCATAGCAAATTTACTTGGCGCAGTCGCACTGCGGACATTGCGCATGCGCACTAAGCGGAAAATCGCTGCGATGCGAAAAAAATTACCGAGCGAACAACTCGGAATGACCCCCTATGTTTCCTTTCAAAGGTTTATCCAATTTTCCAGTAATGTGCCAAAGCACCAAATGTCATTCCCATAATATATCATAATCTACATATGCTTCTGCATCAGCGCTTTCAACCTTTGGTCCTTGTAAACAAAACTGGCCATCCTAGTTACCCGCCCCCAAAAAATAAAAAATAAATAAAAAATAAATAAATAAACAACTAAAAATAACTTGATTACAAAGTTATTTTTTAGCTCCTGTCAATGTCCTTCAAGTCTAGGGGTCAAATATTGTAGAAAACAGTCGGTAACTTACCAAAGACTATGAATGTCTTATTTTAGCTTTTTTAAACAATGTTAAGACCTCTCAAAACTACAGTACCAAAGATAACATTTCCCAGTTTCACTGGCTTCTGCCTAGGTAACTTAAATTTCTCTTTCAATGTGTTTAGGTCAGTGCTAAAAAAAATTATATTAACAATGTAGGTTATACTGTCTTTTGTGATATCAATGAAATTACTAAAGTCCTTGTGATCCAAAATAAATTCATTAAAGACAATTAGCCAATCCTGCAAATAAAAATGATCCAAGTAATTGGTTACAAACTTCACAATCCATTTTATAAAACTTCTAACCGCTTCTATGTAAAATATTGATATTGATCATGCCATTAGCAGACAAATTATCAACATTATTATAAATATTATTTAACAGCTGCGAGAATATTTCATTGCACTCTATTATTGGAAACAGAATAAAACGGTAATAAAACCAGACAGGGTAATAACAGAGGGAGAAAGAGGTAAGTGGGTCCCACTCGTAGCATACAATCTATAAGGATATAGGAATTTGATACATGGTGGGTTGCTGATTGGGCAACAATAACAATAACACCAAACACATTGTCGGCAGTAAAATTTCCAGCACAATATGTCAACTTGGTGTTAATGTTACTTAAAGCACTGTAACTGGGTTTGGCATTTCTAACTTTAACTATGATGCTTTTCTATTATGTTTAAAGTTACAGTGCCGAAACGGTTGCAGTGCTTTAACTAACATTACTACCGTATTGGCAAAAAATGTTCAACATCTGAATGAAACAGCTTTATTAATCCCCTATCATGGACTTTTTCTATTTGTATGTCTTCTGTATACTAGAAATGGTACTTGGCGGCCATCACACTTTTTTCTTTGGGTGTTTTTTGGAGGGCTGTTTACCTCTGAGCTGAACCTTTGTATCTCCATTGTAAAGCAACCCTTTCTTTCTTCTTATATTATACTTGTTGCAACATACTGTACGTGTAAGAAAGATTAGCGAATAGAGTGCAATTTTATAATTTTTCAAAAAAAATTTAATTAAACGTTTTTAGGTTTCAGCAGTGTGGTAGGCATATCTGCATTTTTGACTTTTGTAATACCTTTGTTTTAATAAAAGCACCATGTGGTTACATTAATATAATATGTTTCATAACTTTTATTAGAAAGTAAAATACTTTTGCTATTACTGTTTTACCATTTATTTACCTCTGAGGTATCAGATTTTTGTTTTGTTTTAAAAAAAAAAATTGAAAGACGGTAAAAAACAAGAGTTTGATGAAACTTTGTATGGTTTACTGAAAAGTATTGGTTGTCCCTTTATGATCATTTAGGTCTGTGAATCATTTACACTGGAGATATAGCCTGACAAAGAGTCCTTGAAAGTGTTCAGTTTCAATCCTGAATTGTTTTGATTAGTGAAGTCCCATGAGATTGTGAATATGGATGTGAACATGCCATTTTCCTTGCTCATAGTCCTGAAAAAAAAAAACTTAATAACTCTCATATGTTCTAACTCTCAGCAGGGGCATTTTAAGAGAGGAAGGGACCCATTTGCAGACTCCGGGTGGGCACCCTTCTCACCAGGGCACTGCAGGCTCCGGCACAGTGCCAGAGTCTTCTGCGCATGTGCAGATCTCCGGAAACATGGCACCCACCATGGTTCAGAGACTAATTATCTACTACACATGCGCAGCTGCCATTTTGGACATGGCTTTTGGCCACAGCTGTTGCGGCTGCAGCTTCCATTGCGGGACTCCAGAAAAGTGAGTATTATATCAATATAAGTGCAATGTGTGCGATGTGGCCCCCCCTAGACCCCCGGGGCCAGTGTGCACTGCACATATTGCACTCATGATAGAAATGCCTATGACTCTTATAATGCCCATACAATTGTGCGATGCCCCGCGATGCGACATCGCGGGGCATCGCACCGGCAGTTCAGGTGCAATGAAATCGCACCTGAACTGCCTAAGTGATTACCATGTGATCATGCAATAGACCGCATGGTAATCACATGATGGGCACATCACCGCTGAGTGGGAGCGGCCTCTGGATGCTCCCGGTGGGTACCCATCACACATCGCAGTGCGATATATAGCATGTGGTTTTAAAAACACATGTGATCACATTGCGATTCGATAAATATTAAGTGCAGCACATACTTTCTTCAGACGTGAGATTTCACCAGCGTGCCTGCGCATCGCGTCGAAAGGTACTAAAATGTGCATACAATCCTTCGATTTCTCTCACAGATGCTGTCGAAATCGAAGGTTAGCACAGATTATCTCACAAGTGTATGGGCACCATTAGTGTTCCCTACAATTTAATAGTTATTGTAGCAGAAACTTACACCTCTTTATTTACTGTATATGAATGACAACTGGCAAGAAGCTACCTTTAATGGTAGCTGAAACTTCAAGGGTGAAGGAAACTTCAAGGGTGAAGGAGGCAGGTAAAGTGACAGAGTCATTTAAAATGAATTGGTAAATTATGGGGAATACCGCATTAGTAACAAAATAAAAGGTATAATATAGTGGATTTAGACTTTAGTACTAATTAATATGATACATGAGTAAGGCACAATACCATCATATATTTCTGATACTGATGATTCAAATTAGGTTATGGGGGGGTTATTTATCAAAACTTAGAGAAAGATAAAGTACCAACCAATTAAATTCTGTCATTTTCAAACACAGCCTGTAACAGATAGGGGCTGATCGGTTTGTACGTTATCTCTCTCCAAGCTTTGATAAATATCCCCCATAATGTTCTAACTAGAGATGTGTGGGTGTGGATTTACCCGAATTTGCCCGGATCTCAAAACAACATCTTATTGGCTCTCGGATGTCACACATTTTGGAAAGCCAATAAGAAAAATCCTGTTAATTCTGAACCAGCACATCTCTAGTTTTAACCTGTTGTAGTAGGAGCAATTATATTCATGTTTCTATAATAACACTTTACCTTATACTCTATAGTTATCTATTTTTCTTCTCAAACTTTGTTTTTGAGTTGTAGCTTTGTTGTTGGTTTTTTTCTCAAGTAAGAGAGTTGAATTGAGGCTATGTTTTAATCTCTTCTTCCGATTCTCTGAGATCTCTTATGTGTCTATCAGCTGTCTCAACGTGGGATTGTGCAAACCCTTTGTAATGATTATAGGATGTGCAAGATTTTGACCAAAATAAATGCAGCAAGGGCCCACATGACCAATAGGTCAAACTCATTTAAGAACTAAGAAAATAAATGAAAAGTTGGGTTGAAAGATTGTATTTTTAATCATCGAAAAGATTAAATAGCACTTCTTTTTTTTTTCTTTTTTTTACTGTACAGAATATCTGCTAATATAGTTTACCAAACTAGTTTACTTCAAGGTGTGTTTGACTAATTTAAAAAAAAAGTTTTCTTGATGCTTTTTAATAGACAAGAATGTCCATTCAAATTTAGATTTTATAATGTTCCGGACAGTAAGCAGATTTGGTTGATTATTTCTATGACTGGGCGGCAGTAATTGCTCAGTGCATTTTCTCTTTAAATTACAGTATTTTGAATTTGATTTAAAATAAATAACGGCAGTTATAAAATATGAAATTTGTTAATATTCTGTGAAGGACGGATAATATGTTACTTAAATAGACAAGTATTACAAACACTAGGCCATGTTGTTGATTGTTAGCACACAGTTAAACTGATATCACTGTGAGAACTAGTGTATATCCGTAGAATGTTACCATGTCTTGAAAGTTGGCTGGCGTGTTTGCAAGAATAGCTGAGACAATTTCAGATTTATTTCAAGTGGAAAATGTTATGCTAATGAAATGGATTTTGCAGTGATAGGATGTTTAAGACAATTGAAACCCCCAGCTGTGACAAAATTAGTATGCAGTTTAAAAGACTAAATTTAAATGAGTTAAAATGATTTAATTGAAATCACACACGCATCCATAAAAACATCTTAAACAAAGTATAATATGTAAAGTTACAGGAGAAAAAGACCAAAGTGAAATATTGTATACTGTATTACAGGATATTATATTTTAGTTGTAGCCTGCGAAGCCAGCTAGCAGTAGATTTTCAATTTGGTAGATGTCAATGATAAGAATTTTTTTCGTTTTTTGTTGTTTTTTTTTTGAATGATACATTGATTATTTTAACCGATATGATATATTTTAGCACACAATAGGATAGATTTTTTTAATAGTTTATCATTACCAAACACACCCTTGCACACATGCACATATACAGTGGCTTGCAAAAGTATTCATTCCTCTAAAATCACAGACAACAAGTCTGTTACAATTGACATATACACAGATTGTTCCAGACAATTTTTCTATTGCCGAACTGGAAAATGTTGCTTGCATAAATTTTCAATCCCTGCAGATGAGTAAATCCTACGCCTGGATCATCCTGATAATTTCTGGCAAACTTCACACATCTTCGATGTGGTTTTTCTGCAGTTATGGATTATTCACCCGGCCATATAGGTAATTTCTATACATATCTCAATATGTTGCAGCCAAAGGGTCTGATGCTGAGATGTTGTAGCTGCTTCCACATTGCTTGCATAAAAATAAATGAATACAATAACCATATACAGAATTCTATGCATGTTTATGGTGCTATCTGGGTCACCATACCGATGCTGGGATCCCGGTGTTTAGATTGTCGTGAGGGGTGGGGAGTGCAACGAAGACTCTTGCAGGCTAACTGCACTCACTACAGGTTCTATTCCAACTCTATGGGTGTCATGGACACCCACGAGTGGGAATAGTCACAGTCAGTTGGCATGCTGACTGTTGGGCTTTTCATCAGGTTGGAGTTTGGCATCGGTATAGTGACCGGCAGTTATCCCCTGTACAGTATGCTTTCTTTAATGCTTATCATCAGGGCACACTTGCAACAGACCTATGCTTGGCCATAGGTGAATGCCCGGTATACAGTATGGGGGGGCTGCTATCTCACAGCATAGTTCCACATTTCACACACAATTGCATCATATTGAGCCCCCATTACCTATAGGCCGATAGACCAGGGAAATGTGGCAGGTCTTTGTTGCGGGCTGCACTTTTTGTCAGAAAAATAATTTGGCCCTTCATGGGGGTTTCTGCATACTAATAAACACCCCAGCATGCACAACTGCTTGGCATAAATTATATGCTGTCCAACTCTACAGAGCTCGCAGTTGCTTAGACATGTGAGCTTTTCCCTCATGAAAATACCCCATTGAAGTTACCTCTTCTTGGCTGTACGTGTAGATGTGACTGAAATGTATCAACCATGCATTGCTCATACATGTGTGCACTTGGTACCAGAGCAGACACAGTGCAATAATACACAATATACAGATGTGTCCTCAGACACCAAGCCTCAAAATGCTATCTGGTGCATTACACACGGTGCAAGGGAGATGGGCTGAGTGATGTACAGTAGCCTACCAGGCTCCCAGCAAGTCAAATGCAGGTGCCACAGACATAGATGATGCCATCACCTACTGTAGGTCCTGCTCCCTGGGTAGTGATACCACTCATACACCCCTAGTTACTGCACTTGTCCAATCCATACTATAGCAGTTATATTCTGTAAAGTTTGTTGCTTAAATACTGTATTAGAGCCTGTACATATCAACTGGGATAACAAACTGTGGGGCAGATGTATTAACCTGGAGAAGGCATAAGGAAGTGATAAACCAGTGATAAAAGCAACATGATAGACACACCAGCCAATCAACTCCAATATGTAAATTAACAGGTAGGAGTTGATTGGCTGGTGCGTTTATCACCTTGCACTTATCACTGGTTTATTACTTCCTTATGCTGTCTCCAGTCTTAATACATCTGCCTCTGTATATTCATTTAATTGTTAATTGATAAATGAAAATTGGGAAATGTGAAAAAACAATAGTTGACAGAACCATCTTTATCAGGTTACACAAATGGAGAAGGAATTTTGCCCAGGTGTATTTTTTCTGTTTAATGAATTCTTTTACTGGTATAAGCCTGAGTTAAATATAATCGAGTGGATATATTCTAAAATGATTATCTAGGTATTTCGAATGTTTTGGTGAAAATTAGCTGACATGGGAATTTCAAGCTCAGTTATATTGCAGCATCTTCTGGAAAATATTCATTTGTTCCAGGTGATTTTAAGTCCTGAGTATTTCCCAGATTGTTTTGTAGTTTGAAATTTAGTTTACACAATTGTACTGTTAGTAAATATAATGTTTCATTTAAATTTTTCTTCATTATATTTGATTTTTTTATGTAGCTAAATTGGTCTCTTGTTTTTTTTTGTTTTTTTTAATCTAAAACTCTCCTTTGCATAAAGTATACAGTACCTGATCAGAATAATTTTAGAAGCGTCCCATGTGGCCTCTGATCCTTTTTGTTTCCCAGGGAATTAGTATGGATGCCCATCTCAGCTATTCAAAATGGTCTTTTTTAAATATCCTGTTTTGCCTAGCACCTTTACTTATGGTGTAAAACACAATTTATCTTCATCATTTCCTTAATACCCCCTTATGTGTCTTGCACTCCAGCACATTCCTGCCAATTTTAAAATGTTCCCCTTTTTTCAAATTTATAATGTTCCTGGAGGGGAGATGCAGCTGAATACTCTTTGGATGGGTGCTTCTTGTCATTTTGCCCTGCCACTCATGCAGGGACATTTTAAAAGAGGAAGGGACCCGTGTACTGTGTGTGGCCACCCTCTTCTCTGCAGTGCCATAGACTCTACGAATGTGCTGGTATCCGAAAACATGGCACCCGCTATGTTGCTGGAGAAAATTTTCTACTGCGCATGTTTTGGGCTCCAAAAAAATGACACCTGCTATGTTCCTGGAGACAAATCTGTACTGTGCATGCATGAATCACAGAGAAAATGGCACACCATTTTCCAAGTGATTTCTCCTGCAGCAGCACTGAAACATGACTCCGGAGAGGTAAGTGATTAAACAGGGGTGCATGGTGTGCGATGTGGAACTCCTTGGCCCAAGGGCCAGTGTGCACTGCATGCGCTGCACCCATTACTGAAATGCCTATGCTTTTGTTTCATAATGGCGCATATTGCTGGCCCATACAGAGGGGGCAGGGCTAAGATGATGAGGCTCTGTGAATCACATTATCGCACTCCCTGTCCTGTCCATTTCATTAAGAAAAAGGAAGGATTTAAGAGGATGACCTACTCACCCAAGGGTTAGTGGGACTCCTGAATAATGTCCCACTAGGCAAGGGTGCTTTACAATGCTACAATAGGTCTCACATATCCAGAGTGTCAATTAGGAATGAAGTTACATCTGTTTGAAGTTGAGTCTGAATCTGTGTAAGATGGGCTATGATGCAGGGGCTGCAGCTTTTTTTCATGCCATTCAAGTTCCATTGTGCCTCATCTGCCACTTTGTACATGTGTAAAACTAATTTATCTGCAGCTCGGTGGCTCTGGTCCGGATTGAGTGTGGTTTTGCTGCATTGGCAGTGCGAACAAAATGCAATTTTGAAGAAAGAATCCCTACGCTACCCCGGTGTGATTGGGTCACTTATCGCAGGCATCTCACATGGCGTATTGATGCTAGATGTATGAGGATATATCTGTTGGTCTTAAAATAAATTACATATACACTTACAAAGGGCAGCTCTTGTTTTGCTCTTGACCACTTCATAGATAACGCCCTAGTGCTCCATTTTTGAGCATCCTATGCAATGATTGTAGAATGGACGTGCTAACCTTTGACACATCAGAGGTGAAGGAGAATTTCAGCCAAGGAAGGAATGCAGAGACCTGAAACAGGCTGCACAGTATTTGATTAATGTAATTTCTACTGCTTTATATTTAATCTGTATGTGATTAAATCAATTCTAATAAATCTAGAATAGAAGTAAAAATTAAAAATATGATTATTTTGGCCTCCCCATGTTTTATTTTGATTTTTAGAATCTAATGAAAAGTTAAAAAAAAAAAATCTTCAAACTTGGAAAATGTAAACAATAGATTTAAATGCACATAGCATTTTAAACTTTATATGTTTTTTAAAATCTTAATTATGCTGCTGCTATTTTAAATAATATTGTGTGTTTTAATTACCCAACAAGCTGAAAAATATGAAATCAAAATTGGCACTGTATTTGTCTTTGTTCCTTATGGGACTAATACAGACAGGAAATTGGTAGGATTTGGGGTTGCCCTGCACTGTGAGGCAGAGGGGTGAATATAAAGCACTATACCCATACTTGGGTCTATCTGAGGGATCAGGGATAGCCAAGGAGGCTAAGTAACCAATTGTCCATGCCCCACTAAAGTACCGCAGCCCTACATTTTAAATGTTTTTTTATCCTGAATTGAATTTAGTATTTTATTCAAATCTGTATGTAATATTTTATGCTACCAATGCAGGAAATAATTATTTAAAATGAATTACATCATTTGCATGGACACTGGAACAGAACCAGAATTTTCTTTGTTATACGACTGTTATAGTATTGGAATGTATAGAACTTTAAAAGGATCTAAACCGAGTGAATACAGTAGAATAGGTTTTTTAGTCAACAATGCAATAACCCAATAATCCTGATTAACCTACTGTGGGATATACATTTCTTTAGCATGGTTAATATTATTTTCTATTCTCCAGGGCCATACAAATTATTATTTGTGTCTCCTAGTCAGAATGTCTCTAACCAGTGAAGTAAAACAAAAAAATAAATAATTACAGAAAAATGCTATGGCTGATGAGCTTAAGCCCTGCAGTTTAGTAAAATGAATGATGATGTGTGACTTAACGATGTAGAGAACATACAGTCATAAATAAAGATTTATGAAACCTCAGAAATTCTGTTGACATCAATTTTTTCTAATTCAGATGTAAATTAGTCAATGTCCAGTTCAATTCTAGTTAATTCTTCTGCAATGAAAGGAATCTCCCTAAAATGCTCCATCTCTCGGTACCAAATACAATCTAATTTTTGCATTCATCTTCAAATTTAAGAGCAGTCTGAATGGCAAGGGGCCACTTAGTTGCAACAAACATCTCCCTTTGGCTGGTGCAAATTCCACTATTTTGCTCAGCAAATGCATACGCTGGATCAGAAAAATGGTTGCACCAGTTGCTTTTTAGTTAAAATTCCATGAGTAGCAATTAGAGTACTTGAACATAGACAGGAACCCATCTCACTGGAAAATTTAGGTAATTCTATCCTCTTGTAAACCCTTCCAGGGGATCATAATTAAATAGATGTAATACAGAATGACTAAGCTATGCTGCCACACTAATCTGCTACACTATAAATAGAGGATGCCCAAAAAATTGCACTAGGGGAAAAGTCTTAATTTACACAGTTATTGTACCTTTATATAACCCCTTTATAACAAAGCATTGAAAACTCCTGTATGTGTTCTCTGAGCAAACTTTATTAAAGAAATTGCAATATTTTTCAAATAATTCCACTATCGCCAGTGACATATCTATAATTGGTGCAAGGTGGCACACCACACACCCTGCACCCATTTCTGCCTCCCTAATGGATCTTGAGGTGGTCTCCCATTAATACACAGGTTAGGCTGATTCTACCCTACTGGGGTCAGCTGAGCCACCAGACCTGGTGGGCCTTTTGTGTTTCATTTCGGGTGGAGTTTGGGTACCTTAATTGTGTGTATGATGAGCTGGTAAATGCCCTCCCATCTAGGCCTGATTGTGGTGATGAGTAGATAGCAACCCTGCTTTGTAGAGCCATACTTTCATTACCACCATTATTTCTTATTAATAAATATAGCTGGTCGTTTTTCCCCACATATAAGTCTCTGTGTAATTATTTATTTAGTATAAATTATGGCTTAAAATTAACACCTGCACACAATGTAGACAGACATCAGAAGATAGGCAAATGATACTGATGGATGAGTGAACTCTGGCGCACAAAAGTATGGTCAGCCCAATCAAAACCCCTAAAGCCTGCCCAAATCCAGGAGAAAATAGAGAACAAAATAGAAGAAATGGAGGGATATGATCAAAGGCGCCCAATGGTGAAATATAATGAAGGAAATATGATGAAGAAATATGATAGGGAAATGTACATAAAACTTAAAAGGATTAATTTCAACAATACGGTCTGGTTTTCCAAACAGAAGTCCTTGGGTCACCCGTCTAGAGCCAAATGTCCTCAGTAAATATGCAAAACAAAAAGTAAAAAGACCAATGTGTAGTAATGTATGGAAAATCAATTTTCGTGGTGTCCAGAAAATGGAGCCCTGGTGTGCAATGAGACTTGATAGAAAAAAGAATAGGATCTCGCGACCAATTCAGTACAAATTAGAGCATACTGAAACTCACATAAAAGGTGATAGAGAAAGACATATAAAGGTATCTTTGTCTAATCAGTAAAGGCACAGCGTACCTGACTCACATGTTTAGCGAGTTCATTCCATGTATAAAGGTATTTTTAAATAAATGTACCTCACATGTTAAAATGGTGGCCAAACTTGCTTCAGGGGCTATTATGACTCATGGGTGTCAGGTATACACACCTTGAAAAAGACCTGTAAGGTCAAAACGGCATTGGTGCATGCTGAGAGTGGAGATTCCTATTCTATATTGAAGCAAGTTTGGCCACCATTTTAACCTGTGATGTACACTGGGGTTTTGTACAGGGGGTATTCCGGATTTCCTATCTGTATTGGAGTTTTTAACATCTGCTCCCAATGTTCCTGGTTGGCACCTTAAGAGTGATATACAAGGTCATTTTGCTTATTTTATTGTTTCTATAAATTTTAATTGGTATTTTTTGGGAAAAATAAAAATCAATAATTTTTTTATCGAATCAACCTTATCGGATCATCATTTAAAGATACCTTTATACATGGAATGTACTCGCTAAACACGTGAGTCGGGTACGCTGTGCCTTTACTAACTGATTAGACAAAGATACCTTTATGTGCTTTATCTCCTTTTATGAGAGTTTCGGTACGCTCTAATTTGTATTGAATTGGTGGCAAGATCCTATTCTTTCTTCTATCAAGTCTCATTGCACACCAGGGGGTAAATTTACTAAGATGGGAGTTCTATTTAATATGGGATGTTGCCCATAGCAACCAATCAGATTCTATGTATTATCTTCTAGAAGGTGCTAGATAAATGAGAAGTAGAATCTGATTGGTTGCTACGGGCAACATCCCATCTTAAATAGAACTCCCATCTTAGTAAATTTACCCCCAGGGCTCCATTTTCTGGACACCACGAAAATTGATTTTCCATACATTACTACACATTGGTCTTTTTACTTTTTGTTTTGCATATTTACTGAGGACATTTGGCTCAAGACAGGTGACCCAAGGACTTCTGTTTGGAAAACCAGACCGTATTGTTGAATTTAATCCTTTTAAGTTTTATGTACATTTCCCTATCATATTTCTTCATCATATTTTCTTCATTATATTTCACCATTGGGCACCTTTGATCATATCCCTCCCTTTCTTCTATTTTGATCAGAAGATAGGCAGTTTATTCTTCTATAGAAAGTGATCAAAATGAATTGGTATGTTGGATGTTTTATTTATTGCTTTTTGTGAACTTTACTTGATTATTTTGTATTTTTGTTTTCCTGTTAGACAACATCAAAAAATGTGGTGATTGTTTTGTTTAACAGCCATTGTCTGCGGCTCCCGCCAAAACAGTGGCCCACTCGGCAGCTTCTTAAAAGTGACAATTGCTTGACAAACACTATATCAGCATGTGTACAGTTAGTTGCTTAAGTGTAAATAACATAATTTATAGGGGAATTGCATGAAAAGCGACACTTAGATGTTTTTGTGTTTGATAAATCAGTATCACGGCAGGGAATATTTTACAAATGACCCCTGTGATGTTTAAGCAGACATATGGGCCGTAGTGCATAGTTAAGCATTTTATATAGCTGGCGGCTTTTAACGTTTTACCATTAAGAAGGTCAAAAAGCATCAAATGTCTCCAAAGAGAATTTGTTTACAACAGTTTCAAGAGTGTCTTGATGATTTATTTCATTTTCTGATCTTATTATCTGATGTGTTTTTACTCTTTTAGGGGAGTTGTATCAAACATTGGAGAGAAATACATTTAAGAGAGATAAAGTACCAACCCTCTCCACTTTATCTCTCTCCAAGGTTTGATAAATCTCCTCCTGATACCTCTCCTCCTTAATGTTTTATGTGCCTAAATGGAAAGCAATATTTTTTAGTTATAATTCTAGAACAATGATTTGTATAAATTTACATATTGTATTGTTGTCTTTTAAATCACCAAACATAATATATATAAAAAAGTATATAAAAAATTGCATTTTATTTTCAGTGATTGTGTTTTGTACTGCAACTGTCCTTTAATTTTCCTACTCTTTTGTGTCAAGATTTACCTATTATTGAATCACTGCATCTGTTGTTTCCAGACACATAAACATTTAGCATATCAAGATGCCCCTGATTGTGATAGGTACAAGTTCCTACTTTTAAGTGGTGCTGCCTTAAATTGTCAGATTGGGCACAATGCCCAATAAAGTGGCACTGTAGAAATCTAATTATATGCACAGATTGAAAGTGGGGCAAATGCACACATTTAGGGCCAAATTCAATTAGATGCAACTTGGACGCAAATTGCTTAATGTGACTTTTTCCTATTCAATCCAAGATTTGCATTAAGTTAGCATTTCCATCAGTGATATTTTTGTCTACCCAGATATAATCTACAGGATTTCATTTGATGAACATCACTAGGGTAATATCATTTTGTCACTGTTAAGAAAAAGGTCCAGTGTGTTTTCCCCAATTTTCCATGCAGTTCCCAAAAGTTGCATCATGCAGAATTACCGCCAGACATTGCAGTGAATGTTGCAAATGTAGCAATTAAAATAGACAGAAAAGCTCTCGCTAATGTAACACATGACTTCTGTAGATGGAGGTCATGGATAATTGAATTTGGACATTAGAACTGCTGGCAGTTTACCAAGAGTTTAAAAAGATATATTTTTTTTATTAGCAATCCTCTGTCCAACCTATCTCGACTTAGGTGGCACATTCCCAATTTGATATATCTGTCCTGCCATCCTACACACAGACATGTCTGTCACACAGTATGAAATTTGGGTGGTATTGTCTATAAACTGTTGCCTTGTATAGCAGAGCTGCAGTGAATAGATGCTGTATGTACCATTTACTTTCTATATAACAATATATAGAGAGCTGGGGATCAGTATGAGATACCGCCATGTGGTATTAAGGCTGTCAAAATAGCGACGCTGTGATGCCGAACTTAGAAAGGCCGAAAGGGGTGAGTTAAGGGTGTTCTATCCTCTCCCCACCCCCTTAATCCCAACGTTCCTGGACGCATTTATGCCTAACCCTAAACCCCCTCTGAAGGTGCCTAAACCTAAACTCCCCTACCCGTAGCGTAACCCTAGCTCTTCGAGGAGGATGACTAACCCTAACCCCCCTTTCCACAGTTTAACCCTAATCCTCCGGGACGCAGCCTAACACTCTCCCCCCGCAGCCTAAACCTAACCCCCCCCCCTTTCCCGCAGCTTTCCTTTGCAGTGGGGCGGTGTGTCCTCATTCGGGATCCCAGTTGTCAGGATTACGGCACCAGGATCTTGCTCCCTTTCTGGATGCTGGTGTTGGCAATTAGACTGGTGTCGGAATGCCGGCATCGGTATTCTGACTGCCAGGTTCCCGTCAGCCAGGGTCCTGACTGCTTCCCGAGACCTGGTAGCTAGGGGGCAATCAAGTCTTCCACAGTTATTAAAACCATCCTGGAGACATAGCCATAACACTATTGTGGTGCAACCATCATGTTTAAAGTTCTAAAGTTGACACAGTTATGATGCTTAACATCCGATTACTACCATGTCATCATCTTGGGTTCACCATACAGTACCACTGTCCCTCTTGTACTTGTCAACATTTTGTATGTTGATATTCCATATCCATCCCTCTAACACTACTTTCAAAGAGTATTTTGCTCTATTGTGATTGCAAATCAGAATGTAATGTAGTAATAGCCGCACTGAAGATATCCCCTTAATGTGATGAGCTTAAATGAGACGTCAGAAAGCAGCATATGAGGAGAAAAAGCAGACAATCTATAATTAGATAAGGGGTGTTCTTAAGAAGGATCGTAAGGAGAACGTTGGAGTAGATTTTGTACTTTTGTCATCATATTTCTGTGAAAAACCAACAATCTGCAAGGTATCATGTGATGCATTAGCACAGCCAAAGGTGGGAAACATATTTATCTTTTATTGGATTGCTAAAACTCAACATCTTTGTGTCTCAGTAACTCATAGGCAAATGCAGGTGGGGGGGTTCTGGTTGTCCGGAAACCCCCCTCCTATTGGCCAGCAGTTCAAATTATAACAATAGCATATAAAATTATTATAAGAGCTGCAGCCACAACATGCAGTTTAAGGGAAAGAGCAGAGCTGCTGCACATGCCCAGTGGTAGAAGCGTCTTCTACAAAGTTTGCTGTGTGTGTGGATCTGAGTGCTCAATCAGTGCACTGGACCGGAGAGTAGCTGCCAGGAATAAGAAAGAGGAGCCTTACCATGAGTTGGGAGAATGTGTGTTTGGAAAGTGCAGTTCTATCTCTACTGATTCTATTTTGTCTGTGTATTTATTTATTATGAGATGTTTAACCTTTTACTGACCACTTATGTTATTTCTATTAGTTAAATATGTTTGATACAATCTATACTATAGACCATCTATATTGTTAATCACTAATACTGCATTCCATACACTATCTAGTGTTTAAAAAGACTAATGTACACATATATGTTCCAGGGTTGGTACTAGTTTCTTCTACTGCTCCCACACTTGTTGCAAGAGCAGGAGATTGTGGATTGCATATGGAAACCCCCCTCTAGAAATTCTGTGTTTGACACTGTAACTGGTGTCATTTGTGTTAGTACTGAGATGGTGTAAATGATAGAAATACTTAGTCAAGATATTGTTTTTATTTTTATTTATTTTGTTTCATGTGATTAAATGTTCTTTGTAATTGATATTCTTTGAGAGGTGGATTACAGGCATACGTCTCGTCTAGGGTAATGAAATATAAGAACTCTATCACTGTGATGATTATCCTGAGACTAGCTTACAGTGTGTGCACTCACAAAACTCCCTGAGCTGTCAATCTGATCGACCATCCCATGATAATACTGACAATGTAATAATTGTGGTGCCTGGGAGGGGTTGGAGTAAAGTCAGTATTATTATACTTGATGCAGCAGCCACAGAGCTTTTAAAATGCAAAAGCTTGGGAGCCTAAATAAGGCAAGTTCTCTATTATGTTATCTTCATTCCAAGAAATTTTTCAGGCAAATGTTGTATATGTCAAAGGTCTAATCTCCCATGGATTTTTATAGCTCAGTTCTAAATTTTATCAATTTCCAGACAAGACGCTGGGACAGTGTGAGAGGCCGGTGCATGCCGGAGGCTGAGGAAATATGTTTTCAGCCAACATATACCGGCCACTTCTTTGATTCTTCTTAACTCTGTTGGGTGATCGTTGACAGTTGTGCAATAGTTCTTGTTCCATAGGCTTTTGCTGAACTAGCCCCGTCCAAGTAATATTTTATGGTAAAAAGAATGAAAAGGAAAAAAAAGTCTTCATGCTTATAGATCCATGAAACATTTCTAAAATATATTTCATAAATTATATTTGAGCTTAAAAGGGTTGTACTGCTGCCCGACTGAAAACCAGGAAAGACAGAAATAGTGCATAGAGTCAAAGAGGGGCTCCCAAAATTGGACGAGCAAGAATCTAGAGGTACTCCACACTTATGTGTCAGCTAAATAATTAAAGCATGATAAATTTTTTATCATGGTGACACCGCATCCGCAGCTCATCAGTCTCACATTAATTGATATTTGTTATTGTCTACAGTATGTACTTAATACAGAATTAACATATTATACTGTAACTGCAGCAATCCTTATATTAGTGACCAGAAAGATTACACGTAATAGTAATGTTCATTAAAGATCCTATTAACAGCAATTCCCCAAAACAATGGCCATTCATCATATTGCCTAGTAAAATGCCCATTAATTGTAATGTCCAATAAGGTGCCAGCTACAAGTAATGTCCAACAATGTGTTCATTAGTGGTAGTGGCCAGTCAGCTGCCATGTAGTAAATCAAATCAGCACTTACCCTCTCTTTTTTTATTTATCCTTTCTCTTTTAATAGGGTGGTTCAATAAGTAAGGTAACAAGATCTCTCTCATGTGTAATGTTTTGTATTTCATTCTAATTACCCGCCAGGCCACAGCAGGTAGACCATTGCTTCCCCTCATGGCCATTAGACTGTGCCTCATAGCAATCATACTGTCCCAACATCAGGTGTAAGATGGCAAGGCTGGCAGAGACATGGTCAAGCATGGTCATGGTCACACATTGAGGTGCATAGTGTGGTCAGATTTCTGCATCTAAGTGTTCCATCAGCAGCTGAAATTCATCACCAACTTGTTGAGGTATACAGTGAGAACATAATGTCACAGAAACAGATTTGGTTTGGTGCATTGCCTTTGATAACAGACGTGTGAGTTGTTAAAGTGCTACCATTGTGAGGTACTGGTACCTACTCCCTGCAGCCCTGACCTGGCACTGAGTGATTTCCATCTCTTTGGACCATTGAATAAGTATCTGGGTAGAAGGAAATTTGCAACTGACTATGACGTTCAGCAAGCTGTCATGTCCTGGCTTCAGGCACTTGACACTGATCTCTTCTATGCCGGAATAAATGCCTTTGTGTACCATTAGAACAAATGCTTAGACAAATTTGGGGGTTACAGTATGTGGAAAATAATCTATACCAAGGCTATACCATTGATTATATGTATATTGAGAAGTATGCAATAAGAGGTCTTGTTACCTTATTTATTGAACTACCTTCATAATTTTTCATATTGTACAACTTCTTTGAAAGTGTGTGCTGTCATTCCTTCAAATCAGTCACTGTCTTTGGCCAATTAAAAGCCAGTGCACACACTCTTGTCATATTGAATGATTGCAATTTGTGGTAGGAGGCACCAGAGGAAGAGTAAAAAAAATCAATGAAGACAGTGGTAATAATAAAAGTAAAGTATAAAACAAAAACACACCAACATTGCCTCAAGTTCCACACATATTGTGGCTTATTTGTATATAAAAATGTTATAAAGTCACAATCCGTGATAGTTTTTGTAGCATCTTACACAACATAAAGACATATAACTCCATAAACATGCTTAATCAATATGTAAGTATATTAGTTACTAAAAATAAAGTTGTCCATACACATTAAGATTATCTGTCCAACCATCTAGCAACAGTAGTTGGCTGGTTGGAATGAAAATCTGGCAATGCATGGAAGCCGACAATTGCTTTCAAATTCTTGAAGACAGAAAAAAATATCATTCGGACAAATTAGTTAAATCAAATTGATTTAATCAGTTTTTCAGATCAACCATATTTGTCCATTTTCCAGCATTTGTTAGCTAATAGTTGCTTGTCATTTTCTCCCATACATTCCCAGATTTTCATTCCAACCAGCAACTGGTTGGATGGTTGGTCATATAATCTAATGGTGGCCATGTTAAGGCAGAAGATAACAATGAAAATTTAGACAGAAATTAAAAAATCAAAATTAGCAAAAAATTACCCTAAAATCTGATAATCAAAATTAATTGTAGTTAATACTAAAAACAAAAATATATGGAAATATAGTTTAATGAAATTGCAACTATAGAGCCATGTTCTATTGTTTTCAATATGTACTATTGAATTTCCACCAGAAGAAATTGTGTTTTATATTTATGTAATCTGATTAAGTAATGTTGATTTACAGTAGTATAGATTTTTATAACAGCTATTAATGGCAATTTTAGAATTTAGTTTTATATTGTAAATCTTATTGATCCAGTAATATGTTATTTATAATACCCAATTTGTATAGAATATTACATTATCTTTGTTTTGTTTTTTATACATTTTTTGGGGGGAGAGCGTACATGCCTCCATTAATGTCTACTGTTTTTATCTTCTGAATTTATTATTAAAACTATGCATTAAAACACTTATTTAATACTTACGTCATTTACATCATATATTGCATAAACTATTGGTACATTTTTTAGCCATTTTATTTTAATTTAATTTTAGAGCTTTACATACATACATAAAATCCTATATCCATAAATGAATGTTTACTCCAGATACAAATATAAAATGTATATGATGAAGTAATTTACAAAATGCTCTGATTTGCTGTTTGCATTTAAGGTAACAATGACATGAATATGTTCTGAGTGTAGTATGATTAAATGCTGTTCCTTTTGGAACATTAACACTACATTACAGGTTATTATTATTTTATTTATTTTTTTAAATTAGTAACAGCTACTGTAAGCTGAAGTTACCATAAAAGAAATAGTTCTCATGATGGAAACTATTCTTATGAAAACAATGGAAATCTAATCCTTAGTGAAGTGTTCAGACTGAACTGCCATAAATGAATGAATAGAAGATAAATATGCAGAACACATCTTCCAATTTGCATTCGTATGAAAGCTAAGATGGTGCGAGTATGGACTATTTCCCTCTAGGAGATGTTTAATTTGAGAATACATTAAAATCTTCAATTAGTTGTTTGTAGGAAGAAGAAACTCATCCATCTTCGAGATATGTGTGGGTGGTCTCCAGTGGATTTGTTGAATGCACTGCTGTTTAAGGACTCTGTTAAGTGTTAATATGCAACCACCTTTTGTTTTTGTTGCACTTGAATTTGTGACTTAGAAAATTACATATTTTAATAGAAATAATCATTCTGATTTTTCAATCACTTTATTCATTTAAATATTCCTTTCAAAGGATAACCGATACATGTAAAAAATATATGTGGTGTTTATGTCAAGGTTAAGTTTGTTAATTTGTAGATTAGTGCCAGGAACAATTAATATTTAGTAGTGTTAATTTTACCCATATCCACTATGATTTAGGCAGCAGACAATGACCCACTGAATTAATGAATTTGGCTGTTTATATAAATGATCAATTTGCACTTAACATTAACTCCTGAACATAAAGGTTGAATGGGCTCAGTATGAATGACCGCCAGACAGGATGCCAGCAGTCACAATTCTGATGCCTGCATCCTGATTTGTGAAATCCTGAAATGGAATTTGAATGGCTTGGATCAGAATCTCAGTATGATATTATAGGTATTATGGAAACATGGTGGGACAACTGTCATGACTGGGTTGCAAATTTGGAGGGATATTCTCTTTTCAGGAGGAATGAGGTTACCAAAATGGGAGGAGGGGTATATCTCTTTGTTAAACCATCTCTGTAACCAAACTTTGTAAATGGTATTTACAAGGGAACTGGAGATAACGTGGAGTCACTATGGGTTGAGATCACAAGTTGGGGCACAGAAGCAAAGAAACTAGTCATTGGCACGTGCTACAAGCAACCAGATATTAGCATACATGAGGAGGAACAACTTTTACTGCAAACTGCAAAAGCTGCGGTAATGGGGGACATCCTAGTGTTAGGGGATTTTAACTATCCGGATATAAATTGGAGTAACCATTCATGTGTAAAAACTAGGAGCAGCAGGTTCTTAAATACATTAAAGGATTAATACTTGACTCAGTGAATTAGTCGAGGATCCAACTAGAGGTAAAACTATTCTGGACCATGTTATTACCAATAATGTGGACATTATATGAAACACTAAAGTTGGGGAGACCTTGGGAAACAGTGTATGCTCACATTCGACATCAGTTTCAAGAAACAGCTATAAGGGAACATCTAAAACATTCAACTTAAGTAAAGCTAACTTCAATATGCTGAGACAGGCACTAAACGACATTGACTGGCAAGTTTTGTTTCATTGAAAATACACAACGGAAATGTGGGTTACTTTCAAAGGGTTGCTTAATAACAATATTCACAAATTCATTCCCATGAGCAGTAGATGCAGGAGTACTAAACACAAGCCAGTGTGGCTTAATAAGGAGGTCAAAGAATCAAAGGCTAAAAAGAGGTGTGCTTTCAAAACATTTAAATCTAACTAAGGGGAGGAGTCATTCCAGCATTATAAGGAATGCAATAAAAAATTTAAAAAAGTAATAAGGGCTAAAATTGTAAACAAAAAGCAAATCGCTATAGAGAGTAAACCCAATCCTAGAAAGTTTTAGAAATACATAAACAGTAAAAGGTTAAAGAAGGAGAACATAGGCCCATTAAAAGATGAATTGGGAGCTTTGCTAAACCTCTATAGAGGGTAAAATATTGGAAGGTATTTTGAGGGATAGCCTAGAGGATTATCTGCAGGTTAATAAGATTATTTGGAAAAGTCAGCATGGGTTTGTAAGGGACAGATCATGTCAAACTAACTTAATTAGCTTCTACGAGGAAGTGAGCGAGACTATTGACCTGGGAAAAGCAGTGGATGTTGTGTATTTAGATTTTGCAAAAGCCTTCTATACAGTGCCTTACAGGAGACTTATCATAAAATTAAGGGAACTTGGCCTAGGATATACTATTTGTACATGGATAGGTAATTGGCTGGATAACAGAGTACAGCGAGTAGTGGTCTACGGGATGTTCTCCAGCTGGGCACCAGTAGTCAGCAGAATACTACAAGGGTCTGTACTTGGCCAGATACTGTTTAATATATATCTATCAATGATCTAGGAATAGGCCTGGAAAGCACAGTATCAATACTAAACTGTATAAGGTATTTAAGTCAGAAAGCGATGTGGAGTCCCTACAGAATGACTTATTTAAACTTGAAACTTGGGCGTCTAAATGGAGAATGAGGTTCAATATAGAAAAATGCAAAGTTATGCATTTTGGGACAAAAAACAAAAAACACACATGCATCCTACACTCTAAATGGAGAAAATATAGGGGTAACTGTGGTGGACAAAGGTTTGGGGGTGCTCATAGATAATAGGCTTAATAACAGTACACAATGTCAAAATGCAGCAAAAAAGGCAAGTAAAGTGCTTGCGTGCATAAAATGGGGCATTGAGATAAGGGACAAGGATGAAATCCTGCCACTGTTCAAAGCATTGATACGTCCACATCTTGAATATTGTGTTCAATTTTGGGCACCATATTATAAAAAAAGATATCGGGGATCTAGAAAGAGTTCAAAGGCGAGCTATTAAATTGATTAAAGAGTTAGAGACACTGGAGTAGGTGGAAAGGCTTACTAGGTTAAATATGTATACACTAGAAAAGAGGTGTCTAAGAGGAGACATTATTAATATCTTCAAATATGTAAAGGGTCATAACAAGGAGTTCGCAGGGTATTTGTTTATTAAAAGAACTCTGTATAGGACACGTGGGCACTCGCTGAGGCTAGAGGAGAGAAAATTATGTACACAACGTAGGAAAGGGTTCTTCACGGTAAGTGCAATAAAGATTTTGAACTCCCTGCCGGAGAAGATAATAACGACAGACTCTGTAAATGCATTTAAAAATGGATTGAACAGATTTGTTACTGGAAGAAGTATCCAGGGTTAGAGGATTTAACATAGTGACATTAATATCTGGGAGTGGGAAGAACCATAGTTGTCAATTGGTACTAAACCAGTACTTCAGCTGGTGCATTATAATATGAACAGCTTAACACAGAACACAGGTTGAACCCAATGGGCATTTTGCCTCTTTTCAACCTCACTAACATTGTAACTATGAATGAGGCGAGGTAAGTATGTTCCCCTGTCTCCGCTAATCCCTAACGCAAATCCTCCCTCCCCACAGCCTAACCCTAACCCTCCCCCTTAGTGCCTAAACCTAACCTCCCCTCGGGGATGCCTAACACTTACCTCCTTACCCCCCACAGGCTAAACCTAGCCCCCGGGGTGGTGCCTAAACCTATCCTACCTGGCCCTATATACTTACGGTCGGAATGCCAGCTGTTGTGATTCCTGCGTCAATCTTCTCTCAGGATCCCGGCATTGGCATTCTGATAGGAGTTGGGATTCCAGTGTCTGTATTTTGACTGGTGATATCTGTTTCCTTAGTATAACAGTTGAATTTCTGTACTGCACGCACACTTGAAAAATTGCAAACGTCCATACAGTGTTCAACATATTTCACTCATGTCACTCTTTCAATTAGAGAGTCTGGATTTGGACAGGAGAAGGAACACAAACACAGGAAAAGTACAGTAAGGACATATTCTCATAAAAACCAACTGAGTGAGACCCATACACAGGCATACATACGCCTATGGTATGCCATTTCGATTTCGGCAACTTAGGAGCTGGTGCAATGATACATGACGACCTATTCAGTCCCCAGCTTTTTTATTCAACAAGTCGGGGAATTCGACTTGTTGAATAGTACATGAATTGGTGGAATAGCTGCCGATTCACGTGCTTCTGAGGGAAACGGGGCCAAATTCGACAGGTTTTGGCCTCGTTTCCGACCATCTCAGTTCGACTTAATAAAAAGTCGAACTGAGATGAGGGACCTGAGAGGAGGAGAGGGGGGAGAGCCACGGGCAGATGGGGGACAGCAGCACTACAGCACAATGCTGCAGGAGGATGTGGCACAGCCGACGCTCACGGCAGCGTCCACCCAGCTGGAGCCGGGTGGATGCTGCCATGAGGTCTGGCGGCTGTGCTACATCCTCCTGCAATGCTGCAGTTCCCCATCTGCCTGCGGCTGTCTCCCTGTCTCCCCGCTGGCCTCCCCCCTCTCCGGTCCCTCATCTCAATTCGACTTTTTTTAAAGTCGAATTGAGATGGGCATTGAATAGCCCTTGTCGGATGCATTACGAAAAATGCATGTCGGAATGGATTCGACCTCAATTGAATATACCCCATAACCAGTGTTAATAGGGGCAATATCACCAATTGCACTTTTAGGCAATATATTGTAAACTGGGTTGTAAAACCCCAGGCAGAATCATCAAGATGATGATAGTGACTTGGATTTTAAAAAGCACAAAATCATTCAATTCATAATCAGGCACTCTGCATCTATTTCATATCCTAAGACAGAAAAAAAAATCTAACAATTTTTTCTATTTCTGACTTTGATTTCTTGAAATGGTGGCTGATGATTTACTAGGATAAAAAGTTAAATTATATTTAATTTACTGTAGTGACATCTCCATAGACCGCAAGATATCATAATTCATTCATTCTCCTCAATTTGCAGTAAGATTATACTTAATAAAATTAAGAGTAATATGATTTACTCTGTTCTTATCCCAAGACATGAAGAATATCATACATTTTAATGTACAATTAAGTTATGGAAAATAAGGGTAAATAATATAATTGACATGTCATTTTATACACGACACACCTTATTAGCCGGGATTAATTGTATCTTGACAGTATCATTTTTATATAATAGAAAACATATTTTATTTTCTGTGAGCTTTCATTGCTATTTGGAATTATTAGCTTGACTTATGTTGCTATTTAAACCCTTTATAAATGAAGCATCTCACAATCGGAACGGTCTATATAGTTTTTACATTTTTTGAGAAGTGTTGTTTTGATAGTAATAAACTTTTTTTTTTTTTACTCTGTGTGAGTTGTTTTTGAAGCTTGCATTTGGAGTAATTTATGTTTCGACATAGGCATACTATGGAGGGAGGGGAGTAATAAATAAATGTTTTGTGTCCCAAGGGGAGGGATGGGGATTACCCAAAGCACAGGAAGGATTAATGTAAGAGGGGGTAGGTCTTATTAAAAATGTATAAATATTAGAGATGAGCGGGTTCGGTTCCTCGGAAACCGAACCCGCCCGAACTTCAGGTTTTTTTACACGGGTCCGAGCGACTCGGATCTTCCCGCCTTGCTCGGTTAACCCGAGCGCGCCCGAACGTCATCATCCCGCTGTCGGATTCTCGCGAGGCTCGGATTCTATCGCGAGACTCGGATTCTATATAAGGAGCCGCGCGTCGCCGCCATTTTCACACGTGCATTGAGATTGATAGGGAGAGGACGTGGCTGGCGTCCTCTCCGTTTATAGAGAGTGAGACTAGAGTAGAGAGAGACACAGTATTATTTACTTTAGTAATTTTGGGGAGCATTAGGAGGAGTACTACTACTTGCTGAAGTGATAGTGTGACTGTATATCTGACTTGTGGGGGAGACAGTGGGGAGCAGTTAGAGTCTGAGAGCAGGAGTACATATTTTAACGTACAGTGCACACTTTTGCTGGCACTCTGCTGCCAGAGTGCCACACTGCCATTGTGACCACACTGACCACCAGTATATATTGTGATTGTCTGCTTAGGAGTACTACTTGCAAGTTGCTGATAGTGTGACCAGTGACCTGACCACCAGTTTAATTAATCAACACCAGTTTAATATATATATATATATATATATAATTGTATATAATATATATATAATTGTATATGTATACCACCTACCCGTGTTTTTTTTTTTTCTATCTTCTTGATACATACTACTATAGTAGCTTACTGTAGCAGTCTGCGGTGCTGCTGAGCTGACAGTGTCCAGCAGGTCCATCATCAGTCATTACATAATAAATATATATACCTGTCCGGCTGCAGTACTAGTGATATTATATATATATATATATATATATATATATTAATTTCATCTCATTATCATCCAGTCTATATTAGCAGCAGACACAGTACGGTAGTCCACGGCTGTAGCTACCTCTGTGTCGGCAGTCGCTGGTCCATCCATAATTGTATACCACCTACCCGTGGTTTTTTTTTTCTCTTTCTTCTTGATACATACTACTATAGTAGCTTACTGTAGCAGTCTGCGGTGCTGCTGAGCTGACAGTGTCCAGCAGGTCCGTCATCAGTCATTACATAATAAATATATATACCTGTCCGGCTGCAGTACTAGTGATATTATATATATATATATATATATTAATTTCATCTCATTATCATCCAGTCTATATTAGCAGCAGACACAGTACGGTAGTCCACGGCTGTAGCTATCTCTGTGTCGGCAGTCGCTGGTCCATCCATAATTGTATACCACCTACCCGTGTTTTTTTTTTTTTCTCTTTCTTCTTGATACATACTACTATAGTAGCTTACTGTAGCAGTCTGCGGTGCTGCTGAGCTGACAGTGTCCAGCAGGTCCGTCATCAGTCATTACATAATAAATATATATACCTGTCCGGCTGCAGTACTAGTGATATTATATATATATATATATATTAATTTTATCTCATTATCATCCAGTCTATATTAGCAGCAGACACAGTACGGTAGTCCACGGCTGTAGCTACCTCTGTGTCGGCAGTCGCTCGTCCATCCATAAGTATACTAGTATCCATCCATCTCCATTGTTTACCTGAGGTGCCTTTTAGTTGTGCCTATTAAAATATGGAGAACAAAAATGTTGAGGTTCCAAAATTAGGGAAAGATCAAGATCCACTTCCACCTCGTGCTGAAGCTGCTGCCACTAGTCATGGCCGAGACGATGAAATGCCAGCAACGTCGTCTGCCAAGGCCGATGCCCAATGTCATAGTACAGAGCATGTAAAATCCAAAACACCAAATATCAGTAAAAAAAGGACTCCAAAATCTAAAATAAAATTGTCGGAGGAGAAGCGTAAACTTGCCAATATGCCATTTACCACACGGAGTGGCAAGGAACGGCTGAGGCCCTGGCCTATGTTCATGGCTAGTGGTTCAGCTTCACATGAGGATGGAAGCACTCAGCCTCTCGCTAGAAAAATGAAAAGACTCAAGCTGGCAAAAGCACCGCAAAGAACTGTGCGTTCTTCGAAATCCCAAATCCACAAGGAGAGTCCAATTGTGTCGGTTGCGATGCCTGACCTTCCCAACACTGGACGTGAAGAGCATGCGCCTTCCACCATTTGCACGCCCCCTGCAAGTGCTGGAAGGAGCACCCGCAGTCCAGTTCCTGATAGTCAGATTGAAGATGTCAGTGTTGAAGTACACCAGGATGAGGAGGATATGGGTGTTGCTGGCGCTGGGGAGGAAATTGACAAGGAGGATTCTGATGGTGAGGTGGTTTGTTTAAGTCAGGCACCCGGGGAGACACCTGTTGTCCGTGGGAGGAATAGGGCCGTTGACATGCCTGGTGAAAATACCAAAAAAATCAGCTCTTCGGTGTGGAAGTATTTCAACAGAAATGCGGACAACATTTGTCAAGCCGTGTGTTGCCTTTGTCAAGCTGTAATAAGTAGGGGTAAGGACGTTAACCACCTCGGAACATCCTCCCTTATACGTCACCTGCAGCGCATTCATAATAAGTCAGTGACAAGTTCAAAAACTTTGGGCGACAGCGGAAGCAGTCCACTGACCAGTAAATCCCTTCCTCTTGTAACCAAGCTCACGCAAACCACCCCACCAACTCCCTCAGTGTCAATTTCCTCCTTCCCCAGGAATGCCAATAGTCCTGCAGGCCATGTCACTGGCAATTCTGACGAGTCCTCTCCTGCCTGGGATTCCTCCGATGCATCCTTGCGTGTAACGCCTACTGCTGCTGGCGCTGCTGTTGTTGCTGCTGGGAGTCGATGGTCATCCCAGAGGGGAAGTCGTAAGCCCACTTTTACTACTTCCATCAAGCAATTGACTGTCCAACAGTCCTTTGCGAGGAAGATGAAATATCACAGCAGTCATCCTGTTGCAAAGCGGATAACTGAGGCCTTGACAACTATGTTGGTGTTAGACGTGCGTCCGGTATCCGCTGTTAGTTCACAGGGAACTAGACAATTTCTTGAGGTAGTGTGCCCCCGTTACCAAATACCATCTAGGTTCCACTTCTCTAGGCAGGCGATACCGAGAATGTACACGGACGTCAGAAAAAGACTCACCAGTGTCCTAAAAAATGCAGTTGTACCCAATGTCCACTTAACCACGGACATGTGGACAAGTGGAGCAGGGCAGGGTCAGGACTATATGACTGTGACAGCCCACTGGGTAGATGTATGGACTCCCGCCGCAAGAACAGCAGCGGCGGCACCAGTAGCAGCATCTCGCAAACGCCAACTCTTTCCTAGGCAGGCTACGCTTTGTATCACCGGTTTCCAGAATACGCACACAGCTGAAAACCTCTTACGGCAACTGAGGAAGATCATCGCGGAATGGCTTACCCCAATTGGACTCTCCTGTGGATTTGTGGCATCGGACAACGCCAGCAATATTGTGTGTGCATTAAATAAGGGCAAATTCCAGCACGTCCCATGTTTTGCACATACCTTGAATTTGGATGTGCAGAATTATTTAAAAAACGACAGGGGCATGCAAGAGATGCTGTCGGTGGCCAGAAGAATTGCGGGACACTTTCGGCGTACAGGCACCACGTACAGAAGACTGGAGCACCACCAAAAACGCCTGAACCTGCCCTGCCATCATCTGAAGCAAGAAGTGGTAACGAGGTGGAATTCAACCCTCTATATGCTTCAGAGGTTGGAGGAGCAGCAAAAGGCCATTCAAGCCTATACAATTGAGCACGATATAGGAGGTGGAATGTACCTGTCTCAAGCGCAGTGGAGAATGATTTCAACGTTGTGCAAGGTTCTGCAACCTTTTGAACTTGCCACACGTGAAGTCAGTTCAGACACTGCCAGCCTGAGTCAGGTCATTCCCCTCATCAGGCTTTTGCAGAAGAAGCTGGAGGCATTGAAGGAGGAGCTAAAAGGGAGCGATTCCGCTAGGCATGTGGGACTTGTGGATGGAGCCCTTAATTCGTTTAACAAGGATTCACGGGTGGTCAATCTGTTGAAATCAGAGCACTACATTTTGGCCACCGTGCTCGATCCTAGATTTAAAACCTACCTTGGATCTCTCTTTCCGGCAGACACAAGTCTGCTGGGGTTCAAAGACCTGCTGGTGACAAAATTGTCAAGTCAAGCGGAACGCGACCTGTCAACATCTCCTCCTTCACATTCTCCCGCAACTGGGGGTGCGAGGAAAAGGCTCAGAATTCCGAGCCTACCCGCTGGCGGTGATGCAGGGCAGTCTGGAGCGACTGCTGATGCTGACATCTGGTCCGGACTGAAGGACCTGACAACGATTACGGACATGTCGTTTACTGTCACTGCATATGATTCTGTCACCATTGAAAGAATGGTGGAGGATTATATGAGTGACCGCATCCAAGTAGGCACGTCAGACAGTCCGTACTTATACTGGCAGGAAAAAGAGGCAATTTGGAGGCCCTTGCACAAACTGGCTTTATTCTACCTAAGTTGCCCTCCCACAAGTGTGTACTCCGAAAGAGTGTTTAGTGCCGCCGCTCACCTTGTCAGCAATCGGCGTACGAGGTTACTTCCAGAAAATGTGGAGAAGATGATGTTCATTAAAATGAATTATAATCAATTCCTCCGTGGAGACATTGACCAGCAGCAATTGCCTCCACAAAGTACACAGGGAGCTGAGATGGTGGATTCCAGTGGGGACGAATTGATAATCTGTGAGGAGCGGGATGTACACGGTGATATATCGGAGGATGATGATGAGGTGGACATATTGCCTCTGTAGAGCCAGTTTGTGCAAGGAGAGATTAATTGCTTCTTTTTCGGTGGAGGTCCAAACCAACCCGTCATTTCAGTCACAGTCGTGTGGCAGACCCTGTCACTGAAATGATGGGTTGGTTAAAGTGTGCATGTCCTGTTTATACAACATAAGGGTGGGTGGGAGGGCCCAAGGACAATTCCATCTTGCACCTCTTTTTTCTTTCATTTTTCTTTGCGTCATGTGCTGTTTGGGGAGTGTGTTTTGGAAGGGCCATCCTGCGTGACACTGCAGTGCCACTCCTAGATGGGCCAGGTGTTTGTGTCGGCCACTAGGGCCGCTTAGCTCACTCACACAGCTACCTCATTGCGCCTCTTTTTTTCTTCTTTGCGTCATGTGCTGTTTGGGGAGTGTTTTTTGGAAGGGCCATCCTGCATGACACTGCAGTGCCACTCCTAGATGGGCCAGGTGTTTGTGTCGGCCACTAGGGTCGCTTATCTTACTCACACAGCTACCTCATTGCGCCTCTTTTTTTCTTCTTTGCGTCATGTGCTGTTTGGGGAGTGTTTTTTGGAAGGGCCATCCTGCGTGACACTGCAGTGCCACTCCTAGATGGGCCAGGTGTTTGTGTCGGCCACTAGGGTCGCTTATCTTACTTACACAGCTACCTCATTGCGCCTCTTTTTTTCTTCTTTGCGTCATGTGCTGTTTGGGGAGTGTTTTTTGGAAGGGCCATCCTGCGTGACACTGCAGTGCCACTCCTAGATGGGCCAGGTGTTTGTGTCGGCCACTAGGGTCGCTTAGGTCACTCACACAGCTACCTCATTGCGCCTCTTTTTTTCTTCTTTGCGTCATGTGCTGTTTGGGGAGTGTTTTTTGGAAGGGCCATCCTGCATGACACTGCAGTGCCACTCCTAGATGGGCCAGGTGTTTGTGTCGGCCACTAGGGTCGCTTATCTTACTCACACAGCTACCTCATTGCGCCTCTTTTTTTCTTCTTTGCGTCATGTGCTGTTTGGGGAGTGTTTTTTGGAAGGGCCATCCTGCGTGACACTGCAGTGCCACTCCTAGATGGGCCAGGTGTTTGTGTCGGCCACTAGGGTCGCTTATCTTACTCACACAGCTACCTCATTGCGCCTCTTTTTTTCTTCTTTGCGTCATGTGCTGTTTGGGGAGTGTTTTTTGGAAGGGCCATCCTGCGTGACACTGCAGTGCCACTCCTAGATGGGCCAGGTGTTTGTGTCGGCCACTAGGGTCGCTTAGCTTACTCACACAGCTACCTCATTGCGCCTCTTTTTTTCTTCTTTGCGTCATGTGCTGTTTGGGGAGTGTTTTTTGGAAGGGCCATCCTGCGTGACACTGCAGTGCCACTCCTAGATGGGCCAGGTGTTTGTGTCGGCCACTAGGGTCGCTTATCTTACTCACACAGCTACCTCATTGCGCCTCTTTTTTTCTTTGCGTCATGTGCTGTTTGGGGAGTGTTTTTTGGAAGGGCCATCCTGCGTGACACTGCAGTGCCACTCCTAGATGGTCCAGGTGTTTGTGTCGGCCACTAGGGTCGCTTATCTTACTCACACAGCTACCTCATTGCGCCTCTTTTTTTCTTCTTTGCGTCATGTGCTGTTTGGGGAGTGATTTTTGGAAGGGACATCCTGCATGACACTGCAGTGCCACTCCTAGATGGGCCAGGTGTTTGTGTCGGCCACTAGGGTCGCTTAGCTTAGTCATCCAGCGACCTCGGTGCAAATTTTAGGACTAAAAATAATATTGTGAGGTGTGAGGTGTTCAGAATAGACTGAAAATGAGTGGAAATTATGGTTTTTGAGGTTAATAATACTTTGGGATCAAAATGACCCCCACATTCTATGATTTAAGCTGTTTTTTAGTGTTTTTTGAAAAAAACACCCGAATCCAAAATACACCCGAATCCGACAAAAAAAATTCGGTGAGGTTTTGCCAAAACGCTGTCGAACCCAGAACACGGCCGCGGAACCGAACCCAAAACCAAAACACAAAACCCGAAAAATTTCAAGTGCACGTCTCTAATAAATATTAGCACCCGATGTAGGTAAGGCATAATGGAGATACTCTGCATAAACTTTTTGTGAATTGTCTCCTACTTACTGTGCATTAAATAAATTGTTTGGATATGTATTTTTCGTTGTGCTTTGGTGATTTAGACAACATCAAAGATTTCAAATGATTGCTTTGGATCTGAGACGATTACATCTCAGATGTTTCTGACAGACTACTGATACCCATTCTCTATGTGGTTAAGTAGCGGGATCAAAGTCTGCCATTCATAATTTAATATGTTACTTTTTAACCTTACTGTTGTTAGATTCTGATTTTTTCGAATCTTCACTTCTTGCTGCTGCATTCTACTATGGATGTGTTTTAATGAATAATATTAAACGCTAAGTCTTTGTTTCATTTGGGAAGGATGAGTGCCCCAACTACTGTAAGAGAGTACTTTTCTCTTTCTACACAACAAATAAACAGTACCACTGCTGTACGGTATGTTGTGGCTTATAGTGATTGTGGTGATTATTATTATTATTATTATTATTATTATTCTTTATTTATATGGCAAAACAAGGGATTTGCAGCGTCCAGTTACAGAGTACACAAACAAATAAGCAAAACAAGAAAAAGTAACTTAAAGGTCAAGATAATATAGTACAAGTACAGGGTATATAAACGTAGCTGCATCAGCAGATGACACTGAAATAAGTATTAGGGTGGCAGAAAAATTGGGGATTTGGTGCCGTTGAAGGAAGTATGGCGTAGAAGATGGTTTAAGTAAGAGAAGAAAAAGCCCATGAGGGAAGAGGGCCCTGTTTGTGAGAGCTTATTGTACATTCTAAAGGGGAGGGGCAGACAGACAGGAGTGACACAGATGGGGTAGACAGTGAGTGTGGAACAGAGGGCTAGGATGAGATTTTGCTGGGTTTGATGAAGAAGTTGGTCTTGAGAGCCCGTTTGAAGTTTTGTAGAGTGTTGGAGCATCTCATAGGGAGAGGTAGAGAATTCCAGAGATATGGAGCAGCACGTGCAAAATCTTGGAGGTAGGAGTGCAAGGAAGTAATCAGCAGGCAGAATAGGTGGCATGCATTAGCTGAGGAAGATTAGGTCAGAGATGTAAGTGGGGATGGTGTGGGTGAGTGCTTTGTAAGTGAGTGTAAGAAGCTTGAATTGAATTCTGAAAGAGAAGAGGAGCCAGTGAAGGTCTTGTAAGAGAAGGGAGGAGGACGTAGTATGTTTGGTGAGGAAGATGAGCCCGGCTGCAGCATTGAGGATAAGTTTGAGTGGAAAGAGGCATTTGTCAGGGATGCCACAGAAGAGGAAATTACAGTAGTCTTGACTGGAGATGACCAATGAGTGGATAAGGGTTTTAGTAGCATCCCCATGGTGATAGAGGATTGAGACCAATAAACACTGACCATCCTTGAATAATACACATTTATGCCAGCATAATGCTACTACTATTTAATATTTGCTTTGGAATAATATGCTTGTTTTTACCAATTTTTATTTCTTTACATTTGTGCCATAGCCATTTTTATGTTGTGATTAATAATAATAGATAACTTTAAAAATTAAAATGTTTCATATTTTTCCCTTTCAGGATTTATATATACTTGTGGTGGAACGTTAAAAGGATTGAATGGAACTATAGAAAGCCCAGGCTTCCCATATGGCTATCCAAATGGTGCAAATTGCACATGGGTAATAGTGGGAGAGGAACAAAACAGAATCCAGATTGCCTTTCAATCATTTGCTCTTGAAGAAGAATATGATTATTTATCATTATATGATGGACACCCTCACCCTACGAATTTTAGAACAAGGTAATCATGAACACTGTTTTATTTGTTGTCTAAGTATGACAAGGTCTTGTTTAGTTGGTATTGAAGTAACATACTGTGTACTGTAGTTTGGAAATACTGTAACTCAGTGGTTCCCACACTTTACTGAATCACAGTTCCCTGGAGTATCAGCATTTACTTCACGGCACCCCTAGGTTGAAAGTTTCTTGTTGAGAAATTCAGAAAAGATTATTAAACTGTGCTTACATGTCATCCAGATCTGTGGTGGTGGACAGGGATAGGTTTCAGTTTGTCTATGGATTTTATGATATTGAAGACTAGTGCCAGTGGCTGCCAATAACCATCAAATTGATTTGTTCCTGGACCACATTCCCAAGGCACCCCTGCAAGTACCCTCTAGCACTCAGTTTGGGAACTCCTGTAATTTATTGCTTCCCTTCTTTATTACCCTTACCACCCTTTACCTCTTTACCAGTCCTCCTTTTATGTATTTCCCTATGCCATTCTTTGCCTTCATCCCTTCCATTTCTATGCCATCTTTTTTTATCTGTGTTTCTGCACCTCCTTCTTTTACCATCCACACGATCATATTTTATTTCTTCACTTTCTCCACTTTCTTTTTTTTATGTGTGAAATAATGTTATTTCCACCTTTTCTTTGACCATTTCATTGTACCCCCTTTCTTGGCTTTCTTATAATCCTTGTTTTTCTCATCTGAGCAGTAGTCCTAAAATCCACAAATACTATATACTATGTTAGTCTGTTTTATTACTTGCGTTACTATTACTAAAAACCGGACAGTCCACATTCACTATTTAGCAACTACTGTAGGAATAGGTAAGTGTACTTGAATAACAAAAGTAAAAAAAAAATGGTTGTTTTTTTCTGTTGGAGAATTGTTGATTTGTCAAGTTTCCTGTAATGAGTTGTTTGATGTGTTGCCTTTTGCTTATCATTTTAGAAGTTTTTCAGAAAAATTACAATAGTTCAAAACGTTAAACAGCTACACAGCAAACAATTTAAGTGGAGAGAAACATAGTAGTACAGTATATAACATCAGTACATCACTAGTGTCATATTAGTTCTCCTTAAGTATGACCAATTATAATTAATTTGTTTTAAATATGGCCATATGGCAGTGGTTCCCAAATGTTTTTTTTTTGTTCACAGTTCCCTAGAGTCTGGGAACCTTTTCCATGGCACCCCTAGGCCAAAGGTTTCTTATGAGGAATTAAATTTTTTTTTTTTATATATCAATGTGTTTAGATATTGTGTTTATAGATCAACAGATACAAGTTGAGGAACAAGATTCACTATTGTTCGTTCAAATATTTTATGATTGGCAGCCGCAAGCAGTGGTCTATTACATCCATAAATAATTTGAATTAGTCTTGGACCACCAACCCAGTGCACCCCTGCAAGTAACCAGAGGCACCCCTGAGTGCCACAGTACCCAATTTTGGGAACCACCACCATGTGGAGTTGTGCACTGAACTTCATTTTGCTCACATGCTTGCCTAACAGACTATACAATTATTTTACCCTACACAATTGAGCTTTCAGAAAAGACAAAAAAATTCCACTCTGTAACAAAAACTATTAAATACATTTTTAATGCAAAAAAAAGCTTCCTGTTATTCAATGAATAAATTAAGTTTAGATAATCCTATGTCTTTAGTCTACAAATCAAGTCATGCCAGCAATTGATTTTGGAAGGAAGTGATATTTGCTCGTAAATTAAAACTATCACTGGATTATTTTTTTCCATTACAGTTTTCCATTGATTGTCATTTCGCTGTTTTTAAAGCAGACAGAAGTAAAGATTGAATGGAAGCAAAAATATTTTTAAATATAGTAGAGAAAAGGATGACAAAAATTAAGAACAGTATTTATACACTAGTTACCAGCCCATCAAACAGAACAGTAATATCAGTGTCAGTGGCTGTGTTTGCCTGAATAAAATAACACTTGATTTGCTCCATCAGGCGCCATCTACTGGATGCCGGCACACAAACCTCTTGAATTCACCCCATTGAGGTGTGGGTCAGCATTAGCATTTATTATATAGGATATATAAAATATATCATTTAATTATAGAGGAATAACCCTTACTCTATAACAATACTTCAATAAAAATCAAGTTATGTTTTTAGTACTCATTGTGAATAAAATAACGGCACTTTCATGTCCAGCTAAAGAGATGTTGAAATTAAACGTTAAAACTTGGCAAAGCAGATATTTTAAGACTTGTATTTAGAATGCTACAGGTGCCACCGAAAAGTATCTATTGCCAAAAAATTACAATTTCTGTCAGCTGTATGCGATAACTCTTCATATGCCAATTAACCTGTAATGAATTATTTTTTTCTTTTTATTATATTACCTTTGTTAAGCTAGAGGTTATTTAACTATTTTAAAAGCTTAATTTTTTAAAACTTATTTTTTAACCTATGTTATCTATATTTTTGTTAAATGCTGTACATTTTAATATATACAATTAATATTAGTTTTATCTATTTTAAATATTTGTAAGAGTGCGCCAAAAATGACTTTATGCTTTGATTTACAATCTGAATTTCCCAGTTTGAGTATTTTGATATTCTACTCCTGGCTGTACGTTCAAGACTCTGCTGCATTTCCTGTAAGAAATTTATATTTGATTAATCTGTGTATTGGTTGGTATGATTTACGTTATCTATTTATTTTGCCCTGCTGTATGGAACCACATTTGTCTTTGTATGAGTCTGTATAATTTACAGTGCTGTTTCTAGCAGCAGGCGAGCCTTGCGATCGCACGGGGCGCACGCCGCGGCACTTTAGTTGCTCCCTTCTTCCCCTCCTCTCTCTCCCCTATTACTCCACTTTTGCAGAATGAAGTGGTTACATGGTGACATCACAATGCAACCTCACCATTCCGTGAAACTCTACCCCTCCCCTCGATCGGAGTAATAGGGAAGAGGGAGGAGGGGGAACAGAATAGCTGGAGGCCAATAATGCAGCCAGTTAAAGTAGATGTTTTCGTCAACAGGTTTAGAGTAACATAAAAACATAGGTGATTGTATATATTTTGTATATATATATATATATATATATATATATATAAAGGAGCAGTATATTTATTACAATAGCCTACCAAAGAAATGCTTTCTTTCTTATGATACAAACAAATACGAAGTGCATTTGAATAGATTGCAAAAAATAAAAAAGCTATTTCTTCTGAAATACATGAACATGGGTCTAGTTACAGAATATTTATTCTTTAGATGTAAAAGAGGACAGTTTTCTATATCACAACATTGTCAAAGTCAGAAAAATGTCTCAATGCACGTTGCCATATTTGCACCGCACACTGGTCCGTGCTGCGCATGCGTACGCTCTCCCGTGGAAGCGCATACCCGCAATAGCGTGCACTCGCACGCGCAGTATGCGCATTTACGGTAGAGTTTATGTGATCGTAGCGTGCGACTCATTAGTTACAAATGTTCACAATTAATGTAGTTTATAGATCATGATCCCTTTGATAGTTTCTGTAAGTTTGGTTAAAGTATAATGTCCCAGAGCTGAGGAATCCCTCTTTGCATCGTACGAAGGGTTTAACAGGAATCATACAGCAGTGTTTGGTACCCATCGGAAGAGTATTTGATTAGCAATATTCCGGTGTTGGTTTGGAGCGTATTAATCGCTCGTGCGAATAGTTATGGACATAAGAAGTTTATGTCCATTTCTATGATTTGCACATACTCAGGTATGCGGCGGGAAACCCAGTTTCCCACCCACCTGAGCTGTTGGAAATCGTCACAGCCCACCTGTATGAATCACCCTATGACCTTTTGTTATGATGCAGGGCCGAATTCCTTCGGCCAATGGACAATGGGATTGTAGGACCAGGAGATTGCATTGTGTGTGGAGCATAAATAGGCAGGCCGACCACATCCAGCTCTCACTCTCTCATCAACGGTTATCTGCTGATAATCGGGAGCTGGATATCGAGGCGCTGGCGATCATACCCTTTGTGCGTAAGTTCTCTCCATAATCATTGTCTTTCTGCGAGCCAATCTCTCTCTCTCTCTCTCTCTATCTCCCTCTCTCCTCTTTTTCTCTTAAATACCTTATAGTATTATAGTATTGTATCGTATTGCATTTAGGTCAGTGTAGTATTGTCTTTTTGTATTTATTGTTTAGTTCTGTGGTTAGGAAGTCTCTGTTATATTGTAGTGTATCATATGTACTGTTATCCCCTTTTACAAGTATATTAGACATAATACAGTTAATAGGCCTTGGAAACCTAAACCAGTATCTGTGTATTTCCTATAGTGATAAGTGTTCATTTGAGCGTCGGTGACGCTCATGCAGCTTTGTAGATAGTCAGGTTCCACAAGGTTGCACTTACACCCTGTACTCACATTAAGGTATTCAGTGTATTTCATCGGTATAAGGTTTAACATAAAGGTATAGTGTTGTGAGCGTCTGCATCGCTGGTGACCTCCTCGTGGTCTCTAGCGTACGCTACGTTACAGCGAATCTTTCCCCTAGACATAACCAATAACGTGTCCTGTGATCACTGGGCCGTGAGCGAACGTGATGCTTGAGCGTCTCGCCTACGGCTGAGCGATCGTTACGCAAATAGCGTATCATTACGGTATTTCTTAAATAAACAGCGTACAGTGTTCTTAGCTTCATAAGGGTTGTTTATACGACAAGGAATTTAGCATTGTCAATTGCGGGCTCGTCCGGTCCTTTTCACATCTGCACTAGGTAGATCAGCAGACGTTATCCCCCAGCAAAAGGGTGGGAGGTTGTCTCGCAGTTGCTGACGGGATAAGCGTCTGCTTCGCTTAGGTAAAGAGTGCTGAAGGAATCCGGTAACCGGAAGTAAGAACAAAACGCTTGTGTCTTTTAAAACTGTTTATTTTTCTTTTGTCTTGCGTACGCATACATTTATCTGCATTTCTGTTTCATTTTCGTATATCACTATTCCTGTTTGCCAATTTTTTATAGTTGATAGAAAGTGCTAAAAAAGAGATTTGCTGTTATTTTAGAGGTAATAGTTAAAGTATAGAACAAACACACGGTTTGTCTGAGATACAAGGCAGGCAGTGTGGATTGCGGTAGATGATCAGGGATCACCTACATTGATAAATAAATATATTGTGTTACGGTGGATCCTTTGCATTGCGTACACGTGTCGCTAACAAAGACTAGCGTACGCAATCCAAAAGGCAGACGCACGCAGCGTTCACTACGCAACGTAGCGTCTGGTTACGCCCACGTAGCCCAAGTCACGAAAAGTTGAATTAGCGCAAAGCGATAATTAGCGCAAAGCGATAATTAGCGCAAAAGCGATAAGTAACGCACAGCGGTAAATAACGCAAATCTATTTTTTGGAAAATCTGAAATTTAGTTTAACAGATCCTGCTCCTAATTGGTAACACTTTTGGCCTGAAGACAATTTCTGCGCAGAAATAGATATAGAAACAAAGTGTACATGTGTTGAGTGAGTGTGTTTTGTATACAAAAGTTTATATAACTTTAAGGTGGAACCAAAAGGAAAGTCGGGTACTCGTCAAGGAACATACGTGTAAGTGACATATACGGTGGCCAGGGAGGCATCCCTGGTTAAATAATATTTGAGCATTAGAGTATAGCGGACCATAAGGTAACAAGACCAGGAGGTCATAAGGAACAAGACCAGGAGGTCGTAAGGTAAAAGGTCCGCTATAAAAGTCCAGTGGCACAACGCCTGGGGTGTTGGTGCAGAACCCATATAGGCCATAAGCTCTTGCTGAAGGAATCGCGGCCGGAAACATCGATTCCATTGGTCTTTCAGTACATGACAAATAGTGCTCGTGTACTGAACGATTGGACCACACGTAATTGTGTGCAGTAGTTAGTAATCTGACCTAAATACCATTAGAGTAAAGTGGTCACAAACGCTATTTGTACATTCTGACGTGATTTGTGTAATTTTTTATTTTTGGAAGGGAAGTTCGCTGGTCACTCAGGAACTATCTAACAACCCCAACTTTACTGGAAAGAGTAAGTGTCCTGCGGGTAACCCTCATATGTTCCAGTAAACTGAAGGTTCCATAGGGGCCCTGTATCGAGTACGCTGGCATCATAACGGTGTTTACAGGTCGTATTGGTCGAGGTGGGCGAGTGAGTGGGGTACTCGGTAAACCGCCACCGCCGGCCTACTGTGGAGTAATTTGGTTGTCTGAAAAGGCTTGCTGAAAACCTTGATACAGAAAATCCAAGGAGGATTAAGCAACACCTACAGACTATGGGGGCCAGTTGCTCAGGTAGGGGGCGATCAACCCTGGTTCAGGTTGATTCTGTGAACCGACCAGTTGGGTCGGCACGATATGTAATGTGTGAAAAATATGGAATTCACACCGAATCTTTATGTGATGAATGGGAGAGAATGACTGTACAAGACAGGGACAAGTTCCCAAGAATAGGTAGCTTCAGTCCAGAGGTGTTACAAAATTTAAGGAGGAGGATATGTCTCGTAAAATCAGCAAAGAGACGAATTCAGCATCATGATTATTTACAGTTATGGCACCAGGAAGGTGAGATACAGAGAGGTTTGGCTCTGGCGGCGGGATCTGGGGCAGTCAGGAAGTTGATTGCCACAGCTCCTCCCCCACCATACATTGCAGGAGAGAAGTTGATTGCGGAGAGAAACGCACTGGGTTGTAAAACACAAACTCTTAGTAACACTGTAAATGTTAATGATGTTAACCAAATAACTCATGCAAGTATTAACCCGTGCAAGATGTACCCTGTTTTGAACCTTCCTCAGGAGTGTGATCAAGAAGACGATTCAGCAACAATTTCAGCTCTCTCTCTTGCAGCCACCATAGCAGAGACCACAGTAGGCACAGCGACACCCACGAGATTAGTGAAAGCCCCTAGCGGAGGGATAGGTGAGGTCGTGTCAACGGGTAAGTACGGCACCATGCACTACACTGAAACAATTGTACCACAACAAGCTGTAGAATCTACACAGGAAGAGGCTGTTAGAATTGCTCCTGTAAGGGTAATAGCAGTTCCCAATGGAAAAACAGATGTGTCTGGAGCCACTCCCATAAGGAACATTGCCATGTACACTCCATTTTCCAGAATGGAATTAAGAACAATAGTGTCCGAATTTCCTGACCCCAGGAAGGATTTAGTTGCTAGCCAAAAATACATCAGGGATTTAGGTAACACGGTAGAACCCAACAACAAGGATTGGCAGATACTGCTAAGAGCTTGTTTACCTTCCAATGTTGATGCAACTCAGTTTTTAGCTGATTGTGCATTGGATAAAGATGTACCGCTTACAGACGTGTACAACAAGGATAATGTAAAAAGGATAAATTTACAGCTAAAAGAGTATTTCCCAGCCGTTGTTAAATGGAATAAAATATTTTCCATTAAGCAAAAGGAGTCCGAAACGGCAATAGAATATTTTCACCGGGCACTATTAGAAATGGCAAAGTACACTGGTATAGAAGACATTAAGACCAACCCAAACCATCGAGAAGTAGCAGTATCTGTACTGATGGATGGTTTGAAAGAAACATTAAAAGCTAGGGTACAGACCACGCAGCCATGTTGGCGAGGTCTGTCAGTGTCCACCTTGAGAGAGGCTGCTATTGATCACGACAGAAATATCACTAGGCACAGGGAGTCGCAAAGTGATAAGTTGATGTCCGTAAGTATACAGGCGCTGACCACAAGGCAGCCTGCGTATGTACCACCGAATCCTGTGGGTAAGGCAAGTGTAATAACATGTTTTTCTTGTAACAGACCGGGACACTATGCACGAGACTGTAGAGTAAGAAATGTACAAAGATCTTTTCAACCCCCTAGACAACAACACCACACACGACATTGGGAGCAGGGTCCACAGAGGCGGAGTTTTGAGCCACATACAGGGGAAACAAAAAGATATCCCCCACACAGAGATTGGCATGCCTCTGGTAGTTCCCAGCTAACTCCCTCACAAGTAGTTGCTGCCAGCGGGATTCAGGGAGGTCAGCATACCCAATAGGGGTGTGGCCATACCTGTAATCTGCAACCAGTTAAATTGATTGCCAGTCTTGGAAGCGAACCAGAGATTGCAATCAATGTAGCCGGTAAAACTTTAAACTTTCTTGTAGATACAGGGGCGGCCAAGTCAGTGATCAATTCGACAGTGGGCATGAGAACCACTGGTAGGACAGTTCCAGCCATAGGAGTAACAGGAGTAGTCCAGCACTACCCTGTTAGCAAACCAGCCGAGATTACAATAGGGCCTTTGCATACCAAGCATTCCTTTTTGCTGGCTGCATCGGCACCGACCAATCTCCTGGGAAGAGACTTACTATGTAAAATGGGTTGCGTCATTTATTGTACTCCTGAAGGTGTATTCTTGGACATCCCTGAGAATCACGCTCAGGAAGTACGAGACATGTTAGACTCCCCATCAAAATTAATGTCACATTCCATTATGACAAATAGGAATCCATCCCAAGTAGAAGAGATGACATCTCAGATACCAGAGTCGCTTTGGACAAAAGATGGACAGGACACTGGATTAATGGCAAATGTAGCTCCAGTAGTTGTACAAGTAAAAGATGGTAGGATAGCTCCAAAAATCCCACAGTATCCTCTGAAGCCAGAGGTGGAGTTAGGAGTTTTCCCGGTAATAGAGCGCTTGCTACAACAGGGCATTCTAGTAAGAACGTCCAGCACAGCAAATAGTCCCATCTTCCCTGTTAAAAAGAGTGGGGGGAGGGGTTACAGGCTAGTGCAGGATCTAAGGGGGATTAACAAAATAGTTGAGAGTCAGTTCCCCGTAGTGCCTAATCCAGCTGTCATCCTAATGCAAATTCCTCCCACTGCCAAATTTTTCACTGTTATTGACCTCTGCTCCGCTTTCTTTTCGGTACCTCTGCACCCTGACAGCCAATATTTGTTTGCATTCACATACAGAGGAGTCCAATATACGTGGACTCGGTTACCCCAAGGTTTCATAGATAGTCCAAGTATATTTTCTCAGGCTTTGCATGATTGTTTACAGTCTTTCCAACCGGAAAGTGGATCAGTGTTGATACAGTACGTGGATGATCTACTGCTGTGTTCTGATTCATTGGAGGCATCCCTGAAGGATACGAAACAGCTCCTGTTTCATCTTTCAGACACAGGTCACAAGGTCTCCAAAGACAAGTTGCAATTATGCCAAGCTAAGGTAAAATACTTGGGACACTGTCTAACACAAGGACTGAGACACCTGACCGCTGATAGAATCCAAGCCATTAGAGACATGACACTGCCACAAACCCAGCAACAGATCAGGACGTTTTTAGGAATGTGTGGGTATTGCCGTAATTGGATCCCAGGGTTTTCCATATTAGCACTACCTTTGCAGGAAATGGTCTCCTCAAACAAACCTGATCGGATTTCGCATACAGACGAATCCGAAACAGCATTTGAGAGACTCAAACAGTGCCTAACGCAGGCACCAGCATTAGGTATGCCAGACTATGGGAAACCCTTTGAGCTATACGGAACAGAAAGTGCTGGGTGCGCAGCAGGGGTACTAACACAAAAACACGGTGATGCCAGCAGGCCAATTGCATACTACAGCGCGCAGCTAGACACGGTAGCGCGATCCCTCCCCACATGCTTGCGTAGCGTTGCAGCGATAGCATTGCTAGTGACGAAAAGCGAAGATGTCGTGCTAGGCCACAACCTCACAATCCATACACCACATGCGGTATCGGCCTTATTGAATTCTGCCCAAACCAGACATGTCTCATCAGCAAGGTTTACGAGATGGGAATTGGCATTAATGGCCCCAGTAAACATCACCATAAGGAGATGCAGCGCATTAAACCCTGCAACATTTCTCCCAGGTGTGCCTGGACAGGCACAAAGGGTGGGAGGTGAGAGTGATGGGGAAGGAGGATTTAATGCAAAGGAAGATACACATGATTGTATGGAATATTTGACCCAAAATTTTTCCGCAAGGCCTGACATCAGTGACAATCCACTAGAAGATGCAGAACTCACGTTCTACACGGACGGTAGTTGTCACAGACAGTCAGACTCGGGAGACTTGTGTACTGGATACGCAGTCGTAGATGACCAAGACACCATAGAAGCGGAACCGCTAGGCCCACCTCACTCAGCCCAGGTTGCTGAACTGGTCGCCCTAACCAGAGCATGTGAATTGGCTAAGGGTAAGTCTGCCAATATCTACACCGATTCTAGATACGCGTTCGGGGTAGTCCATGATTTCGGAGCGCTATGGCGTCTCAGAAATTTCATGACGGCAGCTGGTACACCGATAGCGCATGCAGCTCACATAAAAAGGCTTCTAACAGCGATACAGGAACCCGACAGAGTGGCTGTTATCAAATGTAAAGCACATACATATAGTCAAGACCCAGTATCCCTTGGTAACAGCCGAGCAGACGAAGCTGCAAAGCTTGCAGCTGCTACCCCCATACGGACAGACACCACACAACTGATGGTATTTAATACCATCAACACACAAAAGTTGTGTGAAATGCAGAATTTGTGTTCCACTCAGGAGAAGGCAGTCTGGAAGGCAAAGGGATATGGCCAGGAGTCCTCAGGGCTCTGGACGGATGGACATGGTAAACCAGTGGCCCCCAGGGCATACCTTCCGTGTCTGGCTGAAGCAGCTCACGGGCTGACTCATCTAGGCAAGGAGGGGATGTGCAAATTGGTAAGAGCATACTGGTGCGCCCCAGGATTCTCCTCTCATGCTAGTAAAAGAGCAATGTCATGCCTTACCTGTCTGAGAAAGAATATTGGAAAGGCAATACCTACAGAACCCTCCCATATCCCACCTGCCGGCGGCCCTTTCCAAGTAATACAAATTGACTTCATTCAATTACCCCCATGTAGAAATTTGAAATATGTACTTGTTTGCATAGATGTTTTCTCGAATTGGGTCGAGGCTTTTCCAGCAGCTACAAATACCGCTATGTTTACAGCTAAGAAAATTGTGCAGGAATTTGTATGTAGGTATGGTATCCCTAGAATCATTGAAAGTGATAGGGGTACCCATTTTACAGGTGATGTCTTTCAAGGAATGTGTAAGTTGATGGGAATTGATAGTAAGCTGCACACTCCGTACCGTCCACAGGCGAGTGCGAAGGTCGAAAGAGTGAACAGCACTATTAAAAATAAATTGAGTAAAGTAATGGCAGAGACAGGATTGACGTGGCCAGAAGCTTTACCCATTGTTTTGTATAGTATCAGAACCACTCCCAGGTCCCCTCTTAATCTGTCTCCTTTTGAAATACTGTTTGGTCGACAACCGCATGTCATAATTAACCCTCAGGATGATTTGAAATGTAACAATGAAGTAACTGTAAAGTACTTAATTAATATGAGTAAGCAGTTGAGGAATCAAAATGATAATCTGAAGTTGGTGATTCCTGATTTACCAGATAGTAATTGTCATGACATTGAACCTGGGGATTATGTAATGATACGAAATTTTCTACGCTCAGGTTGTCTTATTGATAGATGGGAAGGACCATACCAGGTCTTATTGACTAGCACCACAGCATTGAAGGTTGCTGAGAGAGAGACTTGGGTCCATTCATCCCACTGCAAGAAGGTTGCTGATCCAGAGAAGTCCCGTGATAAGGAACAGACGGTAGAGGTTGTATCACTAGAGTGTCTGTTCCAGGAGGACTGAGGCGGCACCTGAGCCTTGAAGACCGAAAGCAGCTGTCGACTCCCCTCTCCCTTTTATTGTTTTCTCCACTTCCCATCCCCTCTCCTTTAAAATTTCTTTTTCCCCCTTCTCATTCTTCTCTATTTCCTCCTCAAAGATGGACTTGCCCCAAGAGACTGTGATCCGGATTTTGATGTTAACCATGATGTTGACCAGAGCAGTCTGTTCCGGCGAGAGTACCATAGAGGTCGAAAGAGGTTCTGGAATGGGTTCCGATTATGATGATGGAGGCGTAGTTTTCCAAGATCAACCAAGCCAACAAGCAAAGGCGAGTATCAGAAAACGATCCGATAGAAGAAATTGTGATGGATTGTTAGCTGAGGAAAATTGTATCTGTAGGCTCTGTGATAATCTGGTTGAAGATGGATGCATAAAGAAATGCCAATCTAGTTTTAATATCCATATGGACCGGCATCCATTGAGTGACTATCACTCCTTAGTGGGTAACGTGTTAAACCAAACAGATTGTTGGGTATGCTCTCAAGTACCTCAGGGTCACAGTAAATCAGGGCTAGTACCATTTCCTTTAACGTTAGGGGAGGTACTTGAGCTAAGTGGTGGGAGACCGGTGGACCGGAGGTTTAACATCTCCAGCCCTCCTAGTTTGAAGCTCCACCAATACCATGTGGATAGGTCCCTCATATGTTTTAACATCTCCAATCCCAGAAAACCGGGAAATTGGGAAGTGTCATGGAGCAACCTTACCATGACCTTTTCACACAGAGCAGATAGAATGCCTACAGATACAGAGCTCGTACGCCACATAGCCAGTAGAGGAAAATCTTTCCGGTATCGATATACCTTAGGAAATAGGATTACTAAAGTTGGAGAGGTATCACCAGGATACTGTGCACATATCGTACAAACCGATACGTGCATTAGGCAGATGGAAGAATTAGGGTCAGGAGATTTCACCTGGAAGGTTTGTAACATGGTCATGTCCTTCTCCGTCCCCTATGTTCTCCCCGATGATGCATATTTCATATGTGGGAGAAAGGCGTACAAGTGGCTTGCCCCAAACTCTGAAGGATTGTGTTATATTGGAAAAGTATTGCCTGAAGTAATGACTGTTACACATGACAAAATGAAGGACATACACCGTGGTGCCCAAACTCCTTATACTCACACTCACTACGAGCACCTTGTTAAAAGACAACTGTCAGAAAGGTTAGAGCATCCGGCCTCTGATCTTATCCATGAATCCACCGGGATTCAGGTTCTGGTAGCGTTAGATTTCACTCGCACCGCTCGAGGTGTGATGAATTATAGATACATTTCCGCACTCGCCAATTTGTTAGATAATATCACTGAAATGTATGATGACACGTTTAGATACACTGGAAGAGAACTTCAAGCTTACAAAACAGAACTAGTTCAGCATAGGATGGTTCTTAATTATCTTACAGCAGTAACAGGCGGATATTGTGTTACATTGGCAACACAGTACGGCATAAAGTGTTGCACGTATATCACAAATAGCACCGAGGATCCGATAGAGGTCATAGACCAAAAGATGGACGATATTCTGCAATTAAAGTGGGAATTTCGTCGAAAACACAATCTCACCCTTGCTGCTGTAGGTAATGAGCTGACTGGTTGGGTGTCATGGTTGAACCCGCGAAATTGGTTCTCCGGTTTAGGAGACTGGGCTCAAGGAGTCATAATGGATGTTGGAAAGTTTCTCCTATGTATTTTGGGTGTCGTTATATCGTTTGGATTGATATTTAGATGCGGGCAGGCTTTAATAAGGTGCAAACAAAGTACAAAAGTGATGAGCTTGAGGAGTGAGGAAACTGTAATTAACCTGGATTTGATTTATGACCCAATGCTAGAAACCATGACGTAATGATGTAATGAGTATACGGTCCGTCTTTCACCCATTTCTATGTTTTCCTCCGAGGTACAAAGACCCACGTAGACGAAGGATTTGATGAGCCAAGGGGCCGACAACGGAAAGATGGAAAGAAGAAGAGCAGACGACCTGATAAACAAGATTTTGATGGACAATGCCATGGGTACCCCAGTTTCCCTAGGAACTTTAAAATCACGCTAGCCCAACATTTTTTGTAAATCCATGGACGTTGTATGCTTTACTCACGATTTATGAGCAAAAGCACAAAGAAGAAGACTCCAATCAACCGACACCAATCAAGACCCCAATCGACGAACGTACATTAACCTGACATAGAATATCATTGCATTTTTCGTAAGTGTTCTTTATCTTCATCTCTGCAACCCTCAGGTAATAACACACATAGTCGATAGGGAATACAGGCACAGATAGCAGCAACCACATACCCCCCCCAATTCATGTATCATCAACTAAAATGTGCATCCCCATTGTGTTACAACCACAGCCGAAATGAGCTCGGTAGAGTTTGACAGCCCATCCACAGACCTGTACCACAGGATAAGAAGGAATTCAAATGTATACTTCGCAATACCTCGAAGCTTGATTTACCACACGTACGGCACGATGATACATGACCCTCCAAACATGGACTCATACACACATGCTTCTACTTTCTCACTAGGTCATACCCTCTTCACACCTACTCCATTCTTCTTCCTTTCCCCACCATGGAAATCAATTAACCCCTGACTTACATTTTTCTCCTTAAATATTTTGTGGCAGTTATTATTGACTGCCAAAGGGTGGACTGTCAAAGTCAGAAAAATGTCTCAATGCACGTTGCCATATTTGCACCGCACACTGGTCCGTGCTGCGCATGCGTACGCTCTCCCGTGGAAGCGCATACCCGCAATAGCGTGCACTCGCACGCGCAGTATGCGCATTTACGGTAGAGTTTATGTGATCGTAGCGTGCGACTCATTAGTTACAAATGTTCACAATTAATGTAGTTTATAGATCATGATCCCTTTGATAGTTTCTGTAAGTTTGGTTAAAGTATAATGTCCCAGAGCTGAGGAATCCCTCTTTGCATCGTACGAAGGGTTTAACAGGAATCATACAGCAGTGTTTGGTACCCATCGGAAGAGTATTTGATTAGCAATATTCCGGTGTTGGTTTGGAGCGTATTAATCGCTCGTGCGAATAGTTATGGACATAAGAAGTTTATGTCCATTTCTATGATTTGCACATACTCAGGTATGCGGCGGGAAACCCAGTTTCCCACCCACCTGAGCTGTTGGAAATCGTCACAGCCCACCTGTATGAATCACCCTATGACCTTTTGTTATGATGCAGGGCCGAATTCCTTCGGCCAATGGACAATGGGATTGTAGGACCAGGAGATTGCATTGTGTGTGGAGCATAAATAGGCAGGCCGACCACATCCAGCTCTCACTCTCTCATCAACGGTTATCTGCTGATAATCGGGAGCTGGATATCGAGGCGCTGGCGATCATACCCTTTGTGCGTAAGTTCTCTCCATAATCATTGTCTTTCTGCGAGCCAATCTCTCTCTCTCTCTCTCTCTATCTCCCTCTCTCCTCTTTTTCTCTTAAATACCTTATAGTATTATAGTATTGTATCGTATTGCATTTAGGTCAGTGTAGTATTGTCTTTTTGTATTTATTGTTTAGTTCTGTGGTTAGGAAGTCTCTGTTATATTGTAGTGTATCATATGTACTGTTATCCCCTTTTACAAGTATATTAGACATAATACAGTTAATAGGCCTTGGAAACCTAAACCAGTATCTGTGTATTTCCTATAGTGATAAGTGTTCATTTGAGCGTCGGTGACGCTCATGCAGCTTTGTAGATAGTCAGGTTCCACAAGGTTGCACTTACACCCTGTACTCACATTAAGGTATTCAGTGTATTTCATCGGTATAAGGTTTAACATAAAGGTATAGTGTTGTGAGCGTCTGCATCGCTGGTGACCTCCTCGTGGTCTCTAGCGTACGCTACGTTACAGCGAATCTTTCCCCTAGACATAACCAATAACGTGTCCTGTGATCACTGGGCCGTGAGCGAACGTGACGCTTGAGCGTCTCGCCTACGGCTGAGCGATCGTTACGCAAATAGCGTATCATTACGGTATTTCTTAAATAAACAGCGTACAGTGTTCTTAGCTTCATAAGGGTTGTTTATACGACAAGGAATTTAGCATTGTCAACATATATACAATCACCTATATTTTTCTGTTCCTCTAAACCTGTTGACGAAAACATCTACTTTAACTGGCTGCATTATTGGCCGCCAGCTGCGTAATACAGTACATACCAGCTCTCCTGCTTGCTGGGGGCTGTGCTGCTTTGAACTTTCAAATATTCAAATGAGAAATGCAGCTACAATTGTCACGTCCAATAACGTGTATACAAAACTAACTAATTTCCCTTACTCTTGAAACTCCAATTACCAGGAGTGTGAATCACTCATTGCATTTAATTGCTCTCATTATACGACCCTTGTTCTTTCCCAGAGGGAATATGGCAGTCCTGCTACCCGGTGAAATTAACTCTGATAGGTCTAATCAGAAAGCATAATATTTCAGTACATGCCTGTAGATTGGAAAGCTTCGCCAAATGAATGATACAAATCCGTCAAAATGGCGTAAACTACTATAGAGTTAAGAATTGAAGAATTGCAACATTTACAAAGAACTATACGGTAGTTTGACAGTAAGATACATAGTTCCTTATTTATTATATTTGCATGTATCTAATTCACAAGATAAACAGTTGGGGAGGTGGCGATTGATGTGCTTCTTTGTGTTTGTAAACAGAGTAGGACTGGCCCACAGGGGGAATCACCGGTGGGCCCCCATTTCTCTAATGTCAGGTTCCAGAGAGTGCACTCAAATGATACATTGTTACTCTGTTAGAGGGTTGGTTTTATGGTCTCTCATGGCTGTCTAAGCTTCTGTAGTGGCTGGTCTGACCCAGTGGAAACTGGCCAAACCCCTTAAGTATGGTCCCCTACCACTGCATCCCCTCACTGGTCTCTCCATGCCTCTGTCTGACACTGTATGTACAGTACCATACGTACTTCTTTTTGAGATACAGATTAGAGTTTTTGGAAATAGGAGATGTATTTCAATTGTATTGAGATGTATTTGATTCATATAATAATAGAAGAACAATTTATGTAGATGGAGGAAAAAGAACAATCTTACCAAATTATTTTTTAAAGGGTAATACAGAAATACTGAAAGACTAACACAATCTAGCATAATATCTAAAAAAGAGCATATGGGGGAATTTATCAAACACCTTTTAAAAAGGACAGTTGGAGGTGTTGCCCAAGGCAGCAAACCAGATTTGAACTACCATTTTATGGAACACATTAGATAAGTGATAGGAATATTCTGACTGGGATCCGAACTGAAAGTCGACAGTAACTAGGTCGACAATGTCTAGGTCGACCACTATTGGTCGACAGTAACTAGGTCGACAGGGTGTCTAGGTCGACAGGGTCTTTAGGTCGACATGTTCTAGGTCGACAGGTCAAAAGAGTTTTTCACAATTTTTTTCTTTTTTTGAACCTTTTCATACTTAACGATCCACGTGGACTACGATTGGAATGGTAAAGTGTGCCGAGCGAAGCGGTAGCGGAGCGAAGGCACCATGCCCGAAGCATGGCGAGCAAAGCGAGCCATGCGAGGGGACGCGGTGCACTAATTGGGGTTCCCGGTCACTCTACGAAGAAAACAACACCAAAATAACATTAAAAACTCATGTCGACCTTTTGACCTGTCGACCTAGAACATGTCGACCTAAAGACCCTGTCGACCTAGACACCCTGTCGACCTAGTTACTGTCGACCAATAGTGGTCGACCTAGACATTGTCGACCTAGTTACTGTCGACTTTCAATACCACACCCATTCTGACTGGTAGCTACTGTATGGGAAACATTTTCCCTTGTCTTATTTAGAAGGATTGATATATTTGCCCCTTACAACTGCTCATCACTCCATCAAATCAAAGTCCTGATTGATCATGAACAGTCTTCCCTATGGGTGTGGTTCATCAAATCGACAGTGTCTAGGTCGACAATGTTTAGGTCGACCACTATAGGTCGACAGTCACTAGGTCAACATGGATGGAAGGTCGACAAGGTTTCTAGGTCGACATGTGCTAGGTCGACAGGTCTAAAGGTCGACATGAGGAATTTTTTTTGTGTGTCGTTTTCTTCGTAGAGTGACCGAGATCCCAAATTAGTGCACCGCGTCCCCTCGCATGGCTCGCTTCGCTCGCCATGCTTCGGGCATGGTGCCTTCGCTCCGCTACTGCTTCACTCGGCACACTTTACCGTTCCAATCGTAGTCCATGTGGATCGTTAAGTATGAAAAAATTTAAAAAAATAAAAAAAATGTGAAAAACTCATGTCGACCTTTAGACCTGTCGACCTAGCACACGTCGACCTAGAAACCCCGTCGACCTTCCATCCATGTCGACCTAGTGACTGTCGACCTATAGTGGTCGACCTAAACATTGTCGACCTAGACACTGTCGATCTTCAGATCGGATCCTTCCCTATGCCTTGCCAGAGTTACTGTATCATACACAAGTGATATAAATGGAGGTCTGATGTAGATAGAAATTAAATACTGTGTTTAAAAGGTTACATGGCAAAGTAATTAGGAGATATCAAGAGACAGATGATAATTTACCAGGAAATTAAAAGGCAATATAGGCCTAAATGAAAATAAATAAATAATTAAATAAATAAATAAAATAAAGATTAAATACTTGTAGTGCATAGAAAAATGTATGAAAAAAACAAAACAGGTTAAGAGGGTTTGGTGCATAAATAGTGTCCAGCTTGTAGGTACAACCAGTGGCGGAACTAGCAGTGGTGCAAGTGGTGCATTGCACCGAGGCCCGCCGCTGTGAAGGGGCCCACAGCAGCCGGCATTACAAAGAGTCACACTGACTCATTGTAATGCTGAGGCTTCCAGCGCTGCGCCCACCGCCAGTATGCCAGTGACCAAGTTCGTAATAATAATGCAGCAGACAGTGCAGCACATGATCAGTGTCCCGGCTGGAAAGGGAGGAGGGGCCACTCTTTCATCTCCTCTCTGCTCAAGCATATCCATCCCACAGACTTGGTTCCGCGATATTGATTGTGAATGGTGAGGAGGAACGATCTCCCACCTCCTCCCCCTCTTCTCGAGCGCCTCACCCACCTCACAGATGTCGTGGTTCTGCCAATTGTGTTCAGTGCCCTTCCGATCGGGGAGGAGTGGCTTCTCTCTCTGCTCCTCCCCTCTATACTTTATAATGCTGCCTCTGTGGGACTGCCCGGCAGGAGATGGAGGAGGTGCCTATCTTTCTGCTCCTCCCCCCGATATTCATTTATACTGGTTGTGTGGGACTGCTTGACCGGAGGGGAGGAGGGGCCGCTCACTTCCCTGTCATATTTGTTTTCCAGTGTCAGGTAGAAAAAAAAAACAAATGCTAGAGTACAAGTGGCAAGTGCTGCTCAGCCCCTCTCATTCTCAGACTCAGTCTCCCCCTCTCTTTCTTCCTCTTCACCCCCCTCTCTCTCTCCCTCCCTCCCTCCCTCCGTTTCCCCCTCTCTCTCAGTCTGCCTCTTTCTCTCCTCATAATTCCCCTCTTTTTATCAGTCTCATCCTCTCTTCCTTCCTCTTCACCCCTCGCTCCCTCCCCCCTCTCTCTGTCTGCCTTGCTCTCTCTCTCCATAATTACCCTATCTCTTTCTCAGTTTTCCCCTCTCTTCCTTCCTCTTCAACCCGTGCTCCCTCCCCCCTCTCTCTATATCTGCCTCTCTCTCTCTCTCCATAATTCCCCTCTCTCTTTCTCAGTCTCTGCCTCTCTTCCTTCCTCTTCACCCCTCTCTTTCCCTCTCCCCTCAATCTCTCTCTCTCTTTCTCTCTCTCCATAATTGCTCTCTCTTCCTTCCTCCATCTCCCCCTCTCTGTATCCATCTCACCCTCTTTCTCAGTCTGCCTCTCTTTCTCCACCTATCCCCTCTCTATCTTTCTCAGTCTCCCCCTGTCTGTCTGTCTCTCTCTGTCCATCTCTGCACATCTCTCTGTCTTCACCCCTCTCTCTCCATCTCCTCCCCTCTCTCTCCCTCCATCTCCCATCTCCCTCTCTCTCTGTTCTCTTCCACCTCTCTCCCTTCCTCTTCACCCTTCTTTCTCTCTCTCTCTCTCTGTCTCCCTCTCCCTCTCTCTTTCTCTCTCTGTCTCTCTCCGTCTCCCCTCTTTCTCTTTCTCAGTCTCCTCCCCTCTCTGTCCCTCCATCCCTCTCTCCATCTTCACCCCTCTCTCTCTTTCCATTTTCACCCCTCTCTTTCAATATCTCTTATCTTCCATCTCTCTCTGTTCCTCTGCACCTATCTTCCTTCCTCTTCACTCTTTCTCTCCCTCCGTCTCTCCCTCGTTCTCCTTTTCCCTAAAATAATTCCTATTCTGTCCTTTTAGTAAATTCTTCCACTAGTATTTCCTCATATCTCATGTTAAAGAAGCATGTGTGTCTTTCTACCTATTTTTCATCCTCCAATGCCTTTCCCTGGTACCCACTGCTTCTCCCTCTCACCCTCTCCCGATCACCCTTTGTCTCAACCTTTCACCAACTCTCCATTTCCTTGTCACCCTCTGCCTCAACCCCGTCATCTTCTGCCTTATCTCCATCACCCTGTACCTCACCCTGACACCCTGGGGTGGAGGAGGGGGGCCCAATGCATAGTTTTGCACCTGGGCCCACCACTCACAAGTTCTGCCACTGGGTACAACATATCCTAATATACTTTAGAACTACAGGTTGGACACTGTTTATGCACCATTCCCTTTTCTTCTCTTTATTTTACATACATCGTCATATTTGGAAGTTCAGTTACTCCAGTATAGATTTCTAGGGGGCTTCTAACTTATTGCGCCTTGGGATCTTCAATATAATTTGCTTTTCTTGTATCAAAATATATATCAAAGCCTAATGCATGCATATAAACATATTTATGTACAAAGACATTACAATCAAAGCCATCATTAAAATAAAAGTATTGTGTTTATCTAAAATGATTCAAATTTGCGTAATCGGTTTAATTTGTTATCAGCCCTAGGGTCCAATGTCCAGTGTAACTTTTCCTATACTTAGAAATACTCTAACGCATGCACCATTTTATTATATAAGAAATAAGCCCCAATTGTGCAATACATTAATGGGTTAAGCTACTGAATTATTAGTGTTGCTGTGATCTTTGGTTAAAATTCCAGTGTCTTCTCTCACCTTTACCTAATAACTATGTAACAAAGTAACTATCAATAGACCAATGTAACTAAGTAAATATATAGTGAGGTTTTATCCTGTGGTCTCATTCCATTCCAGTCATAACTGAAGAATACAGTATGAGCATGTGCAGCAGTAATGAGACACTGTATGAAGTTTGGAATTGCAGAATAGCATCAACATTAAAGAATCTAAAATATAAAAAGTACTGTCTCCTGTACCTGTATGGTGAAACCCTCATGTTTTACCGTATAACGGCTTCTTTGTTATGGAGACCACTGCAGATTATCTACCAGAAGGACCCTATGTACAAATCTGGACTCAGAGGGACATGTCTGGGATACACCTATCGCAGCAACCAACAGTATTTGTTGACCAATGATTATACATGGTTGAGGCACATTATTATAAGAACCTAGCCAGAGTAACCGCCATGTGCAGCACGGACAGCAGCTAGACAGGCTGAACTGTCATTTTAGACAATCATCTGGTAGCCCCCAGGTTCACATTGATGGTGAGTTTCTCCACTGTAGCGTGTCGGTCGGCCCTCACGCTCCTTTGTTGCTGATGTTCAACTCTCACATCAATGGCACGTGGTGCTCCGCAGTTTTCACGTTGGTTATTCGCAATGGTGCCATTTGTCCAGTCACGATACACCTTCACCACAGCAGCACGTGGACAAGTCCTTCACCACAGCAGCACGTGGACAAGTCCTTCACCACAGCAGCACGTGGACAAGTCCTTCACCACAGCAGCACGTGGACAAGTCCTTCACCACAGCAGCACGTGGACAAGTCACACTGCGTTGTGTCAGTAATACTGTCGCCCTTGGCCTGAAAGCTGATAATCTTCCCTTTTGCATCTCAGATAATTCACCTCTTTTATCCATGACATCAACGAGTGATATGTGTGCAGATGGCCTATCACACACCTTATATACCCACCAAGCCAGTGCACAACACGTGACTTACTTCATGGGCTACGCGATGCTGACGTCAAATGTAGGAGGTGGTCATAAAAATGTGACTTGACCAACCAAGCAGCTTCTAACTAATTTTTCAAACACAGACTGTAACTTGGCAGGTAGGACATTATTGGCTGGTACTTTCACTCTATCACTTTGGGGGAGATGTACTTAGCCTTGAAAACTGATAACTTGCACGGTGATAACTGATAAAGTACCAACCAACCAGCTCTTAACGGTCATTTTTCAAATCCAACCTGTAACATGGCAGTTAGGAGCTGATTGGCTGGCACTTTATCACTATGAAATTTATCACTTTTCAAGGCTTAGTACATCTTTCCCAATTTATCTCTTTCCAAAGTTTGATATATTTCCCCCTCTTTGTCAGTTTACTATAATAAAACACATCAACAAACACTTCTGAAACATTAATCGATGAACTCTTATGATCCCCCCATGTCACGATCCGGGTATCTGGACGCCATTACCTGCCTTTCAGATGACTCCTGAGGCTCGCTCAGCGTTCCAAGGCCGGATCTCATCTGTGTCCACATACTGCACATTCCTCCTGTCACGCTGAGATACTGTCACAGCGGCGCCATGTTTGAATCCTGCATGGCGTCTCCCGTTCTCCGCGGCCTCCGCCGCCGCTCCTGTGTTATAGGTGCAGGTTGTCCGTGTGGTGTTCCATGCCTGCCGCGGCCTCCGTTGTCATCCACGAGTCTCAGCATACATTTGTCAGTCTGGCGTCTCCTGTCCTCTGTGGCCGGTGCCGCCATTACAGTTATGTTTCCACATGGTTTCCCAAGCCAGTTTTCCCTCCAAGTTCTTACATGGGCGCAGCCATGTCGGATCTAATCACATGTCTCAGTTCCTCCAATCCACTGCCTCTGGAAATCTGCATAATTGCCCAGCCAATGCCTGCATTGCTGCAGGTATAAGTATCCTGTGCCTGGGCCAGGAAATCGTCAGTGCTTTGTTTGTCATACCTTGTTCCAGTCTCTCTCCTGTGGTTGTGTTTCCAGGTTCCAGCTCCAGTCTCCAGCATCCACTAAAGAGACCCGCACCTGCCTACCATCCTGCAGTGCAGCCTGACTCTGCAGTCCTCCGTTGCTGATCCAGTTTCCAGCTTCCAGCTATTTCATCTGCTTCCAGCAGTATCCATTACCACCGGTAATCATCCTTCAATTCCTCTGTTTCCACGCTCCCTAGCATCTTACTATATTCATTCAGTGACTTTATCATCTGGCTGATTCCATTCCGCATCCACTCCGTGTCTTACCACCTGGCTGGTTCCATCCAGCAATTACAACAGCTGATTCAAGTTACCAACTTCATCTGTTCCATCTACTGGCATGTTCCTTGGATATCTTCACTCCTACAGCCAGGCCTGGTAAGGTTATTCCATCTAAGGACTGTAACAGCTGTTCTTACCTACCAGTGTCCTGTGTAACCATTTCATGGTCAGAGTGCTCCAGGAATCATATTATTTATCATTGCCATTATTTACCTTGAATGCTGTTTGTTTACACGGAGTCTGTTAATAAACTTTTATTTTGACTTTTACCTGGTTGTCATGGTCACACCTTCGGGTTTCCTTTAAACACTTACATGTCCAGGGGTCTGATTAAACCTCCCCGGTTTAAGTTCCTCTCAGCCCCTACAACTGAGGCTTTCTCCTGTCAGCCAAAACCCTCAGTTGTGACAGTAAGCACTGACCATATGAATCCAGCCGGAGACCAGGATCAAGCGGCTAGGCCGATGCAAGAACTGGCAGCCCGACTTGAACATCAGGAGGCTGCACAAGGCCACATCATCCGCTGTCTCCAGGATCTCTCTACGCTGCTGGACGGGATTCAAACGACCCTCCATGGACCTGGCACGTCCGGTGCGTCCACAACAGTGACACCAGCTGTAACCCCACCCACCTTACCCATTTCCATTCCACGTCTTCATCTCCCAACGCCAGCAAAATTTGACGGATCTCCAAGGTTCTGCAGGGGATTTCTTAACCAATGCGAAATCCACTTTGAGCTTCAGCCTGGCAATTTCCCCAGCGACCGTACTAAAATTGCCTATATCATTTCCCTTCTCAGTGGCTCAGCCCTTGACTGGGCATCACCTTTATGGGAGAAGTCTGATCCCCTGCTGTCCTCCTATATGGACTTTGTGGCAACATTCAGGCGCATCTTCGACGAGCCTGGCCGGGTAACCTTTGCTTCATCTGAGATTCTCCGTTTACGCCAGGGAACATGTACTGTGGGACAGTATCTCCTACAGTTCAAAATCCTGGCATCCGAACTGGCATGGAACGACGAGGCCCTGTATGCTGCATTCTGGCATGGCTTATCAGAACGCATCAAGGATGAGTTAGCTACCAGAGACTTGCCCTCTAAGTTGGATGAGCTAATTTCTCTTTGCACGAAGGTTGATCTACGTTTCAGAGAGAGAGCAACCGAGCGAGGAAGATCGTCTGCTCCAAAATCTTCTGCTCCTCCTCTTCGTCAACCGTCTCCATCCAAGGATGAGCCCATGCAAATTGGCCGTTCCCGTCTATCTCCCGCTGAGCGCCGAAGACGTCTCTCTGAGTCTCTCTGTCTCTATTGTGCAGCTCCGTCTCACATTATCAATGCCTGTCCCAAACGTCCGGGAAACTCCAAATCCTAGCTCGCCAAGGAGAGGGCCGGCTAGGAGTAATGATCTCCTCTCCATCTCCTCATGATTGTAATCTCCCAGTCTCGCTTCAAATTGCTCAACATAACAGGAACGTCGTTGCCCTCCTTGATTCCGGAGCAGCTGGGAATTTCATAACCGAAGCTTATGTTAAACGGTGGTCCCTACCCACCGAGAGACTTCCTTCGTCCATCTCCTTAACTGCAGTAGATGGCAGCAAGATTTTCGACGCTGTTATTTCTCTAAGGACTCTACCAGTTCGTCTGAGAGTGGGAGTTCTTCATGCAGAATTTATTTCCTACCTAGTGATTCCAAGAGCCACACATCCAGTGGTTTTGGGCCTTCCATGGCTCCGTCTCCACAATCCGTCGATTGACTGGACAACTACGCAAATACTAACATGGGGTCCCTCCTGTGCTAAGACTTGTTTGTCCAAAGTGCTTCCTGTTTGTCCTTCTTTCCCCAGGTCGTCTGATGTTCCACCTCCTCCATATCAAGACTACACGGACGTGTTCAGTAAGGCTTCTGCTGATATCCTTCCTCCTCATAGAGAATGGGACTGCCCAATTGATCTCATTCCAGGGAAGGTTCCACCTCGAGGCCGAACTTACCCGTTGTCTCTGCCTGAGATGCACTCCATGGAGGAGTACATCAAAGAGAATCTGGCGAAAGGTTTTATCCGACCTTCTTCTTCTCCAGCTGGCGCAGGCTTCTTCTTCGTTAAGAAGAAGGACGGTGGTCTGCGACCGTGCATCGATTACAGAGGTCTGAACGACATTACCGTGAAGAACCGGTATCCTTTACCTTTGATTACAGCGCTCTTCGATAGAGTCAGCGGAGCAACCATCTTTACAAAGTTGGATTTGAGGGGTGCCTACAATCTCATTCGGATCCGTGAGGGTGACGAGTGGAAGACCGCTTTTAACACCCGTGATGGACATTATGAGTACCTCATCATGCCCTTCGGATTGAGCAACGCTCCAGCTGTCTTCCAGCATTTCGTGAATGAGATCTTCAGAAACATCTTATACCGCCATGTCGTGGTTTATCTAGATGATATCCTCATCTTTGCCAATAATCTGGAGGAACATCGTTTCTGGGTAAAGGAGGTTCTGTCCCGTCTCCGTGTCAATCATCTCTATTGCAAATTGGAGAAATGTGTCTTTGAAGTTAAATCCATTCCGTTCCTAGGTTACATTGTGTCCGGTTCCGGACTAGAGATGGATCCTGAGAAACTACAAGAAATCCAGAATTGGCCGATACCCTTAACCCTTAAAGGGGTCCAGAGGTTCTTAGGGTTCGCCAATTATTACAGAAAGTTCATACGAGACTTTTCCACCATTGTGGCGCCTATCACTGCATTAACCAAGAAGGGTGCTAACCCGTCCAAGTGGTCTGAAGAAGCTACGCAAGCTTTTCATCTTCTAAAACAACGTTTCATCTCTGCACCAGTTCTGAAACAGCCCGACAGCGACTCTCCTTTCATCTTAGAGGTGAATGCCTCCTCCGTTGGAGTAGGAGCGGTGTTATCCCAGAGGGCTAAAGATGGCCATCTACATCCCTGCAGTTTCTTCTCCCGGAAGTTCTCCCCAGCTGAGCGCAACTATGCCATTGGCGACCAGGAGTTGCTAGCCATCAAGCTCGCTCTTGAGGAGTGGAGATATCTGTTGGATGGAGCTTCTCATTCTGTCACGATACTTACCGACCACAAGAATCTTTTATACCTGAAAGGCGCACAATGTCTTAACCCCCGTCAGGCCAGATGGGCACTTTTCCAGGTTCGACTTTAAACTCCAGTTCTGTCCGGGCTCTCAGAATCGCAAGGCCGATGCCCTTTCCCGCTCTTGGGAGCAAGAAAATGAGTCAGAGTCTTCAGACAAGCATCCTATTATTAATCCGTTGGCATTCTCCACGGTAGGGATGGACTCTACGCCCCCACCAGGGAAAAGTTTTGTGAAGCCGGTGTTAAGGAAGAAGCTCATGCATTGGGCCCATGCTTCCCGTTTTGCCGGACATACAGGCATTCAGAAAACCCTCGAGTTTATCTCTAGGTCCTACTGGTGGCCAACTCTGAAGAAGGACGTCAAGGAGTTTATTGCCTCTTGCCCAAAGTGTGCCCAACACAAAGTTCCTCGCCAGTCTCCTTCGGGGCAACTGGTTCCATTATCTGTTCCCAGTCGACCGTGGACCCATTTGTCAATGGACTTTGTTACAGATCTGCCTATATGCAACAAGTTTAATACCATCTGGGTGGTAGTTGACCGGTTCACCAAGATGGCACATTTCATACCTCTCACCGGTCTTCCGTCAGTTGGCTCAAGCCTTTATCCAAGAGATCTTTCGACTTCACAGTCTCCCTGAAAGAATCATCTTCGATCGTGGAGTACAATTTGTAGCCAAATTTTGGCGAAGTTTGTGTCAAGCCCTCCAAGTCAAGTTAAAGTTTTTCACAGCTTACCATCCTCAGACCAATGGTCAAACCGAGAGGGTGAATCAGGACTTGGAGGCCTTCCTCCGCATTTACGTGTCTTCCTCCCAAGATGACTGGGTTCAACTCCTTCCCTGGGCCGAGTTTAGCCACAACAATCAATACCATTCCTCATCCTCCTCAACACCATTCTTCATCAACTATGGATTTCACCCTAAGGTTCCAGAATTCCAACCGCTTCCAGCAACTTCTGTTCCAGCAGTGGATGTCACCTTGCGTCAGTTTTCAAACAACTGGAAGAATGTCCGCGCAGCCCTGCTTAAAGCCTCATTTAAGTATAAGAAGTTTGCCGATAGGAAACGTAGAGCGGTTCCGGCTCTCAAGGTGGGTGATCGAGTATGGTTGTCCACGAAAAATTTGAGGTTGAGAGTTCCCAGCATGAAATTTGCTCCTCATTACATCTGTCCTTTTAAAATTGAACAAGTCATCAATCCTGTTGGTTACAGACTCCAGTTACCTCCCTTCTTAAAAATACCCAGGACATTCCATGTTTCCTTGTTGAAACCGCTGATCCTGAATCTGTTTCATTCTGCACTTCCTCCAGCTCCTAAAGTTCAGACTCAACGGGGAGTCGAGTATGAGGTGGCCAAGATTCTGGACTCACGTTTCCGTTACGGTCAGTTGCAGTATCTTATTGACTGGAAGGGCTATGGTCCTGAAGAACGCTCTTGGACCAATGCGTCTGATGTCCATGCTCCTGCCTTGGTCCGAAATTTCCACTCGAAGTTTCCTCTAAAGCCTAAGAAGCGTCCTGGGGCCACTCCTATAAAGGGGGTGCTGTCACGATCCGGGTATCTGGATGCCATTACCTGCCTTTCAGATGTCTCCTGAGGCTCGCTCAGCGTTCCAAGGCCGGATCTCATCTGTGTCCACATACTGCACATTCCTCCTGTCACGCTGAGATGCTGTCACAGCGGCGCCATGTTTGAATCCTGCATGGCGTCTCCCGTTCTCCGCGGCCTCCGCCGCCGCTCCTGTGTTATAGGTGCAGGTTGTCCGTGTGGTGTTCCATGCCTGCCGCGGCCTCCGTTGTCATCCACGAGTCTCAGCATACATTTGTCAGTCTGGCGTCTCCTGTCCTCTGTGACCGGCGCCGCCATTACAGTTATGTTTCCACATGGTTTCCCAAGCCAGTTTTCCCTCCAAGTTCTTACATGGGCGCAGCCATGTTGGATCTAATCACATGTCTCAGTTCCTCCAATCCACTGCCTCTGGAAATCTGCATAATTGCCCAGCCAATGCCTGCATTGCTGCAGGTATAAGTATCCTGTGCCTGGGCCAGGAAATCGTCAGTGCTTTGTTTGTCATACCTTGTTCCAGTCTCTCTCCTGTGGTTGTGTTTCCAGGTTCCAGCTCCTGTCTCCAGCATCCACTAAAGAGACCCGCACCTGCCTACCATCCTGCGGTGCAGCCTGACTCTGCAGTCCTCCGTGGCTGATCCAGTTTCCAGCTTCCAGCTATTTCATCTGCTTCCAGCAGTATCCATTACCACCGGTAATCATCCTTCAATTCCTCTGTTTCCACGCTCCCTAGCATCTTACTATATTCATTCAGTGACTTTATCATCTGGCTGATTCCATTCCGCATCCACTCCGTGTCTTACCACCTGGCTGGTTCCATCCAGCAATTACAACAGCTGATTCAAGTTACCAACTTCATCTGTTCCATCTACTGGCATGTTCCTTGGATATCTTCACTACTACAGCCAGGCCTGGTAAGGTTATTCCATCTAAGGACTGTAACAGCTGTTCTTACCTACCAGTGTCCTGTGTAACCATTTCATGGTCAGAGTGCTCCAGGAATCATATTATTTATCATTGCCATTATTTACCTTGAATGCTGTTTGTTTACACGGAGTCTGTTAATAAACTTTTATTTTGACTTTTACCTGGTTGTCATGGTCACACCTTCGGGTTTCCTTTTAACACTTACATGTCCAGGGGTCTGATTAAACCTCCCCGGTTTAAGTTCCTCTCAGCCCCTACAACTGAGGCTTTCTCCTGTCAGCCAAAACCCTCAGTTGTGACACCCCAGTTCTAACCCGTATCTGCTCATTGCCTCCGACAGCATTATTCATGTATTAGGATAATGATGTCAATAACTATATAACCCCAGGTCTACCTCTTCATTGTCTTCCACTGGTACATTCAGTACATGCCACGTGAAATTTCTCAGAAACGTGTATATGATTGTTCAATTTTTAGTTGTAATTATTTGGGATTTTTCCCCCCTCCTTTAAGGATAATTCTGCAAAGAGCTGATTCCCCCTTCTCTCTCTCTGCATCTCTCTCTCTCTCTCTCTCTCCATATTTCTCCACTCTCTCAGTCTCCCCCTCTCTTCCTTCCTCTTCACTCCTCGCTCCCTCCCGCTCTCTCTCTGACTGCCTCTCTCTCTCTCTCTCTCTCTCTCCATAATTCCCCTCTCTCTTTCTCAGTCTCCCCCTCTCTTTCTTTCGCTTCACCCCTCTCTTTCCCTCTCCCTTCTTTCTCTCTCCATAATTTCCCTTTCATCCTTCCTCCATCTCCCCCTCTCTGTATCCTTTCTCAGTCTCCCCCTCTCTGTCTCTCTCTCCATCTCTGCCCATCTCTCCATCTTTGCCCTTCTCTCACTATCTCCGCCCCTCTCTCTCTCTCCCCCCATCTCCCGTCTCTATATCTGGTCTCTTGCACCTCTCATCCTTCCTCTTCACCCCCCTTTCTCTCTCTCTGTCTCCCTCTCCCTCCCTCCCCCTCTCTCTCTCTCCATCTCCCCATCTTTCTCTTTCTCAGTCTCCCCCCTCTCTGTCTCCCCCTCCCTCTCTCCATCTCCGCCCCTCTCTCTCTTTCCATTTTCACCCCTCTCTCTCGTTCTTCCTCTGTCTCACGTCTCTGATTATGTAGATTGGGTGAAATTGGGTGTGACAGGTTAAATTAGTAAATTCAATTATGATATGCTTCTTATATGGACTCCATGTTTCAATGGAACATGGAGCTCACGGGGGAATAGGCCTCAAGTAGTTTGTTTTGTTTTTTCAAATAGCCCTGAAAAAGGAAGTGGATCTCTGACTTGGGGGGAGGTTAATGTAAAGCAGAGAGGGAGATAAAGTGTAGACATATAAAGTACCAACCAATAAGCTCCTGTCATTTTACAGGCTGTGCTTGAAAAATTACATTAGCTGATCGGCTGGTACTTTGGGGCGTTGTGCCAGCTGGACTCGGACATTCTTTTAAAGGGGCAATCATGCTAAATCATGCCTTGTACAGTACATGATTTCCCCTTCAAAAAATGACCGAATCCAACCGGCATCCTGCATGGCCGCGGAATTCGGACTTCATTACATCCCGCACTTTATCTCTTTTCATTTTATCTATCTCCAAGGTTTTATAAATCTCCCCCTTGGACTGTTAGATATGTTAAATAAAAAATCTATTCTACTTCAAAATCACAATAGAATGTATTCACATGCATTTATCCTTCTTATCATAGTATGAAGTTATGCATATTAATAAATGCATTAATAATAGAACATAAGAAACAAAGTGGAAAAGAAAAATATTACAATTTTGCTAAGAGACAGCTGTAGTCATGCTGATTCATTCTGCTGCCAGGAAACAAATTGCTGTAGTGTATGAAAAGCATCCCACTAACTGTTATAGATTTCACACTACGGGACAATACAGGCTAAAGACTATGTATTAACAGAAATGTCCCATTGGGGTGAAGGTTAGAACTTGCACGGAATCATGTTGTCACAGCTTTACAAAACAAGATGAGACACTTGGCGTAGATAAAATGTGTGTTTGCATATCTGGGTAGTTGCAGAATGTCATCAACAAAACTTTCTGATATTGTGCGACTTTTCTTATGCTAATTAGGGTGGAGAACTGACATTAAGGATTTTTGTTTGGCACATCTATATAGCAAAATGACTGCTCCATAAAATCAAATTAGAAAATGACACCTGATGGTTTAGTGGAAAAATAAAATGTTAACTTCATATACTTTACATATATTTGTTCAGTAGGAATACAAATAATGTACAGTGCTTTTTCTATGGACCTCAGGTTGAAGAGATACTATTATATGATCTGTGCTTTGCTGGAGCTAATGCAACAAACATAGAAGTGACAAAACCACATCGCTGTGGTACACTGATCAATGTGAACAGAGGTCTCTGATATAAGCAATTGTGGCTTTTCCTATGAAATGTCCTGTTGTGCCTGTGGTATAGTACACCACTCATCTCAGAGCATCTCAGTTGTGCCAAGTGTCTTGCTACGTATGGTGTATCGACATCCAATAAGGTACCGTAGGACACATCTGTAAGTGGTATTAAGTTCCTCTAAGGGTTTTCATTTATTTGGAACTTAAAAGTATAGGTGGATTTTTTTTTCACCCATAAGGCCCTTTCGAGGACTAAGGACTGAAGCAAGGGGACTCTTTACTCACCAACCGCTGCAAAAAGGCACCTTACAGGGCTAGAGTTTTCAGGCCCATGTCCATCAAATGGCTCTGGTGGGCCTATTTCCCCACAAGTTCAGATAAAACTTCCCTAGGAAAACTGGAGCTTCAGCTCCCCCTACAAGTAGGGGACCTTGAATGACTTGCAGAAAGAGTAGCCCATAAGGGTCTCAATAAAATGTGACACATAACAAAGAATAATAAAGTGCTAGATGCATAAGGTCAATAAATTAATGTATAGAAATATCCAAAGGCATACTTGCTGACAAACTGAATGTCCCCTCCAGGAGGGTGAAGACAGGTCGGAACAGAGGTGAGCATGTCACGGCTTGGAGGGGTGTGGTGGGGGATGTGATTCCAAATAGGGGCTGAGTGGGGGAATGATTACAGGCATTGTGATGCAAGGGTTGGGGCCATGATGCTGCAATTCAGCCCACTTGTGGACAACTGTGGGAAGGGAGTGTTGGCATATGCAGTGGGCTGTGGGGGCCAGTGGGCAGGTGGCATCCTGCCTTGAGAAATGTCTACTCTTCCCAGGGGCTGGGAGCTAAGTAAGAACATTTAAATATTTGTTAATTTAAAGGAACAATCCTTTGTGAAGAATAAAAACAGACTTAAAGAATGGGATTACACTCATAGTAAATGTTGATTAGAACAAAGTACAATAAACTAACATGGAAAGTTGCTGTTTGACTTTTCACCAGAATAACAGGATTCAACCACATGAAAGCACCAATGATGCATTTTGTCTTCGGTGCCACTTATGCTACTGTACTTAACATACTGTAGAATACAGTAAGTGTCACTTCATGTACCATAGGGTTCAGTCAACTCTTAGAAGAATGTGCCAATACTACCCAAAGGTTTATAGCGAACACTGGACAATTCACAGACATAGAGTAACCGGACAGACTGCACTCAGGATCTGCTGAAGACACCAATGCAGATACATTGATAATTTTAACATATTTAGTTAAGAGCAATTTTATGAAATATTTTACTGATTAGTATTAAGCCTGAGACTTCCAGAACAGATAGGGCCCATCAGCTTCCACTTTCCCTGCAGCCCCCACCACTTACCATTCCTGGCACCAGTTGCCGGTCCAGGCATATTAGGGATAGAAGTTCCACAGGGCATCAGATGGTGCCCCTAGGCATGATTGTGGTATGGCAGGACCAGAACAGCACACGTAAGGAGTCTATACCAGGCAGTCAAGGAGAGACAGCTTGTGCTCATCGGCCATTCCCAGTGCCTGCCAGATCTCTTGCATAGGTGCCAGGGATAGTTGGCCCATCCCCTCCTCTCTGAGCACAGTTAGTGGCAGCCCATCTCCTACAAGCAGCTAGGAGCCGGTGCTGGCCGTGATGGGTAAAACCAATTTGCACTGATGTGTGTAAATAATTTATCCAGTCAATTAGTAAGTGATAACAGAAAAATAATAAATAATATCACATGGTTACCTACACAGACGCTCAACTGCTAACATAGGAGGCCATACTAGGACAGGGAAACTATACCTGCCATAGGGCTGGCACAAGTTTAATGTGACCAATGGTGGCATCTAAGGACACTCCAAATGGTATTAATGTATGTACGGACGCTGACACTGACTGCTTTAGTACTTGCACATTCGGATGCATGGATGTATACCAGGGAAAGGCTTTGTAGCAGCATTTGCCTAAATTTTCAGGTGGGCATCTGTCAATAGAAGCAGTTGCAGGCACTTCTGAAGACTCCCAATCCTGCCGCCTCCACCTTTGAGAAATGTCAAAAATATACCTGGTGCCAGTGCTGGCTACAGAGGTGGGGCTGCCGCACAGTCCAGGATTTAAATAGGGGAGCCACACCAACTGCCATTGCCGGCCTGGACTCATTGGCAGTTGTTGTGGCTTCAATATTTGAATTTTGGACAGCCCCAACTCTGGAGCCACCACTGCCTGCAACTTACCCAAGATGCACACTCATCTCCCACTTTGACTACTGCATTCTCCTGTTGTCTGCCCCCTCCTGTGTTCATCTTCGTATTTATTTTGTGTACCTTATATGTCCCTATTTTCTGTGTGTCCTGCATTCCCCACTGTCCGACGCTGTATAGCAATGTGGCACCTTCAATATCTACGTTATTAAAAACAATAATGACCCAGCTATTATGTATGAAACATCATGCCATTGGTCACTGTCTCAGTGATGCTTTAGTCCAATAAAGTTTGTAGGATCCTATTTCCAGGCTCACAATAGGTAAGTGAAATGTGTCCCACTGTGACCCCTGCACGCTCGAGCCCTCTTGTGTCACTTACACTAATATGTCAGTGTAACAATTACACCAGAACTGATCAATTCAAGGGTACAGATGGAGCCTCGCTCATCTAGCCTTCTATGCTGTGCCTAGGTGCACCAAGGCTTATTAGCATAAGACTTTCATCTATTGTTCTCAGCTGCAATACAATACAGAGAGAACAATACAGCAGGGGATTCAGTCATTACAGCAGGGGATTAAGGGGGTCATTCTGACCTGTTCGCATGCTGCAGTTTGTTGCAGCAGTGCGACCGGGTCAGAACTGCGCAAGCACAGCGGACGCATTGCTCATGCGCGTCGTTGCCCGACGGTTGTCGCCAGGCAGCGATGCTGCCAGCGGAAAAAAGTGATTGCAGCGGCGATCACAAGAAGACTGACAGGCGGGAGGCGTTCTGGGGCATCAACTGACCGTTTTCCTGGCGTGGTGAGGTGAACGCAGACGTGTCCATGCGTTTGGAGGGCAGATGTCTGACGTCAATTTCCGGGACCTTCATTGCTGGATCCGTCGCGCAGGGTTAGTAAGTCTGACCCTGGTCTTGTTTTTCAGGAAACTTTTTTTACATAGCAGGGCCGCACAAGCGATCGCAGCCCTGCTATGCTAAAATACACTCCCCCATAGGCGGCGTCAATTTGATCGCACGAGCAGCATAAGTTGCTACGTGCGATCAACTCAGAATGAGGGCCTAAGTCCGACAGCACTGGCTCAGTTAATCCTATTAAAGGGGTAGATGAGCAGGGCTCCATCTGTATTTTGTATTGACGTCGTGGAGCTGCAAGTCACCTCTTTACAAGACTTTTTCGCAGCTGACACTAAACTGTAGCTATAAGCATACACCCACTGGTGCAATTAATGATAGAAATATTACAGCAGACCCAAATCTCTAAATGTATATGATATATATATACAGTGTCGGACTCGAGCATAAAGGGCCCACCGGGGGGTATGCAGTGGTAGGGGCCCATGATTATAGGTGTGGCCAGCCTCCAAGGGGGTGTGGCCAGCCACCACAGAGGTTTGGCTAACCATTATAGAGTACCTGGTCTGGACTCATTGATAATTTATATAGCAATTAATGCTGATGCATGCATGATAATGTGCCAGATTAATGACAGCAATGTACTGTAGAGAATATATTATAACCCTGTGCAGTATAAGGTAACATATGTATAATATATAATTCAAGTGCACAGTCCAGAACCTGATCCCTAGAGGAGGAGGGCCCCGCAGGCAGTGGGGCCTACCGGTGCTTTCCCCTGTACCCCTGTGGGCCAGTCCGAGCCTGTAAATATATATATATATATATATACTGTACATAAGAATAGCATCAGAAATACAGCTAATTAGTTTGAAAGTAAGTGGACCAAATATATAAAGTACTAGAGAGATACTGTTACTTATTGATGTTCTCTGTAAAATGAGCAATCATGAAGTAAAGAACTTAAATTACAATCCAAAAGAGGCCTACACACTAGAACACTAGAACACTGTATTCCTAATCCTCATTAGTTTTCTTAATAAAAAAAAATGAACACAATAATTTCCTGATCACACAGATTAGAGAGAACAGTGTTCTTGGGATGAAAGCAGCAAGTGGTTAATTCAAGGGGTCCGCAGTGCCTTACAAAATGCATATGTTGTACAAATACAGTGCAAACAAATGACAGTATAAAGAAAACAAAACATATAACACAACTATAGTCAATAAACACACACTGATGCAAATACAGTAACCAGTACCACAAAAACAGCACTGGCGGAACCCTCTCCTCAGAAAGAGAGAGATATATTTGAAGAGCACAATGTAAGGTAAATTAATTATAGGTCGCTAAGTGCACACAGCAGACATTACTCACGCGAAGGTCATCGTTATCTAACACAAGATTATTATAGATTGTTTATCTGACAAGAAATCACAGAAGTCGTATTAAACCACATCAGTGAAAAATGGATGTGTGCTTGATAAATTGATCACATTTTGAAGAATTGCTGAAGCTACAGTGACCAAAGCAAAAAAATTAAATTCGATCTAGTCACAAATATATAACAGAAAACAATTATTCATGATAAATTGATTGGAAAAAAATGGTTATATTCAATCCAATTGTAATATATTATAGCTTTGAAAATTGTTTGCAAAGTTGTTTCATATACTGTACAGTAGGTCTGGATGTCTCCATGAGATAAATCTGACTGGTTGTAACTTCATCCCAGACGCCAATAGGCAAGAAAGAATTTTGTGGGTCCCCTTCTCCGACGCCCACTTTCTGACCACATAAATCACATTGAATTTACAAAAACATAAGGCTCACTGATCACCAGGAAAGCACTAAAACACATAGACCTTCCCCCATGAAAATGTGCTTACCAGCCAAGGACTACTGTCCACGTCGGACTGGCTCACCGGGAATCTGCTTCTGGTACATTTATGTCGGGACATGGTTTAGGAGCCCCTGGCTTTTTTCACCTGCTACCTGCATCGCTGGACTTCACACAAGGTAATTCCAGGTGCGAGTGCAGATAACCAGGTGCCTCTAAACATTTTCCCGGCATAAATGGACTGGAAACAGATCCCCGGTGAAGCATCCCGAAGCAGACAACAGTAGATAGTAATTGCACCCACCAATAGAGCAGTACTTCTGGAAAAAGTAAAACATATAGGATCTGATTCAAAGTTAAGCACAAATGCGGTCGCTACTGCGATCCCACATGCAGCAGATCTGCAAAAATATGATAATGCTGCAGCCACGGATATTTCGACAGTGACTCCAATCGATGGAGTCGTTGGTCCACTGCTTGCATACAAAGATGCACCATGAGCCAGAGTCATGGTATGCGGTTAGCAAACCTAAATCCGGGACCCCGTCTGTCACAATACAGATGCCACTGTACCGACAATGGCGCCATACTGCCGCCGGTATAACAGCGAGGTAGGAGATTCCCCCTCTATGAAGGTCCATGACACCCAGAGAGGGAGAATAAAACCTGTGGCGAGCTAAGCTCGCCAACGAGCCCACAGCATGGCAAATACAGCGAGCCCGCAAGGGGCTTGTTGCGCTCACCCCCTCCCACTGGCATTCCATACCGATCCCAGAGTCACATATTGGTTGCAACATCAGACCCATGAGTAAGCTGCTGAAGCTTTTACATCTTCATAAGAAGCCACAGTCATAGACTTAGATGTGCCCCCCAAACTGGATGTTACATTCTCTGTTTGAGTTGCCCCCCACAACCCCCACCACGTCCCAGAAATGCACACTACCTACTACTACTCACTCTGCAAATAAATCCTCACTGTATACTCCGTCGCTAATCAATCGCAGTGTGTGCACACTGCGTCCACCTTTGAATCAGGTGCACAGTAATAACCCCCCAATCCATGGAACAGCGCTTTTAGGGGGTCATTCTGACCTGATCGTAGCTGTGCTAAATTTAGCGCAGCTACGATCACATACACTGACATGCGGGGGGACGCCCAACATGTCAGGCCGCCCCCCCCCGCACAAGTACAAAAGCATCGTACAGCGGCGATGCTTTTGTACTTGAAGAGTAACTCCCAGCCAGCACAGCTCCTGTGGCTGGCCGGGAGTTACTCGTCACTGCCCAGGTTGCAGCCGATGCGTCCCGCCCTCGTATGGTCTGGCCACACCTGCCAGGCCAGCTTTTGGTGTCACCATCCTCCTATCTGCAGGATAGGACAACTGCGGTCACTATCTGTCAGTATCTGCGGCCAGGATCAGAACATAGACTGCATAAGCTAGGGCAATGGAAGAGGGTTTTCCTTTGGGCTAGGGTCAGCTTTAGGGTTTAGCCTAGGGCTAAGGTTTGCCTTAGGGTTAGGGTTAGTTTTAGGCTTTGTTTTAGGGTTAAGATTAGCTCTAGGTTTAGAGATAGAGTTAGCATTAGGGTTTGACTTAGGGCTAGGGTTCACCCTAGTGTTAGAGTTTGCTGTAGGGTTAGAGTTAAGATTACAATTAGAGCTTGGGTTAGGGATAGAATTATAGTAAAAGTACATTGTTGACATTTCAGCTTGGTTAATGTTGACATTATTAATATTTTAACATTTTCAATGTTGATATTACAGCCATCTCAAAAGTATCTGCACCCTTGGCTATAAAGATTGCTAGTTTCAGTAGATTAAAGGATCATACACCAGAAAGTACAGTATCTGAAAAAGTGTATTTAGTGTTAAATTACTATACTATAAGCAAGTGGAAACAATAAAAAACCAAACTAAACAATGTACAGTATAATATACTTCTATTATTTAACAACCTTTTATGCTGAGTAAGTAGTAAATGTAATGCAATAAATACGCCTTTGAAATTACGTCATGTATTTCTTCTAAACATGCTTACCATGTATTTGATTATAATATCAGATATAATTAAAGACATACATTCTGATGCGCAATAGAGAAATTAAATATTAAGATAAATAAATTTGGAGATTTGCATAATTGCGTCCTACAGTGAAACCACTTGATCAATTATGTGCGTTGTTATTTTGTACAGCAGCTGTTAATTAAAGTTTTATCCAGGTAATAAATCAAAATGTTTGAAACTACGTGTTGCCTTTTCTTAAAGAAAACTGTTAATGTCATCATAAATGGCATTCAATTTATTGTTTAGATGAATACAGCTGTTTAATTAAAAATGTTCAGCTTCGGACTATTGTAATTACTTTAACATTAATAGATTATTTGACTGAAACAGTCTCGCTTTTTGACAGAAATAAACTCATTTGGAGAAAAAAATAATTAGCCTATAAATCAAGGTTTTATTATTTCTACAACAAATTGTATAATATATATATTGTCATTTTTTTTAAATAACATCTATTAATTGAGACAATTTGAACAGTTTTGTAGATCTTCATTTTCAGCAGCCGGGGCCTGGTCCAATATTGAATTTCTTTAAATCAACCAGTACTTCAGATTTCAGTAGTTCCATAACATATGAATAAAGGATGTAACCAGTGGCAGCTCCAGAGGTGAGGCTGAAGTCCAAAAATCAAATAGCGGAGTGTTATGGAACTCCAGCCCATTGTGAGAAATGCCTAAAGCCAGCTGGAGGGTGTTCTGACTATGACAGCCACCCGGTGTTCCCTTACTGTAGTGTTAGATGTACACACCAGTACTTAGGATGCCTCCAGGACAGAGAGGGTGGCAGGATGAGGTCACTTCACTTCTATTTTTTGCCTCTGCAGTGCTACTGTGCATGTGTGGTGGCCATTCTGCAGTAAATCGCTGGGGTCCTGTGACAAATATTATTGCATATCTCTCATAACTATCAATGTCATTTCTGTCAATCTCTCATCTATCTATCTATCTATCTATCTATCTATCTATTTCTCAGTTATCTCTCAATGTGTCTGTCTAAGGAGGAATTCAATTATGGCCATAGACATCCACCTGGCCGATTAAGTGCACTAACTGCCACACTTTATGGCAGTCCAATCTCGCATAAAACTACACATAGAATTGCAAGCACTTTTTGCCCCCTGACCCTTGTACATGTTATAGTGAAAAAAAGTTTTGGGATTGGATTATTCTTAGCTTTGTGCTTCCTTTAAGTCCTTTACATAATCATTGATAATATGTACCTTACCTGTATATTTATATCTTGACTATGTGTTGATCAATTTAATGATCTATGGCTATATACATGTTCAGAAAACTACGGCATTTGTGCCTATGTGTCCAGTCTATAAATGTATTTATACTAAGTGCAGCTATAAAACCTTCTTCATGTAGCTTTCCAGACATTCTCCATGTGAGTGTTTCTGTAGCTCACTGTCAGGAAACCAGCTGGCACACGGCTTCCAAACATTCTCTGGCTGCACATTCCATGGAATATAGTAATTCTTCAATCATCTATTTCGGTGAAAACCTTAATCGGATCATAATGTTTCCATGCTCCATTGTGTACGCAAGTGACATATCACTGTAGAGTAGATGTACTTACAAACTACTTTCACATCATCTCAAAGAAGAACTGTGGAAAAGACTTAAACGAGTTGTCTCATGACACATTGGACACAATTCAGTGTGCTCTACAGCAATTATCTCCCTGATGCTGAATTGTAAGACTCATTTAGATTAAGGCTTTGTATGCTCTTCCCAACTATGGAGAACAAACATGTGATATACTGTACCGAAGGTGCCGTTAGACTATGGACAAATAAATCATATTTGACAAATATTTCAGCTTTTTTTTCTTCTTTCAACTAAGTGTAAAAACTATTTTTTTGTACCCATTATTTGCCGTGTCGTGTGTATGCACATACATGTATGCATGAATCATTTTCATTGGTGGCCAACCAACAGCGTCAGTCACATTGCATGTCATCACCACGGATACACAGGAACGTGCTACACCATCCAGGCATAGAGTGCCAAATTATGGAGATTGGGCAGAGTGGGCAGAGTGCCAAATTGGCAGATGATTGAGTAAGTTAGAGGAGAAGGTAGCCAAGCTTGCACATGGTGGTGGTATAAATATTGGTAAATGTCCATTGCGTGAGACTTAATGGATGATTGGAGCAATCACTTTGGGGTCAGTTGATATGTAGACTGTTAGATGACCATATGGTTTCATACATTTCTGGAAAAAAAATGTTCAGATCTCTGTCTCAGTATATTGGTGCTAAGTAAAGAAGTAGTTAAAACCAGTCTGTACTTTTACCCCTCCCACCAGTGCCAGTGATTTCATCACCTGAGAATAACCATACCTGCTAAGCAAATCTTACTCAGGACATGTCATAGCCAGTTATTATGTAGATTTCCCCATCTGATCTCTGTCTCTGTATATTGGTACTAATGAAAGGAGTAAACAAAAACAGTTGGTCGGACCTTTAACCCCTCTGACCGGTGTCAGTGATGTCATTGCCTGAGAGTTCTCATGCCTACTGAGATTGTCTAACTCAGGACATGCCATAGTCAATTATATAGATTTCCACTATCTATGACTTACTAGGCTCCTAAAAATGTTTTGTCATGTTAGACTTAAGGTACTCGTGAATCATGTGAGGGGCTCATAGTCAAAAATGTACACTCTACCCAAACAAGTATTTTTAACTTGTTGATTTTATTAATGGGGAGGGGGCATATAGAATAGGGATGGTATCGGGATCCTGGAGCTTGGGGTGCCTGTGGTCAGAATACGACAGTGGCATCCCAACGTGCAGGATCCTGACACCTGGAATGTAAGTATGCTAACTTTCTCCTCTACGCCTAACCCTTCCTTCCCATGCCTGACCCAAACCCCCCCACCCACAGTCTAACCCTAAACCCCACAACCTAAACCTAACCCCCACCCCAGCCCCTGCAGCCCAGCCCTCCCTTTTGGTGCCTAAACCTAACCCTCCCTCCCCGCAGCCTAGACCTAACCTTCCCCCAGTGCAGCCTAACCCTAACCATCCTCTTTCTGCCTAATCCTTCCATTGGCTGACCCTAAGTTTCCCCATAATACTTACGTTCAGGATGTCAGCAGTTGGTATTCCATCATCGGCATCTTGATCCACGTCTGAATCCCAGCATCTGCATTCCGACCCGTGGTGGGATTCCAGCATTGTATTTTATCCGAAAATGCATTTTATCCACTTAACTGACAAATCTTTACCCCAAAAAATTTCAGATTTTTTTTTATTATTTAATAAGGTTTTAGATGTATTTTTAAAATTATATTGAAGCATTTTATTAATCATATACATACTTAGGGGGTACTCTGCACCCCACCACACCCCCCCATGTCCATAGGCCCCCACTGTACAAAACTTCCCTCCCCCAATCAGAAATAACCCCCCCTCCAAGCAAGGGAAAATAATCCCCACTATTATCACCCCCACCTTCAACTGGTAGTAGATTCTTGGTGCACAACCTGCATCCTCACACCCAATGTCAGTGGGCCCCCACTATTTAGTGACCCCCCCTCCCCATGTGCCACTATATAGGTATTTATTTTTTATATATAAATATACCCCTCCTTCCAGTCAAACAAACTGTGGGGCATCACACAACCCCCAAATGTCCTGAGCGCCAAAATATGCCCCCCATTACCCCCTCCTCCCTGTGGTAGCCCCTCCCCCTCACCTGTTTGCAGAGCACAGCAGAGCATGGGTGACTGCAGCTGATATCTGTACACACATAGATCACATAGATGTTCCCCACCAAGCACATTTATTTCCAGCGCAAGGCAATCTGGGGTGTGATGGGAGCGATGTTGGCGGTCAGAGACCTCCATGACACAGGGCAGCACCATCATATATGACACGACCGAGTCAGGTAACGGAATCCTGGCTGCAGTCGTATCACTTACGACTCTGCTTGGCAAGTGGTTTAACATTGTATTCTACATGTTTATATCCATGGCTCAGCGCAGATGGATAAATCAAATTGACTGATGTACTAATTAAGTCACCTGTGGCTAAGCATGGACATACATAAAACTTTAACTGTTAGGGTGCCTTGAGAACTGCGTTTGGAAACCGTTGGCTTATATTATTTTGTCAACTTATAGTACCACAGGCCAGAATTTGATCAACATGTCAGTCTATGTCAAAGCATGCAAGCACATTGTCTGACACTTGGGGGCGCTGTGGTAGAGATCATGTATTGAGTTATTTACATTTCAGTTGAGTGTCTCCAAGCTCATAGAATTTCAAGAGATGCAGACGATAACTACAAATGCCTGTTGATGTCTGTGTCAAGTTCTCTATTATGTTGATGACGATAAAACGCTGCCATCAACATAAGCGTCAACTACTTGGACTCCACCCAATAAAACACATTGCATTTTTAGCCCAATTATACTGTACATAGCCCTCTTTGTCCATTTGAAATGTTAGGAAAGGTAGTAGTTGTCCAAATATCTTTAGGGAGTCTGCGTCCATGATGGTCCATACTAAAAAGAAGGAATTTGGATGGAAAGTTGAAAAATAGTTCTACCGGGCAGATGTATCAAGCCTTGGAGATAGATAAAGTGGCCAAAAAGCAACAAATCAGCATCTGTTATATCAAAGACTGTGCTCAGGGATGTAAGTTCAAAGGAGACACCCGGAGGCAAAAAAGTTCACACCAGGTAATCGTTCCGGCTTGTACATGTGCTGATGCCCCAGCGACTTGCCAATGGTACATCTGGGAGAATAAAGTTTCCTTATTGCAGCTGTTTGTGGAGATAAGGAATCTTTATTTTCAGGTGCTGGCTGCAAATGATAATAAGTACTAAGGAAGGGGGGGTTATAAAAGTTTGGCGAGAGATAAAATTGTGAGAGATAAAGTACCAGCCAATCAGCTTCTGTCTTACACTTTACAGGCTGTGTTTAAAAAATGACAGGAGCGGATTGGTTTGTGCATTATCTCTCACAATTTTATCTCTATCCAAGCTTTGATTAAAAAAAACTAAAAGTTTTTTTATTGCAATTAGGGCATTTCCTTAAAACAGCTTCTGCTCGCCTTTCTTTCTTCATATAAGACACAACAGCAGAGCTGTAGCTCACTATATACAGCACACACTTTGATCTGTTAAGACAGTCACATTCCAAGATTCTTCAGCTGAAGGGGGCATCAAATGGGGTATGTGAACTTGAACAGCAGTCAGCAGTAACTGTATGGGCCTATTTATTAAAATTACTTCACACCCTTTTCACATCATTTTAGTATAGCCTGAATGTATTAAAGGGCTTCTGGAGCAGTTTTCATGAAAAACTACTCCAAACTCTTTAATTAACATTTGTTTTAGTAACTAGATCGCATTTCCTATACTTATAATGGGAAATACGAGCTGGACAAATTTACTTAAAAGAAAATGTGAACAAGCACAGCAGTGAGCCCTACGATAATTACCCTATCTTCAGATAGCATACTTACAGGGCTCACTGTGGATCCACTACTCCTGCACAGGTTTCTCTGCCTGCGATTGCCTCTGCCTGATTGATAGGCAGAGGCAGTCACTGGGCGGGAGGGAAAGGCCCAGGCGTACCCAGACTGTGCAGGGGGTGGACCGCGGCGGCTGCATGACATCACATGCAGCCGCTGCAGCCTGGACAGTGACGAGTATCTTCCTGCCAGCACGCAGGGGCTTCATTAGTAGGGAGCTACTCATCAAGTACAAAAGCATCGCCGCTGTGCGATGCTTTTGTACTTGTTCGGTGGGGTATAGCCAGACATGCGGGATGGACTAGCCTTCTGCTGGGTGTCCCCCCGCATGTCTGAGTAACTGATTGTACTACGATCAAGTCTGAATTAGGCCCAGAGTTCTCTCACATGCTCTGTCCCTGTATGATATAATATATACATCCATGTAATGTATTTAATTATTGCATTGTGGTTTGAGGCCATTTTATCACATCACATTGTCATAAATATGCCCCTATGAAATGAGTGGAGAGAGATCTGTCCTAGTTCAGCAGCCCCCTCTGTTCACACGTGCAGCCGCATCGTACTTGCATCTAGCTACACCCGCATGTGACCAACTTGCATATATAGTGCACGCACATGGCCACATGAGTGCTATAAGGGCCCTAGACTGATAGCTGAGGGTCTCCTCTTTCCAGGGGTACTAGATTTTTGAAAATCGGGCAAGGGGAACCAGAGATATCCTACTTCAAAGCAGTGGTCCCCATCCAAGCCTGTTAATTGCTCTTCCCAGACAGATATCTTAGATTCTGTTAGACTTACAGATTTACTGAGGGTATACTCCAAAAGCTGGGACTCTCTCCTTTTGGTGGACACTGGCAGTTTGTCTCTACAGTGCCCAGAACCAGAGATATCAGACTTCCAGCAGCTGGTCCCTGCTCCAGCTCCACACGCCTGGGATGCAGTTTTATATTTTCATTGGTGGATTGCTCTGGCTTCTGAATTCTGATCCCCAAGTCCCCAGTACCTCCTGAAAGGTGGGACTCTTTAGTGTTTTTATCCCATTCAAAGCTAGGAAATCTATTTTCAGGAACTGGAGATATCTGCGGTCAAGCAAGCTGCTCTCCCACCAGAAAATGGTGAATTTTAAGCCCACTCCACTTTCCACCCCTCCCCTGCATATTAAACACCCCCTACCACCCTGGAAGTCATGTACTAGTGACCCTTCATTCAGCCCAATGCCCCCTTCTACAGTTTAGTGTTCCCTCTGCCGCATCTGTGCAGTAAAGGAATAATTAGCAGACATTACTGCTCCAGATCCTACTAGTGATGTGCACCGGACATTTTTCGGGTTTTGTGTTTTGGTTTTGGATTCGGTTCCGCGGCCGTGTTTTGGATTCGGATGCGTTTTGGCAAAACCTCACCGAAATTTTTTTGTCGGATTCGGGTGTGTTTTGGATTCGGGTGTTTTTTTCAATAAACCCTAAAAAAACAGCTTAAATCATAAAATTTGGGGGTCATTTTGATCCCATAGTATTATTAACCTCAATAATCATAATTTCCACTCATTTCCAGTCTATTCTGAACACCTCACACCTCACAATATTATTTTTAGTCCTAAAATTTGCACCGAGGTCGCTGGATGGCTAAGCTAAGTGACACAAGTGGCCGACACAAACACCTGGCCCATCTAGGAGTGGCACTGTAGTGTCAGACAGGATGGCACTTCAAAAAAATTGTCCCCAAACAGCACATGATGCAAAGAAAAATGAAAGAAAAAAGAGGTGCAAGATGGAATTGTCCTTGGGCCCTCCCACCCACCCTTATGTTGTATAAACAGGACATGCACACTTTAACGAACCCATCATTTCAGCGACAGGGTCTGCCACACGACTGTGACTGAAATGACTGGTTGGTTTGGGCCCCCACCAAAAAAGAAGCAATCAATCTCTCCTTGCACAAACTGGCTCTACAGAGGCAAGATGTCCTCCTCATCATCATCCTCCGATTCCTCACCCCTTTCACTGTGTACATCCCCCTCCTCACAGATTATTAATTCGTCCTCACTGGAATCCACCATCTCAGTACTTTCTGGAGGCAATTGCTGGTGAATGTCTCCACGGAGGAATTGATTATAATTCATTTTGATGAACATCATCTTCTCCACATTTTCTGGAAGCAACCTCGTACGCCGATTGCTGACAAGGTGAGCGGCTGCACTAAACACTCTTTCGGAGTACACACTGGAGGGGGGGCAACTTAGGTAAAATAAAGCCAGTTTGTGCAAAGGCCTCCAAATTGCCTCTTTTTCCTGCCAGTATACGTACGGACTGTCTGACGTGCCTACTTGGATGCGGTCACTCATATAATCCTCCACCATTCTTTCAATGGTGAGAGAATCATATGCAGTGACAGTAGACGACATGTCAGCAATCGTTGGCAGGTCCTTCAGTCTGGACCAGATGTCAGCACTCGCTCCAGACTGCCCTGCATCACCGCCAGCGGGTGGGCTCGGAATTCTTAGCCTTTTCCTCGCACCCCCAGTTGCGGGAGAATGTGAAGGAGGAGATGTTGACGGGTCACGTTCCGCTTGACTTGACAATTTTCTCACCAGCAGGTCTTTGAACCTCTGCAGACTTGTGTCTGCCGGAAAGAGAGATCCAACGTAGGTTTTAAATCTAGGATCGAGCATGGTGGCCAAAATGTAGTGCTCTGATTTCAACAGATTGACCACCCGTGAATCCTGGTTAAGCAAATTAAGGGCTCCATCCACAAGTCCCACATGCCTAGCGGAATTGCTCTGTTTTAGCTCCTCCTTCAATGTCTCCAGCTTCTTCTGCAAAAGCCTGATGAGGGGAATGACCTGACTCAGGCTGGCAGTGTCTGAACTGACTTCACGTGTGGCAAGTTCAAAGGGTTGCAGAACCTTGCACAACGTTGAAATCATTCTCCACTGCGCTTGAGTCAGGTGCATTCCCCCTCTTTTGCCTATATCGTGGGCAGATGTATAGGCTTGAATGGCCTTTTGCTGCTCCTCCATCCTCTGAAGCATATAGAGGGTTGAATTCCACCTCGTTACCACCTCTTGCTTCAGATGATGGCAGGACAGGTTCAGGATTGTTTGGTGGTGCTCCAGTCTTCTGTACGCGGTGGCTGAATGCCGAAAGTGGCCCGCAATTCTTCGGGCCACCGACAGCATCTCTTGCACGCCCCTGTCGTTTTTTAAATAATTCTGCACCACCAAATTCAATGTATGTGCAAAACATGGGACGTGCTGGAATTTGCCCAGATGTAATGCACGCACAATATTGCTGGCGTTGTCCGATGTCACAAATCCCCAGGAGAGTCCAATTGGGGTAAGCCATTCTGCGATGATCTTCCTCAGTTTCCGTAAGAGGTTGTCAGCTGTGTGCCTCTTCTGGAAAGCGGTGATACAAAGCGTAGCCTGCCTAGGAACGAGTTGGCGTTTGCAAGATGCTGCTACTGGTGCCGCCGCTGCTGTTCTTGCTGCGGGAGGCAATACATCTACCCAGTGGGCTGTCACAGTCATATAGTCCTGAGTCTGCCCTGCTCCAATTGTCCACATGTCCGTGGTTAAGTGGACATTGGGTACAACTGCATTTTTTAGGACACTGGTGACTCTTTTTCTGAGGTCTGTGTACATTTTCGGTATCGCCTGCCTAGAGAAATGGAACCTAGATGGTATTTGGTACCGGGGACACAGTACCTCAATCAAGTCTCTAGTTGCCTCTGAATTAACGGTGGATACCGGAACCACGTTTCTCACCGCCCAGGCTGCCAAGGCCTGAGTTATCTGCTTTGCAGCAGGATGACTGCTGTGATATTTCATCTTCCTCGCAAAGGACTGTTGGACAGTCAATTGCTTACTGGAAGTAGTACAAGTGGTCTTCCGACTTCCCCTCTGGGATGACGATCGACTCCCAGCAGCAACAACAGCAGCGCCAGCAGCAGTAGGCGTTACACTCAAGGATGCATCGGAGGAATCCCAGGCAGGAGAGGACTCATCAGACTTGCCAGTGACATGGCCTGCAGGACTATTGGCTTTCCTGGGTAAGGAGGAAATTGACACTGAGGGAGTTGGTGGTGTGGTTTGCAGGAGCTTGGTTACAAGAGGAAGGGATTTAGTGGTCAGTGGACTGCTTCCGCTGTCATCCAAAGTTTTTGAACTTGTCACTGACTTATGATGAATGCGCTGCAGGTGACATATAAGGGAGGATGTTCCGAGGTGGTTAACGTCCTTACCCCTACTTATTACAGCTTGACAAAGGCAACACACGGCTTGACACCTGTTGTCCACATTTGTGTTGAAATAATTCCACACCGAAGAGCTGATTTTTTTTTGTATTTTGACCAGGCATGTCAATGGCCATATTCGTCCCACGGACAATAGGTGTCTCCCCGGGTTCCTGACTTAAACAAACCACCTCACCATCAGAATCCTCCTTGTCAATTTCCTTCCCAGCGCCAGCAACACCCATATCCTCATCCTGGTGTACTTCCACACTGACATCTTCAATTTGACTATCAGGAACTGGACTGCGGGTGCTCCTTCCAGCACTTGCAGGGGGCGTGCAAATGGTGGAAGGCGCAAGTTCTTCCCGTCCAGTGTTGGAAAGGTCAGGCATCGCAACCGACGCAATTGGACTCTCCTTGGGGATTTGTGATTTAGAAGAATGCACAGTTCTTTGATGTGCTTTTACCAGCTTGTCTTTTCTTTTTTCTAGTGAGAGGATGAGTGCTTCCATCCTCATGTGAATCTGAACCACTAGCCATGTACATAGGCCAGGGCCTCAGCCGTTCCTTGCCACTACATGTCGTAAATGGCATATTGGCAAGTTTACGCTTCTCATTAGACGCTTTCAATTTTGATTTTTGGGTCATTTTACTGAACTTTTGTTTTTTGGATTTTACATGCTCTCTACTATGACATTGGGCATCGGCCTTGGCAGACGACGTTGATGGCATTTCATCGTCTCGGCCATGACTAGTGGCAGCAGCTTCAGCACGAGGTGGAAGTGGATCTTGATCTTTCCCTATTTTAACCTCCACATTTTTGTTCTCCATTTTTTAATGTGTGGAATTATATGCCAGTATCAATAGCAATGGCCTACTACTATATATACTGCGCACAACTAAAATGCACCACAGGTATAGAATGTAGATGGATAGTATACTTAATGACGACACAGAGGTAGGTACAGCAGTGGCCTTCCGTACCGTACTGCTATATGGTGGTCACTGTGTCAGCAAACTGCAAAACTAAAATGCACCACAGGTATAGAATGTAGATAGATAGTATACTTAATGACGACACACAGGTAGGTACAGCAGTGGCCTTCCGTACTGTACTGCTATATATACTGGTGGTCACTGTGTCAGCAAACTGCAAAACTAAAATGCACCACAGGTATAGAATGTAGATGGATAGTATACTTAATGATGACACAGAGGTAGGTACAGCAGTGGCCTTCCGTACCGTACTGCTATATATACTGGTGGTCACTGTGTCAGCAAACTGCAAAACTAAAATGCACCACAGGTATAGAATGTAGATGGATAGTATACTTAATGACGACAAAGAGGTAGGTACAGCAGTGGCCTTCCGTACCGTACTGCTATATATACTGGTGGTCACTGTGTCAGCAAACTGCAAAAATAAAATGCACCACAGGTATAGAATGTAGATGGATTGTATACTTAATGATGACACAGAGGTAGGTACAGCAGTGGCCTTCCGTACCGTACTGCTATATATACTGGTGGTCACTGTGTCAGCACACTGCAAAACTAAAATGCACCACAGGTATAGAATGTAGATGGATAGTATACTTAATGACGACAAAGAGGTAGGTACAGCAGTGGCCTTCCGTACCGTACTGCTATATATACTAGTGGTCACTGTGTCAGCAAACTGCAAAACTAAAATGCACCACAGGTATAGAATGTAGATGGATAGTATACTTAATGACGACACAGAGGTAGGTACAGCAGTGGCCTTCCGTACCGTACTGCTATATATACTGGTGGTCACTGTGTCAGCAAACTGCAAAACTAAAATGCACCACAGGTATGAAATGTAGATGGATAGTATACTTAATGACGACACAGAGGTAGGTACAGCAGTGGCCTTCCATACCGTACTGCTATATATACTGGTGGTCACTGTGTCAGCAAACTGCAAAACTAAAATGCACCACAGGTATAGAATGTAGATGGATAGTATACTTAATGACGACACAGAGGTAGGTACAGCATTGGCCTTCCGTACCGTACTGCTATATATACTGGTGGTCACTGTGTCAGCAAACTGCAAAAATAAAATGCACCACAGGTATAGAATGTAGATGGATAGTATACTTAATGACGACACAGAGGTAGGTACAGCAGTGGCCTTCCGTACCGTACTGCTATATATACTGGTGGTCACTGTGTCAGCAAACTGCAAAACTAAAATGCACCACAGGTATAGAATGTAGATGGATAGTATACTTAATGACGACACAGAGGTAGGTACAGCAGTGGCCTTCCGTACCGTACTGCTATATATACTGGTGGTCACTGTGTCAGCAAACTGCAAAACTAAAATGCACCACAGGTATAGAATGTAGATGGATAGTATACTTAATGACGACACAGAGGTAGGTACAGCAGTGGCCTTCCGTACCGTACTGCTATATATACTGGTGGTCACTGTGTCAGCAAACTGCAAAACTAAAATGCACCACAGGTATAGAATGTAGATGGATAGTATACTTAATGACGACACAGAGGTAGGTACAGCAGTGGCCTTCCATACCGTACTGCTATATATACTGGTGGTCACTGTGTCAGCAAACTGCACAACTGAAATGCACCACAGGTATAGAATCTAGATGTATAGTATACTTGACGACACAGAGGTAGGTACAGCAGTGGCCTACTGTACCGTAATGCTATATATTATATACTGGTGGTCACTGGTCAGCAAAACTCTGCACTGTACTCCTCCTATATAATATTATACTGGTTGTCCCCAGTCCCCACAATAAAGCAGCGCACTGAGCACAGATATGGAGCGTTTTTCAGGCAGACAACGTATACTGGTGGTCACTGTCAGCAAAACTCTGCACTGTACTCCTGCTATATAATACAGCTGCTCCCCAGTCCCCACAATTAAGCAGTGTGAGCACAGATATATGCAGCACACTGAGCACAGATATGGAGCGTTTTTCAGGCAGAGAACGGATAAAACTGGTAGTCACTGATCAGCAAAACTCTGCACTGTTCTCCTCCTATATTATACAGCTGCTACCCAGCCCTCCCCACAATTAAGCAATAAAGCACAATCAAGTTCAACAATAACGGAGAGGACGCCAGCCACGTCCTCTCCCTATCATCTCCAATGCACGAGTGAAAATGGCGGCGACGCGCGCCTCTTATATAGAATCCGAATCTCGCGAGAATCCAACAGCGGGATGATGACGTTCGGGCGTGCTAGGGTTAACCGAGTCATACGGGAGAATCCGAGTATGGCTCGGACCCGTGTAAAAAGGGTGAAGTTCAGGGGGGTTCGGTTTCCGAGAAACTGAACCCGCTCATCAGTAGATCCTACATGCTCTGAAGATAGAACACCCCCTACTGCCTGCGGGACATCAAAGCTGCCACTGATAGCACCCCCAACCCCTACAGCTGAAGGATAGATAGGGGCCCCAGTGCCTTGCTGTGCCCAGAAGCCCACACTGCTGTTTAGACGACCCTGGCTAGACACAGCAAACGGCCCATGTTTGCCGTGGATAGTGGCAAGGATGAGGAGGAACACATCTGAATATGCAACTTCTCCACTTTATCTTTCTCCAAGGCTCAATACAAATCCCCTTAAATCAGAAGCTACAGTATCCAACTAAAAGGAAAATTTGATCATAATGGGCTATATATTTATTTATAACACTCTTATGCTAATTTTACATCTACCCAGATGTTTTGACCTCATGCACAGATTGTCACCGGGAAGTATTCCATGTACACAGATGCATTTTTTACTGTTGAACATGCAATGCACTAATTTAAATTGCAAGAGCATTTGGTATTCCTGTTTATAGCAGCTGACTGTGCATCATGCTTGGCTGGGCTGAGCTGGATAAATGCCTGAGGAAGTGTGGAGTAAGATAGTTCCCCCCATCTGAAGGCACAAGGCATCATGACAAAATCAACGCTATGGCCTGCCATCCTGGAGCACAAATATGAAATGGCCCTGTTGCTGGCATCTCGCCATAAGCCCGAAAGATGGATTGGGAGTGCGACAGTACTTGCTTCTCTTGCATTGTGGCTGTTATGCAGAGTCTAACAAAGGGAACATTGAATCTAAAGCAAATAAACTGCAGCAGGCTGATATAAAATATTGATGAATGGGCATTGATCACAAGTCTAATAATAAGTTAGTGAAATTTGTAAAGTTCGGAATAAGCGTACTTTTCACCTTCCCCAGTGACTTAAGCTTTCTGACAGCATAAACCAAGCATAAAACTGCAGAACCAAAATGAAGGCATGGTACATTGCCTGCAATAAATGCAAAATACAAATCTTAGAGAAAAGGTAAAATCTGGATATTGCCAAGTAATAAAAAGAATAAAGAATGGACATGTTGTAATATTCTTTCTCCATTTTCCTTGCTGTCCATTCTCTTTCTTTTCTCTTATACAACTTTTTCACAAAAATCCCAGGTCCAATCCAGGTTGCTGGATACAGTTCCAACCCGAGTCATACCCAGATCAGACCCTGTTTTCAGAGTACCTTGGATCCATGTTATTCCTGGGTCAGCCCCATTTACACTGAACCTGTGTCTGGCCTGCATGTCACTCATAGACACTCCCTTGAGGCGGACCTCTGAATACACAGCCAATCAGCAGTTTTTAAGTATAACCTGGGTCGGATAACCCGGGTTCAACTTTTTACACTACACCGTTTCCAGGGTCCAAGCCTGGTAGCTACCAGGGACTGATTCCATGGTCACTCGACCTGGGTTATTTTTCAAGGACCCATCTACATCAAGCTGTACACTGGGTAGACCCAGCAATAGCCCAGTTTATTGTGGCAGTTTAAAAGAGGTATAACTGTAAACCAGTGACACCTTTAAAGGGCCTCCAAAAGGACCACACATTCCCTTTAGTCTCGGTAAGGAGTTAAAACTACATTTAATCATAGAAAGAGTCTCCAATCTGCAATGGCATCAGGAGCCATCTGAAGGTGAGTGAAAACAATTGTTAGCGATGCACACAAATTTGGCAATTTTTCAAAAAGTCTGAAATAGGCGCAATGCAGTTTTTGTGAGCGGTGTCTATTTGTCAGTATGCTACACTTTTTATTTCAATCTGTTCCGTCATAAAATAATTCTATTCACAGATGTTGGTAGTAATGAAAACAGACTACAGTTTTGCAGGTTGGTGCATAAGAGGGGAAAAAGGAAAGAAAAAGGAAAAGACATTTTAATGATGTAAGCAGGAACCAGGATTCAAGTCTGTCTTATTATCTGTTTTATGACTGGGCCTGCGATTATAATTCAATGTGCCATAATGTCGTGAATAGGGCCTGGGTCTACAAAACATAAAAGAGATAAGAACCAGATATGAGGAGCTAAATGGAATAGCCTCCGAGCTACCGGATGTGCCGGACTTTCTGTGAGTCTGCCGGTTTAGTTAAAGTAGCAATCATTTAAAAGGCAATTTTTTTTAAAGCACTAATCTTTTACAAGGCAAAACCAACCTGGTTTTGCCTTTTAAATGATTGCTACTTTAACTAAACAGGCAGACTCACAGAAAGTCCCGCACCTTCGGCAGCTCAGAGGCTATTCCATTTAGCCCAAAGGCTTGTAATGATGCAGGAGATACAGTACCATGGCAGCCTGTTTCCCAATCAATGACTTATAGAGTAGCTTCTCTTACGTAGAAATGCCTGGACCAACATAGGCAAATGCAAGGAGGGGTGGTGTGCGGGGTTCCGTACCCCTCGGGAGAAAGGGGGCAGTATCTGGTTCCCCTTCTTTTGGCCAACAGCACAGATTATGACCACAATAGCAATAGTATATAATATGATTACTAGAGCTGCCGCCACATCATGCAGTGTAAGTGACAGAGCAGAGCTGCTGCACATGCCCAGTGGTAGCAGCTTCTTCTACCAAGTTTGCTGTGTGTTTGAAGCTGAGTCTTCAATCAGTGCACTGGACCAGAGAGTAGCTACCAGGAAGAAGAGACAGGAGCCTTATCATGAGGTGGGAGAATGTGTGCTTAGAAAGTGCAATACTAGTTCTTTTATGTTTGTGTATTTATTTATTATGGTATGTTTAACCTTTTCCTGACCACTGATTTATATTAGTTTAACATGTTTGATACAGCCTATACTATATACCATCTATAGTGTTACATATTAATATTGTATTCCATACAGTATCCACTGTATAAAAAGACCAATGTGTACATTAATGTCCTGGGTTGATACTAGGCTAGGCAGGGGCATTTTAAGAGAGTAGGGGGACCCGCATGCAGCATCCATCACGGGCCCCCTCCTCTCTGGGAGCAGTAGACTCTGGCATTATGCCAGAGCCTACTGCGCATGTGCAGGTCTCCGGGAACATGGCACCATTTTCTGAGTGATCTGTGCCTGCACAGCAGGGCCTCCGTCACGGGACTCTGGAGGGGTAAGTATATACTATGGGTGCAGTGTGTGTGGTATGGGCACCCCAGAACCCAGGGGCGCGTGTGCACCGCACACACTGCACCCATTATAGAAACGCCTTTGGTACTAGGGGCCTAATTTAGACCTGATCGTAGCCGTGCAAAATTTAGCAAAGAGGCGAAAGGTGTAATCTTATAGTGATCCATGGAATTTCAAAGAGTGACTCTGGGAGTTGCAGTGCCACCGGTAGCCATGGTCAGTTGGACATTCTGCACCTGCCGATTGTATGGCCAATGGTTAGCTAATTCATTTGTGTGTCTTTGTAGGCAAATTGGCCGATCTGTGCTGCAGCCGGTAGGCATCTCAATAGGCATTACCATAACTACGCAGTAGTGGCAAAGTCACAACAGCTACTGCTAAAGCCCCCAATTATGAATATATACTGTATGTGTCTGTCACCTCATTCCTTCAAAACTAGATGGAAAATAATTGTTGTGACTACTTTCTACTTTATGGTATGGTGAATGGGTCTCAATATGAAATATCATGTGGGCTATAGATTTTGTGTAGAACATTTGATATTGCTGGTAGAGACAAGCTGTTTCGTTTTCTCGAAAACCGAACACACCCGAACTTTGGGGTTCCAAGTTGAACCGAGTCCAACTCAGATTACTTTGGGGTTCCGAGTAGTGCAGAGTCTCTTCCCACCAACTTTGGATGTTGGAGCTCAAAAAAATGTTTGCGTATTTTGAATGGCATGTAAAGACCTGATTCAGTAAGCATTGCAAAATTTGCGATTCTCATTGCCCATGCGCTAGCAAAAACAGCGACAGAAAATGCGGACACATTGTGATTGTAATGAAGCTGGCATTTCTGGGCCGAAATACACCATTTTCTGGGTGTGTCTGAAAAATGCAAGTGTGGCCAGGCGTTTTTAAGGAAGACTTCTGATGTCAACGATGACCACTTACAGCCTCTTATTTAGCAAAAATTGTGGACAACCTTGCCTAGCGCAGATAGGAAAAATCTTCGATGTTCCGGTAATTGCGTATGGTTTTGCGATCAGCCCGCATATTGCAATGTATTCACAATTTTTACGATGGGCGCTCTTTCTCTATTTCTGGGCGGCAGCTATTAGTTTGTAGTAACTACTTTTTAGCAGAAACTTTAATCATTACTAAATCGGGCCCTAAGTCCCTATTTCGTGATTTTGGGTGCCCTTCCACACATGACAGTGTATGGAGTAGGGTACGTGCTGTAGTTTATGCGTCAATACTAGTGTACAGTACATTCAGTACAAGCATTTAAGTTACAGGATTTTAGCTGTTTTTGAAATTTTTGAACAAATGTAGATCCAAACCAAAACCAGAACAATTAATGTAACAGCATTAAATGAAGTGAATTATTACGCCCGTCTGCATCATACAGATGTCCATGTACATCATATTTTAGAATACAATTTGTTCTTCAAAGCAACATTTGATCAGAACATTTTCTTGAAGAACGATGCTGAAAAAGGCAGTTTTGTTCCAAGTAATTTGTCTAATTGACGTTCAGGATAGGTTTCGTTGGCTGAGAAAAGCATGGAAATACGGATATTGCTGATTGTTTTATTCACCTCTAATGGTCTAATTTCAAGGACACTAGCAATGGTAGTAATCAGTGGAAATATCTCTACAAAATGCAGTACAGTATATATGTAAAAAAATATGCAGCTATACTACAGTCTCTCAAATAATGTTTTATTTTTATAAGAAATAATTATTTTCCATTAAAAACTATTTCTGTTTTGTTCTCTATTTTTGCTCACTTTGGACCCCATTCAGTAAGGTTTGCAAAATTTGCGAATCGCAATTTGGCCAATTATCGAATGACTGCTCATGCGCTAGCAAAAATAGAGATAGAAAATGCGTACACACTGTGATCACAATGCAGCCGCTGTTGACTGACAGGAAAGCTGGCGCTTCTGGGCGGAAACCTACCGTTCTCTGGGTGTGTCTGAAAAGCGCAGGTGTGCCCAGGCGTTTTTAAGGAGAACACTGTGTAATCAGCAATGATGACACCTGCAGCTCCTCCTCACCAGATGCGGTACGCCCCACCTCACATGACTCATATGTATTTTTTAACTTTTTTGAAAGAATGCAATTTCTTTTAATTGTTTTTATGTTTATCTGTTTTGATCAGTGCTGAAAGTAGGGTGGTACGGGGTGGTACGGAGTACCATTAAGAAATATGGTGGTGGTACTCACCACCAGCCCACTACTGGGGCATAATTTATAAGGGGCATTTCTGTAAAATGGTGTCAGTGGCATAACTTTGTGTGGCATAATATGTAAATATACATTATGGTGTGTGGTATAATATGTAATGGGCATTACGGTGTGGGGCATAATGTGCAATGGGCATTACGGTATGTGGCATAATGTGGCCATGCCCCTATTGTCATGTAGCCACTCCCCTAGTTTTGTGTGACTACGCCCCCTCACGACACGTGACCACGTCCATTTTTGCTATCAGTACCACTAAGAAAAAATTTCTACTTGTACCACTGGTTGTGCTTTATATTAAATAAGGTATTTTTAAATATATCTTTTACTATTGATTTCTGAACGATGACCACATTGGTTCACTGAGTAGCACAATTTGCATGACACAACCACCTTTTATTCATATCTACTACTCAGGCTTCATTGGGGAATCCTTGTGTCATTCACAGCCGGCTTAAACGCGGAGGGAGCACCCGGTCAAACCCTTTGAACCCACGCGTTGTTATTTTTTTTAAGGCAGGCCTCTGACATCAGCGATGACCACTTCCAGCCTCTTGTGTAGCAAAAATTGTGGACTACGTTGCCTGGTGCAGATATGAAAAAAAGTTTTCCGGTAATTGCGTATGGTTTTCCGATCAGCCTGCATATTGCGATGCATTCGCAATTTTTATGATGGGTGTTTTTCCTCAATTTCTGGGTGGCAACTATTTGATTGCAGAAACTGCATTCCGTGTTGAATGAGATCCATTTTCCGATCCCACTTCATTGCGTGCACATGTACAGTAGGACCGCCCATCATGTTATGAGTTAAGCAAGGCGGAACTGAATACATGGTGCTAGTGCGTGTCACGCTGCAAGGCTGGTGGCTTCCAAAAAATACACATCAGATATCTTTAACTAGCCACATTGCCTTTTTTTGTGACATTAGTCAAACACTAATAACACAATCCATCAAAGTGCCACAATCTGTGAAACGCCGATACAATTCAGTAACAGACAAAGCAAACATTTCCTATTTGTGCAGATAGAAATGACCCAGGACCGTCTGTTTAAAACAATGTGATTTCCAAGTTTTATAACGGAAATCTGTCTCTCCTTGCTCAGTGTGCTGAGACAGTATGATAGAAGATCTCTGTGTGCGCTCATTTTGCTAACAGCTGCATAGTACTGTACTTTTTATGCTGTAAATGAGACAGCATCCTAAATGGGCTCGTACGTATGTCTCATCTCAGGGCCTGAAACACAAGGCGGCATGTAAGATAGATAAGGCAATAGGTGATGAACAGATGGCAGCTGCAAGCGGGGAAGCGTTGGCTGCACAGGCACTAAAATTACAGCTGCCAAACCCTATCAGTGTTGGACATCTGCAATGAGATGGAGGATATCTGCTAGAACAGGGAAGCATTAATATTTACTCCTATGACATCAGCCCGTTCAGGCTCCAACATCAACGTTCACTTCCATGAGACTTATATATAACAGTTCGTGAAATGCAACAATTGAGACGTGGAAATATGTTACTCAATGATATAGAGCCGATCTTGATACAGTAAAGAAATAATGTATAATTACTGGATCTGGTCTTCACTCACCGCTGTGATATTTCTGATTTTTCCAATTCCCCATTTCCCCTCTCTGACCACCACCTGCTCTCCTTTAACCTATCTCTCTCGACTTCCCCATCTCTACCTCCCAAGGCTACCATCACCAAGCGTAACATTGAAGCTATTGACACCACATTCCTTTCCTCACTGTTTGACTCACTTCTCTCTCCTATTCTCTCTCTCTCAGGCCCTGAACAAGCCTCATCCCTATACAATGCATCCCTTACTTCTGCTTTTGACTCTGTTGCTCCACCAACCCCTATTCACCCTCGCAAATTAACACCTCAACCCTGGCACACCAAATGCACCAGATATCTGCAAAAATGCTCACGTACTGCTGAGCAACACTGGAGGAAATCACACTCTAAGGCAGACTTCCTCCATTTCAAACTTATGCTCTCATCCTTCAGTGCTGCCCTTTCTCTTGCTAAACAGTCATACTTCAAGAACCTCATCTCCTCCCAGTCTTCCAACCCCCGGCGCCTCTTTGATACTCTCAACTCACTCCTCTGCCCATCTCCACCTCGTCTCCCTTCCTCACTCTCTGCTATTGACTTTGCCACTTACTTCATCCAAAATTGACTCCATACGTAATGACATCACATCACACCAGACCATCAGTAACCAGCTTTCCCCCATCCCTTACCACCCCTCCCCATCCCTCCCACCTACTCTGACCTCTTTCTCCCATGCAACTGGAGAGGAAGTCATGGCCCTTATTCGTTCCTGTCCCCTCACCACCTCCCCACTTGACCCTATCCCCTCCCTATGTGTATTTACCCTGTACTTGTCCTATACTGTCATCAACTGTAAGTTGCTGTTTTCCTGTTTGATTATTTATGTACTCTGTAATTGGGCGCTGCGGAACCCTTGTGGCGCCATATAAATAAAGGATAATAATAATAATAATAATATAGAGAGTAAATGTGACTGTAGGAAATTATCAACACAACAGCGCTCTAACTTCTCTCTCCAAATCAGCAGCTCTTGGTGACATCTCTCCTGTACATTGTAACACAGCGGAACACTGCTGCACACACCTTCCCCCACTTCACTTCATGTGTCGTACTCTAAATAGCTGTGCATTTTTCTGCATGCACGTTTGCATGCAAGTCTATAAATTATCATCGGAAAACACACAGAAAGATTTTACAACATATTCCGCTACAATGCATGCATGACGTTGTTGCTTTATATAGATAAAAAGGGATCTATTTATCATTAAGGCCGAACGTCCCCCCCCCCCTGATTATTAAGTATCCAACGTGGCGTGAATGGCGGTGGTGGATACTTACTTTGATGTAAGGACGGCTGCCATGATAAGTGGCTGTCCTTGCAATTAGCAACACTGCTACAGTGGGAACAGTTGTACTTACTGAAGCAGGTGCGCATGACCGGCTCTAGGTCACTGACTACGGAGATGGATCACTTGGATCCCTCTTCACAACCCCAAATCTACTTCACATAGGAAGGATCAAGGCTGCGGGAACCAACGCCATTACTGCAGGAAAACTCTGAATCTTTCAGCTTTCGGAGTTTGCTGAATATTAGTCTGCCCTGCCCGGCCACTAATAATAAATAGTTCCATTACTTAAAACATGCAGAAACCAGTGTTTCCACATGTGCAATGGGGCTTGATGGTGATAATATATAGGCCCCATAACTTGCACTCACACCTCTAATTCAGTTTATCAGGTGCACCAACAACAGAATGAGGGCGAAGGTCCACACTGGACTTCCACATCAAATTGTTTCTACCTAAATGATTCAAAATGAAAATGCTGGCTGGTTTGAACATTTGTTGTATTTAAATGTACTTTAAGTCAGAAGAATTTGGTGGTTTTACAAAGGAAGCATAAGAGAAGTTTCGGTATGGCTTACCTCCCTACACCGGCCAAATTCAACCACACAGCACTGGTTACAGCCCTAAGGGGCAGATTTATCAATGAGTGATGTTCTTGTTATCACTCATAACGGATGCTAAGTCCTAACTGCCTTGTGTTCGAAAAATGACAGCTAGGAGCTGATTGGCAGGATCACCATGTTTCATTTGTAACGAGTGATAACAATAATATCACTTGTTGATAAATCTGCTTCATAGGCCCCACAGTAAGCTCCAAGTGGCTAGATATCACTATATCAGTGGTTTCCAAACTTTTTTGAATCACGGCACCCTAGAATATCAGAATTTTTTTCATGGCACCCCTAGGCCAAAAATGTTGAAAGAAATATTACATTAAGCAGATCGCGTTTATATGTCATCCTTAGGGTCAGTTGTGTGGTGAGGGATAAGATTTGCTTCTGTTTGGCCACATATTTTATGACTGGCAGCCACCAGCACTGGTTTTGCCTATTATATTGACAATGAATAATTTTAATTGGTCCTGGACCACCAACCCATTGCACCCCTGCAAGTGTCCCGAAGCACCCCAGAGAGCCACGGCACACAGTTTGGGAACCTCTGCACTATATGATAGGCAACCACAGAGCAGCAACCAATATACCAGAGGTTACTTATTATAGTAATTTGGACCTGGAGCTATTGGACTTTTATTTTTGTAAACTATTGTATTGAGAGAGCTGTAGATTCAATGTGCTCCCTCACCGGGATAAAATACCACACAAGCAAAAAACTTAAATTGTCCGTTCTGCTGCATCAGCTCCTCAGATGTTAACTTTGATCAGTTAAACGCAAATTCATCCAAGAAACGCTCGCTATGTGATTGTTGTGCATTACAGAACATATGCTGCAAATGTCTTTTATTCCCAATACAGGAAAACACATCCAACGCCGTCCCTTTCTTTTCTTTTCAATGTAATAACAGGTCGTCTTCTTCTTTGATATTAGCCTTGCACAAATATTAATAAATGTACATTGAAGAGTCTGCAAATATATGTTTTTTTTTCAATACTTTATTTACCGTACGGCAAATTTTGCTATCTAGGCACAGCCTGCTTAAGTGACTTGTTCTGTTTACAAGATAAACTACTTTCATTAAGATGACATTGCTTTTTTGTCATCTTTAAAATTGATGACTTATTGTTCTTGGATATAGCTGACTTCAATTGAAATCTTTGCATATTTGTATTGTGTCTTTCAATCAGATTGATTGCCCCTTCTTCTGGAATAAATTTAAAAGCCAACAACAAGATAAGGTTTAATATAAATATTTCCGACATTTGGTATTGCCTTCTGAGACGAACGGAACACAAGTTTTTTTTTTTCCCATCTGGGAATTAGCTGTTTTGTCATCCTCTGCTGACAAGTCAAGTCCATTCAGGCATCATGCTGCCTATAGTACGAGTCAATAAGAATTAATAAATCAGGCCCGCATAACGAAGCAAGATTTAGCACAGGAGATCCGTTGAAGTGCCTGACATTTTTAGAGAAAGGAAGTTTAAACAAGATACTTCTTCTGACAGATGGTTTGATGTCATTCCAGGAAGCTATCTCTTTGCCATCTGTAGTGTTCTGAAGGATTTTAGCACCAGGAATTACAAACAAGGGCGGTCATGTGGGTAGGAAGCTCACATTCATGTATGCACAATCTGTTTACCTTTTTGATTGCACGACTTGTGAAGATCTTATTTGGTCTCCTATTACACATAGAGGACATTTCAGTTCCTGGTTTTATGCATGCATGAAAAGACGGCCATTTTTTTATTTTATGCTTCATGCATGAAAAGACGGCCGTTTTTTATTTTTACACCTTTTTGTTCTTCACATTTGCCATGATATATGGCAACCAATGTAATTTTACTATAGAAAGCATAGGGTGGAAATAAAAATTATTTAATGGAATATGCTTGACTTTGCAGGGCAATTATAATGCTACTAGTAATAAGTATGCCTGGTCACTGCCTCCAAGCCTCCTTCCCATCCCCATAACCTCCCTGCTCCTTGCCCACTATACATACCTCAGTTGCCAGCACAACAGTCAAACTCTTCTCATCTGGGGGGGATATATCAAACCTTGGGGAGAGATCAAGTGGAGCGAGATAAAGTACCAGCCAATCAGCTCTAATCTGCCAGGTTACAGGCTGTGTTTGAAAATGACAGGAGCTGATTGGTTGGTACTTTTTTGTCCATACATTTTATCTTTCTCCAAGGTTTGATACATATCCCCACTGCTGGTGTGTGCTGTCTCTGTGGTGATAGCTGTTAGGGGGCGTCACCGCTTCCACTGTGCGGAGCCAGCAAAGACCACTGCCAATTATTATATAGATGACTTGGTTCTCAACACTGGCAAAATAAAATTGGGACAATGAGCTTCATTACACATGGGCTATATCTCTTTTTTTATCCATAAATAATGTGTATTTTATGACAAAATAAAATCACTGAAATCTCTTTCATTATTAAAAAGAACTGCTGAATCATCTACTTGTTATTAATGCCGTCTACCATTATCACCATCAGGCTTAAATATAGGATTCTGTACCACCTCTCTTATCGCCCGCTTAGGGTGTGAAAGAAAAACCACAATGATTAAATCATGTTCTTTGTAGTGCAGCTTTCCTGTCCAATTATTTTATAGTATTGTGTATGTGATAAAAGAAAAACTGAAATGCAAATTGCCCATGTAAATTTGTTGCAAATATGGTTTATGAACGCATTGGATGAATTTGTATGGGTTGGCGAAACGCGTCACATTGCAAGCAGCACACTGATCATTTAAATTGAGTATCTCCATTGGGTTTTCCACACTGCGCAACTGACTGAGACTCAACACAGTAAACAGGCTTGTGATGTACGAGTTGAGCGTATGCAGAATTATACCTTCATCTTCAGACCGATCTTTTGAGCGACATGCACAATAATAATGATGACTGCTGTTAATTCCTATTAAAGGGCACAGAAGGGGGGTTTATGGGCACAGAGGTGCATTCCTTTCTGCACATGGGCCTATGTATTGAATCTAATTCTGTGCTCTCAAGGATAGGACAATTACTGTACTGTTGGCTTGCTTACAGCTCTGCTTAGGCCCATAAAACTGTTGTATCCTCACAGTGGCCATGGATGATTGGTGGTGACTAAGGGGTCTATTTACTAAGCCTTGGATGAATATAATGTGGATGGCGATAAAGTACCAGCCAATCAGCACATAACTGCAATGTTACTGGCTGGGTTTGAAAAATGACAGTTGGGAGCTGATTGGCTGGTATATGGGTCATTCCGAGTTGATCGCTAGCTGCATTTATTCGCAGCGCAGTAATCAGGCTAAAAAACAGCAGTTCTGCGCATGCGTATGCGGCGCAATGCGCACGCGCGACGTACGGGCACAACAAACGATGCAGTTTTGCACAGGGTCTAGCGATGCATTTCAGTCGCACTGGTTGCCGCAGAGTGATTGACAGGAAGTGGGCGTTTCTTGGTGGCAACTGACCGTTTTCAGGGAGTGTTCAGAAAAACACAGGCATGCCAGGGAAAATGCAGGCGTGGCTGGGCGTACGCTGGGCGGGTGTGTGACGTCAAATCCGGAACTGAATAGTCTGAAGTGATCGCAAGCGCTGAGTAGGTTTTGAGCTGCTGTGAAACCACACAAACATTTTTTGCAGGCGCTCTGCAATACAACCGTTCGCACTTCTGCTAAGCTAAAATACACTCCCAGTGGGCGGCGGCATAGCGTTTGCACGGCTGCTAAAAACTGCTAGCGAGTGATCAACTCGGAATGACCCCCATTATGTCCATCCACTTTATCTCTGTCCAAGGCTTAGTAAATAGACCCCTTAGAAAAGTCCTGGTCAATGCAGGTCACGTTCATTTAGCGGTAGCCGTTTGTATCAAGCAGTTGCATTGCCTTTTATAGGTTTCTTTTGTCACAGTGGATCATCAGTACAGAACCTTCCTCTATCATAATATGAAGACAAACAAAAAGAAGATTTGATCCTATAATAAAGTTGTGTACAGGGTTTTTGGGAGCGTTTTTTATAATTAAACTTTATTTGAACTTATTATTTTTTGCTATTGTTCAACTGCATGACCCACCATGCGCTGGCAGCCATTGGCTTAACGGGCATGCTGGTACTTTTGGTTCAGTGAAGATCAGACTACCTATCAAGTTGATGCCTATCACAGCATGCTGAAACATTTAGGCCAGGATGTAATGAAGTCCGAGTTCGGTGGCCGTTCGGGATGCCGGCCGAACTCGGACGTTTTATTAAAGGGGCAATCATGTACAAGACTAAACCATGCCTTTACATGATTGACCCTTTAAAAAAAGTCTGAGTTCCAGCGCGGCTGTTGAACTGGAACGTCATTACATCCTGCCCCTTAGTGCCATAATATCTGGCACCAGCTCTTCAATTGCCAAGACAAAAACAGCAGGGGTATGAGCACAAAGTTTTGTGTTCAACATTTTTGCAGGACAAAACCCACATTTTCAAGGTCCAGCGTACAGGCAAATCGTTAGTATTGAGTAAAACATCAGAAAAGAAATTTTGAATGTGAGTGTGCAAATGTGCATTATTTATGTGCAAGTTTAAAGTTCCCTTCTCTTAGGACCTTTCGGGTCCTATCTTACCCCTCTCCAGAATCTGTAGTTTATCACATTTTATAAAGGCTTTGTGTAGGCATCAGTCAAGCTATCCTAGTGGGCAGAAACAACAGCTAATGATTGTTTTAATGCATTGAACACATGTTTGTGCTGACGTGATTGAAACTTAGATTGTAATTGTTGTTTATAGCTTAGGTAACTCAGGTAAACTTCTTGACTGAATTTAGTGAGAGACAGGCTGATTGGTCACAGGCTCCACCGAGAGTCTTCCCAGGAGGCGTTTTTATTCCACTTTAGTAGTTTAAAAAGACAAAATACAGTAGATATATAAAGATAGATTTAAAAAAAACCTGTTGGTGCGTTTTACCAGTCTTTTGCAATCATAAGGACCAGCAAGTACTAAAGTAAAGCCTGTGACATAGAAAATAAGCATTTTTCACTTTTCTTGCACTAAAGATCATCTGAACTGCATTCCCCCTTTAGTTACCCATATCCAAAACTGGCCAAAAGGAATCTGTAAAGTATTACAATCAAATAGGGTCACCACATAGTGCATTAAAAGATAAAACAGTTCTAGTTCAACACTGCAGTATAAAAATATGTACCGGATATATTGTTGATTAAAAGATATCCCAATATCCTGGATCTGTTCAAGTTCTTGGTGCAGCTATACAGGATTATCCAAACAGAATCATGTCATCTGTACTTAGGCTATGACCCTACGCATTTCGTCATCCAAGACTTCATCAGAGGTCTGAAATAGCTGGCTGTGCAGAGCAGGTGTCCAGGGAAAGTTTGTCAGTGAGTAGCTGCTGCAATAAAACGGTTTCATCTTTCAATGCTCTGTGTGGCATGTGACGCCTTTCCAAAATAGCAAAAAGCAGAGTTCTATGTGTAGGTCTTAACTTAAAAAATCTGCACTTGAAATGATGATGTAATTTATGTAATTTAATTTAAAATTTTCAATCTCAATTTAAACGATCACTATGTGTAGAAAGAATATGGTAGCAAAACAAGTCCTACAATATTTTAATCGAGACAGCCTACTGCATTAAAGAATGTATTTATCCCCAACTGAAGTGGCTGGGGTGTGAGGTGTTAATTACACCCAAACTTGCAATGTGGCAATTTACCACTTGTATTTATTAAAGTTAGGGTGCCAGTACTGAGCTTCCACAAAAACTTGGTCCCAGCAACCCATGTTGCATCTGTGTTCAGAACCAGGGGTAGATGTATTAACCTGGAGAAGGCATAAGGAAGTGATAAACCAGTGATAAAGCAGTGTTAAGTGCAAGGTGATAATGCACCAGCCAATCAGCTCCTAACTGATAATTTACATATGGGAGCTGATTGGCTGGTGTGTTTATCACCTTGCACATATCACTGGTTTATCACTTCCATATGCCTTCTCCTGGTTAATACATCTGCCCCCCAGTGAGTAGTTGACTGTCAAGCACATCATTTGAAAAATGATACGTCTGTCTATCAAAAAAGGATACATTCATGTGTGTACAAACCAGTATGGGGAGATAGGGCGCATTGTGCTGTCCCTCCATCTAGGCAAAACATTTTTTTTTTCATAGTGTTGGTTCAATTTGGTGATCACAGGTGATCACTAGTCAATTTCTGTTAATAGTCCATATCATTCTAAAAAGAGGACTCTTCTCTTTGATATACATAGGTGCCCCAACGTTTTCTCCAGGGCCATTTTAAGTTTTTAATCTGCAACTTGCATGAGGTTTCCCCAAGTGAGACATAAAAGCAATAAGTGATAAAGTTACCACCAGAGGAACATTAGCCTACTGCAATACAAAAGCATACAGGTGAAGAATTTAGCTATACTTTTATAGAATATAGATAAGTGGAAGCTGATTGGTGGGCAACTTTTACACCTATCCTCTTTAGAAGGTTTGATAAACCTGCCCCTGAATGAGAGTTAATGCCACTTTCTTTTACCCTGTGGTGTCCCACACTGAGAACTGGCCACTGACATTGGAGGACAGCATCCGGTAGCTTTTTACCTGCGAAGCCGACACCTTTAGCTCCTCCCTGTTGGTAGTGGGTAGAGGATGAAACATTGGCATATGATGTCCCAGCCAAGCACCTCATCCTCCCAAGAAGAGAAGACACTTTGCACAACTTGAGCAATTGGGGTCACCTATGGCAGCCTAACCAACCCTGCCTACAGTGCAGGCTTTTATAGATTGACAGTAGATTTGCATAAACTAAAAATTCATACCAATACAACATGCAGAAAAATAATAAACATAATAGTTTCCTTTTATAGAAATTTGTAAACTACTGTATACAACCTTCTTTCATCACAGTGGTCCGTTAATAATTCAAATAAATGGTTTTAGTGATTGTGTTATAGTCACTCATTGTAAATTTGCATCAGAAATTGAATATTTTGATAGGACTTTATTTTTGTATCAATTTGGTATTCAGTAACAACACCACTTCAAAACTAAGTCCCTTACACTATTGCCAATATAGATTTTATTTCACCACCCATCTGCACATCTCTGTATGTGCATAATAAATATTTATTATATTTTTAGTCAATTATTGTATCGTCTTGAATGTTTGCTGGACATAATACTGATGAATGTCCAAATTCGCAGTTGCTATTTTCCTCTTCCTTAAGAATATGTTGATGTTTGCTGAATTTATTCAGGTTTTTCTGACAGTGTGGAAAATAAACAGAAACTATGCCAAGAAATTGTGATAACTAGCAATAGATATAACGCTAAAGACTATTCCAGGTAGAGGGATGAAACCATATTTCACTGATAGTAGTAAAGTATTAATTAGGGGGTGGGAGGTTGTTGCGGGTGGAGGAGGGGTAACTGAAGGGGAGGTGGTTGTAAGTCTTTTACCCAAGCATGTGACATAGCTTGCCGACTTGACATCTCCATGATGAATTTAATAACAGCCTAAGTTTTTGTTGCATAAATAACAATGTTGAAGGTCAGATATACAAAAATGTTGGCTTGCAAATTGCTGTAGGAATGAGATCACCATGTTTTTTAAATATTGGCATCAAATAATAGGGCATTTTCTGGCATTGATTAGCATTAAATGCATGCATTATATACGTAGTACTTCTTGAAACGTATGTGATAAATTAAACTTTGAAGTCATATCAACCCAGTGAATCATATCATTAGCAAAACTTGTAATCCGCCAAGTGTGCCAGTCCTGCCTCATTAACACTCTAACAGCCTTATTCACTTGCAAATATTCAACGTTTTCCAACACCTCTACCATTTTAATATCATTACTTTTTTTTCTTCACTACTGTAATGTAATTAACTAGTTTCTTTTGAATTATTAAGTTTTAGTAATTAATAGCAAATGCTTAATGTGCCTTAACCAAAGCAATATGGTTAGTACAGTTAATTAAAGGGAAAAAATTCAGTTCATTTGCAGTGAGCAAATTTCTTTATTTTGTTAAGTGCGAACATATGTTAGATGAAAAAGTACAGTAAGTAGTAACATTCTGAGTTCTCATAATATTTCTAAAATATTTTAGAATTTAAAGAATTATTGCAGAATAAAGATTATTTATTTATGGGCCATAGTGTTTCATAATAAACCTACAGTATATTATTGTATCTCAAATTGCCTGTCTTGAAGAAAGATCAGATTAGTTTATACTAGAGATACATTCTGTTGATTTGGCTCTTAGGACAATTTGAAAAATGTTTGAATCTACATCTGTTTAAATTTTAGTTACATTCCTCCTTGTTTTACTTTTCAAAACAATATTTTTAAAAATATTTAATATTTTGATTTTTTTCTATATTTTCTATACGCATAGTGAATTTCCCAAATTTGTTGAACAAATGTTATTATTTAAAATTCACTATGCATGCCCTTAACCCATTGTACAATAACCCCAAAGTATCTTTATGTAAAATAGCAACTTACTTTATGAAATGTGGATATATATCCTATTGGGGTGCAGTTAGAATCCTGGCATACCATGTGACTGATGCCAGAATCCCAACACTACTTGGAATCCCAGCGCTGGATCACCAAACGCTGACCTCTCAAAGATAAGTTTTGGGGTGATGGTTAGGATTAGAGTCCTGGGGTAGGGTTAGGGTTAGGCACTAGAGGGAGTTTAGCCATAGCCTCTACCCCAGGGCTGGCCAAACCAGTCCTCAAGATCTACCAACAGTTCACATTTTCCAGACCACCTAGCAGGTGCACAGGTGTAGTCATTACTAATTAAGATGTGCTGCATTCATTCCTAACTGACAATTCTACAGATCTCCAGGAGGCCTGGAAAACAAGAACTGTTGGTAGATCTCGAGGACCGGTTTGGCCAGCCCTGCTCTACCCCCAATGTCTTAACCCTAGCCACCACCCCCACTATCCTAGCCCTAGCCAACACCCCAGGTGGGTTAGGGTTAGGGTAGGGGACAGGGGAGGGGTAAACTAAATACCTCATGCCCTGTTGGCATCCTGAAGGTTGGGATGCTGGTGCTAATCATGTGACCGCCGGCATCCCAACCTCCATGCACAATTGTCACACCCATCCTATTGTAGTAAAGGGTTATGTCAGAACACAGTGGTAATGCACACAAGCGGCAGTGCAGGTCATACTCTCTGTGCACAGTGGTTATGCAGCAGTGGTAAGAACTGTTGTAAGGGGTCCACCTCATGAGCTACAGTATGTACAGTATGTGTGTGCATAGGAGTGTTCTTACAAAGAACTAAGGATCAAATAGGGTTGAGGTTACCAAAAGGTTAAAACAAGGGGATAACTAGATGGGCCAAGTGGTTCTTATCTTCCGTTGAATTCTTTGTTACTACTGTGACACTTTTACACAGTAAAGATGGCTGCAGTCTGCTCATGTGCAGTAGCATATCAGGCTGGAGGTCACACAACTCTGCAGACGCTAGGTCCTAGAGCCTGTAGTGTATGCAGCATAGGTGACAGCATGGAGTGATGCTCTCCCAACATGAGAAACTCTTGAGTAATTTGCATAAATATTTGTAAATGCTAATAATTGATCTTTTAGGCATCTGTTAATCATTTTGCATTGATAGAAAAGATATTTGCTGGGACAGGAACACATAACAAAAAATCAAATAGGCAAAAGAGCAGATGATACCACTACAACCACCCAGGTCTCCCATTTTGCCCTCTTAGGATCAGTGCTAGATCTGGACTTTTAAACAAGAGCGGAGACATAAATATGTACGTTTCATTAACCATGCATTATGCCGAATCACAGTCACTTGATTATTTATAACTCAGCACAAGGGAGAGGCCAAATGAGTTCCATGAAAACTGTTTGTAAAATATTTAAGAGGCATAGTGAGTATGCATGGAAACCTCCATTTGCATAAGTACAATTAAGGAAAACTGCAACAATTAACATAAATTGGGCTTAATTAACTCGAACAAATGTTCTTCCTGCCGCCATTTGTCTTCGTAGACTTAGCTGCAATTTTCTCACTTTTAAAAGAGAGTGCGCTAAGGAAGCAAAATGTCACTTTTCCTGCAGAGTGCTCACTGTAGGCTCTATTGTGTGTTCCATTTACAGCTTCATTGTTTGTAATTATTAACAAGTACTGTAGGTGAGATTTTTTTTTCAAGCAAAGATAATATTTCCTGACTGCAACTACATACAGTAGATCATTTTACATCTTTATGTGCATTTGTGATATCTGCATATCCAAGATATGTTTTTTATGTAGAGTTGAGTTCTATTTTTTCAGCAGGATCCAGCAAGAACTCCTGAACCTCTCATTAAATATGACCTAATCAGTAACTGGGTTTCTGAATCTGTCCTGGGCCAAAATGTATTTCCCATAAGATAAATCCATTTTGCCTGCATTCTTTTCCAAAAACTATCATATATACATAACTTTTTTAATAGCTTCACCCACAGGCCCTTATTTCCTGAATCTATTTTTCCCCAAAAGTAGTACTGGTTGAGTTATTTACATGGCTGCCAAGAGAGCCTGTCATGCAGGGATGTCTTCAGTGGTCATGTGACCAATGCCAGAATCCCGACAACACTCAGGGCACCGGCGCCAGATCACCAACAGCCGACTAACCATAGGTGAGAATTGGGATATGGTTTAGGTTTGGGGCCCGGGGGAAGTTGGTGTAAGGGTTAGGCACTAGGGGAGGTTAGCCCTAGCCACCAATCTCCAAGGATTAGCTATAGACAACACCCCCAAGAGGGTTAGCCCTAGCTGCTTCCCCCTGAGGGCTAGGATTGGGGGGGTAGTAAAAATCCTAATCGCCGGCATACAGTATGTATTCCATTGTTTATCTGCATGGAAAGAGTGCTGCTTATGTAAAAACATAGAATTTGTCGGCAGATAAGAACCACTTGGCCCATCTAGTCTGCCCCCTTTTTTTTATTTATTTTTTATCTCTAACCTTAATTGATCCTTATTTCTTTGTAAGGATATCCTTATGTCTATCCCATGCATGTTTCAATTTCTCTACTGTCTTAGCCTCTACCACCTCCGATGGGAGGCTATTTCACTTGTCCACTACCCTTTCTGTGAAGTAATTTTTCCGCAAATTTCCCCTGAACCTCCCCCCCTCCAGTCTCAGTGCATGTCCTCGTGTCCTATTGCTTCTCTTCATTTGGAGAATGTTTCCCTCCTGGACTTTGTTAAAACCCTTGATATATTTGAAAGTTTCTATCATGTCCCCCCTTTCCCTTCTCTGCTCCAAACTATACATATTGAGATTTCTTAGTCTTTCTGGGTATGTTTTGTGATGTAGGCCATGCACCATTTTAGTTGCCCTTCTTTGTACAGTTTCTAATGTATTAATATCCTTTTGAAGATATGGCCTTCAGAATTGAACACAGTATTCTAGATGAGGCCGTACCAATGACCTATACAGTGGCATTATTACTTCTTTCTTTCTGCTGCTGATTCCTCTCCCAATGCAGCCAAGCATCTGACTAGCCTTCCTCATTGCTTTGTAGTGGGTGCTGTGTGTAACTAACATTTCCATGTCCCACCATGGTCGCCCATGTTTTATCATTGTGGCAGCGTGCAGGCGCCATGCTCACCTGTCAGTGGTGCTTGCTGCAATGCAGGATTTCATTTGAAGGTGGTGGAGTGCAGATTAGCGCTTCTCACACACAAAGAGGTGCAGTCATAGACAAAAGTTGCATATCCACACCCCAACATGGACTGGTCATGGTAAGGTCACGTAATGACCACAGGTAGTTGCTGTACCAGTGCCCAAAAGTCCTCTTGGTAGCCATGATTATCACCCAGAGTATCCAAATCTGATGACATCATTAAACATGTTTTGATACATGAGTAGGGATCATTATAATCAGTCTGTGTCTATTTCCATATGTGAACATATAATTATCATTTGTAACTTGGTATGTGAGAATAGAGGATTGGTAAGTAGGATCGCCCCTAAAGTTCTAAAGTTGACACGAATACAATAATACTGTTTCGGCATACCGTGTTTGACGTAACACTACCGTCATTGTCAACATTCTGAATGTCAACAGCTTAACTACTGTATACTGCAAAAGTAGGTAACCCCCCATCACACACACAGTCTCACACACCCACACATCGCTCTCAAATAATTACTTGGTATGCTCATTGCCTTTTTCTGTACCGAAAATAAGTAGACACATGCAGTATATAAAAAGTTACATAAGAGACATACTGTGTATATCCAAAATGATTTCAGTGATTTCTTCCTGTTTCTGGAATTAGCTTTAAGAATGAAAAATAAGAATAATAATAAAAAAAAAAAAATGATGGGTGCTAATGATCAAAAAAAGAAAGCACTGTGTATGTCTTTTTCCATTTAGCTTTACCCCATATTCATATAACAGTATAAAGGAGCTCAAATGGAGTTTAGAAACATAGACGTGTTCACAGGGTGTGCATCATACCCCTTAGGCAGCCTCAAACTGTTCCTACACCATCTAATACTTGCTTTTCAGCATTGCTCCCGGGGAAGAGGTGGCCTCTTCTTCAATTAAAGACGGTCAGTGTAACAGCAATTTTACATCACCCATCTTGGATTCAAAAAGAGGCTGCTTCTTTCCTGGGGGCCGGATGAAATGCGTGGGACCACCAGCAGGCCACTCATGTACATTTTCTATGTCCCTGGGGGCGGGTAGTGGAGGTGGTGCGTATGTCCCGGTTGGTGGGAAGAATTGTGGACAATAACCTATGACCTGGAGGGCTAGGAGGGCCGGAGGGTATGTGTGGCAGTCTAAGTCCCAGTGGTGAGCATGGCTTAATGTCATGGGGGGCTGTTTAGTCTGTGTTTCAGAGAGGAGGGGGGGCACACAACCCTCGCCCTGCACCTGGGCACACTTATGCTTACAGGCATATTATAGATGTACAGTATGCTCTACTCTGTTGTGATGTACAGTAATAGTTTAATATATTATCGATGGCCTGAGTTTAGCAATACTGCCTCGTAGCACTTAGGTCAATACCTGGTCATCGTCCATCTCTGTGGTGCTTGGATGTCCTCCCTGTGTTGCGAGGGTCTCCCCTGGGTGCCGCGGTTTCCTCCCACTCCAAAAACAAACTGATTGTGTTAGTTAGCTTCTGACAAAAGCAACTGTAGTGTGTACTGTATGTGTGTGAGATTATACAGTGTGTTAGGGTCTTTAGACTGTAAGCTCCAAATGAGCAGCAAATTATATGAATGGCAAATATTGTTTGTACAGTGCTGCATAATATAAGAGGAGCAACATACATATATGATAATAATGATAATGATGATGATAATAATAATAATAATAATAATAATAATAATAATAAAAAGTTACTGCTCATATCTACTGTACTTGCAACATGTCCACATTCCACCCCCTCCTCACTCCCTCTTTGAATTTGTACTCATGTGCTTGTCTGCCGAGACAGCTGCTACCATTTCTGTACTAAGATGGTCATTAGATAAGTCAGAGAAAAGAGAGAGTTTGGAGGGAGTGGGAGGGGTCTCAATTAGAGATGAGCGGGTTCGGTTCCTCGGAATCCGAACCCGCCCGAACTTCATGTTTTTTTTCACGGGTCCGAGCGACTCGGATCTTCCCGCCTTGCTCGGTTAACCCGAGCGCGCCCGAACGTCATCATGACGCTGTCGGATTCTCGCGAGGCTCGGATTCTATCGCGAGACTCGGATTCTATATAAGGAGCCGCGCGTCGCCGCCATTTTCACTCGTGCATTGAGATTGATAGGGAGAGGACGTGTCTGGCGTCCTCTCCATTAGAATAGAGATAGATTAGATAGAGAGAGAGAGATTGTGCAGAGTCGCAGACAGAGTTAGTTTACCACAGTCAGTGACCAGTGCAGTTGCTAGTTAACTTTTATTTAATATAATATATCCGTTCACTTCTCTCTGCTATATCCGTTCTCTGCCTGAAAAAAAAAACGATACACAGCACAGTCAGTCACACAGTGTGACTCAGTCTGTGTGCACTCAGCTCAGCCCAGTGTGCTGCACAGTCATCAATGTATAAATTAAAAGCTTATAATTAATTGTGGGGGAGACTGGGGAGCACTGCAGGTTGTTAGCAGGAGCCAGGAGTACAATTATATTAATTAACAGTGCACACTTTTGCTGCAGGAGTGGTGACCAGTGCCTGACCACCAGTATAGTATTGTTGTATACTACTAATATCTCTTTAAATATCAACCAGTCTATATTAGCAGCAGACACAGTACAGTGCGGTAGTTCACGGCTGTGGCTACCTCTGTGTCGGCACACGGCAGGCAGTCCGTCCGACCAGAATTGTATTATTTATTATTATATACCTACCACCTAACCGTGGTTTTTTTTTCATTCTTTATACCGTCATAGTGTCATCCTAATTGTTACGAGTATACTACTATCTCTTTATCAACCAGTGTACAGTGCGGTAGTTCACGGCTGTGGCTACCTCTGTGTCGGCACACGGCAGGCAGTCCGTCCGACCAGAATTGTATTATTTATTATTATATACCTACCACCTAACCGTGGTTTTTTTTTCATTCTTTATACCGTCATAGTGTCATCCTAATTGTTACGAGTATACTACTATCTCTTTATCAACCAGTGTACAGTGCGGTAGTTCACGGCTGTGGCTACCTCTGTGTCGGCACACGGCAGGCAGTCCGTCCGACCAGAATTGTATTATTTATTATTATATACCTACCACCTAACCGTGGTTTTTTTTTTCATTCTTTATACCGTCATAGTGTCATCCTAATTGTTACGAGTATACTACTATCTCTTTATCAACCAGTGTACAGTGCGGTAGTTCACGGCTGTGGCTACCTCTGTGTCGGCACACGGCAGGCAGTCCGTCCGACCAGAATTGTATTATTTATTATTATATACCTACCACCTAACCGTGGTTTTTTTTTTCATTCTTTATACCGTCATAGTGTCATCCTAATTGTTACGAGTATACTACTATCTCTTTATCAACCAGTGTACAGTGCGGTAGTTCACGGCTGTGGCTACCTCTGTGTCGGCACACGGCAGGCAGTCCGTCCGACCAGAATTGTATTATTTATTATTATATACCTACCACCTAACCGTGGTTTTTTTTTCATTCTTTATACCGTCATAGTGTCATCCTAATTGTTACGAGTATACTACTATCTCTTTATCAACCAGTGTACAGTGCGGTAGTTCACGGCTGTGGCTACCTCTGTGTCGGCACACGGCAGGCAGTCCGTCCGACCAGAATTGTATTATTTATTATTATATACCTACCACCTAACCGTGGTTTTTTTTTCATTCTTTATACCGTCATAGTGTCATCCTAATTGTTACGAGTATACTACTATCTCTTTATCAACCAGTGTACAGTGCGGTAGTTCACGGCTGTGGCTACCTCTGTGTCGGCACACGGCAGGCAGTCCGTCCGACCAGAATTGTATTATTTATTATTATATACCTACCACCTAACCGTGGTTTTTTTTTCATTCTTTATACCGTCATAGTGTCATCCTAATTGTTACGAGTATACTACTATCTCTTTATCAACCAGTGTACAGTGCGGTAGTTCACGGCTGTGGCTACCTCTGTGTCGGCACACGGCAGGCAGTCCGTCCGACCAGAATTGTATTATTTATTATTATATACCTACCACCTAACCGTGGTTTTTTTTTTCATTCTTTATACCGTCATAGTGTCATCCTAATTGTTACGAGTATACTACTATCTCTTTATCAACCAGTGTACAGTGCGGTAGTTCACGGCTGTGGCTACCTCTGTGTCGGCACACGGCAGGCAGTCCGTCCGACCAGAATTGTATTATTTATTATTATATACCTACCACCTAACCGTGGTTTTTTTTTCATTCTTTATACCGTCATAGTGTCATCCTAATTGTTACGAGTATACTACTATCTCTTTATCAACCAGTGTACAGTGCGGTAGTTCACGGCTGTGGCTACCTCTGTGTCGGCAGTCGGCAGGCAGTCCGTCCATCCATAATTGTATTATTATTATAATATATACCACCTAACCGTGGTTTTTTTATACCACCTAACCGTGGCAGTCCGTCCATAATTGTATACTAGTATCCAATCCATCCATCTCCATTGTTTACCTGAGGTGCCTTTTAGTTCTGCCTATAAAATATGGAGAACAAAAAAGTTGAGGTTCCAAAATTAGGGAAAGATCAAGATCCACTTCCACCTCGTGCTGAAGCTGCTGCCACTAGTCATGGCCGAGACGATGAAATGCCAGCAACGTCGTCTGCCAAGGCCGATGCCCAATGTCATAGTACAGAGCATGTCAAATCCAAAACACCAAATATCAGAAAAAAAAGGACTCCAAAACCTAAAATAAAATTGTCGGAGGAGAAGCGTAAACTTGCCAATATGCCATTTACCACACGGAGTGGCAAGGAACGGCTGAGGCCCTGGCCTATGTTCATGGCTAGTGGTTCAGCTTCACATGAGGATGGAAGCACTCAGCCTCTCGCTAGAAAACTGAAAAGACTCAAGCTGGCAAAAGCACCGCAAAGAACTGTGCGTTCTTTGAAATCCCAAATCCACAAGGAGAGTCCAATTGTGTCGTTTGCGATGCCTGACCTTCCCAACACTGGACGTGAAGAGCATGCGCCTTCCACTATTTGCATGCCCCCTGCAAGTGCTGGAAGGAGCACCCGCAGTCCAGTTCCTGATAGTCAGATTGAAGATGTCAGTGTTGAAGTACACCAGGATGAGGAGGATATGGGTGTTGCTGGCGCTGGGGAGGAAATTGACCAGGAGGATTCTGATGGTGAGGTGGTTTGTTTAAGTCAGGCACCCGGGGAGACACCTGTTGTCCGTGGGAGGAATATGGCCGTTGACATGCCAGGTGAAAATACCAAAAAAATCAGCTCTTCGGTGTGGAGGTATTTCACCAGAAATGCGGACAACAGGTGTCAAGCCGTGTGTTCCCTTTGTCAAGCTGTAATAAGTAGGGGTAAGGACGTTAACCACCTCGGAACATCCTCCCTTATACGTCACCTGCAGCGCATTCATAATAAGTCAGTGACAAGTTCAAAAACTTTGGGTGACAGCGGAAGCAGTCCACTGACCAGTAAATCCCTTCCTCTTGTAACCAAGCTCACGCAAACCACCCCACCAACTCCCTCAGTGTCAATTTCCTCCTTCCCCAGGAATGCCAATAGTCCTGCAGGCCATGTCACTGGCAAGTCTGACGAGTCCTCTCCTGCCTGGGATTCCTCCGATGCATCCTTGCGTGTAACGCCTACTGCTGCTGGCGCTGCTGTTGTTGCCGCTGGGAGTCGATGGTCATCCCAGAGGGGAAGTCGTAAGCCCACTTGTACTACTTCCAGTAAGCAATTGACTGTTCAACAGTCCTTTGCGAGGAAGATGAAATATCACAGCAGTCATCCTACTGCAAAGCGGATAACTGAGGCCTTGGCATCCTGGGTGGTGAGAAACGTGGTTCCGGTATCCATCATTACTGCAGAGCCAACTAGAGACTTGTTGGAGGTACTGTGTCCCCGGTACCAAATACCATCTAGGTTCCATTTCTCTAGGCAGGCGATACCGAAAATGTACACAGACCTCAGAAAAAGAGTCACCAGTGTCCTAAAAAATGCAGCTGTACCCAATGTCCACTTAACCACGGACATGTGGACAAGTGGAGCAGGGCAGGGTCAGGACTATATGACTGTGACAGCCCACTGGGTAGATGTATGGACTCCCGCCGCAAGAACAGCAGCGGCGGCACCAGTAGCAGCATCTCGCAAACGCCAACTCTTTCCTAGGCAGGCTACGCTTTGTATCACCGCTTTCCAGAATACGCACACAGCTGAAAACCTCTTACGGCAACTGAGGAAGATCATCGCGGAATGGCTTACCCCAATTGGACTCTCCTGTGGATTTGTGGCATCGGACAACGCCAGCAATATTGTGTGTGCATTAAATCTGGGCCAATTCCAGCACGTCCCATGTTTTGCACATACCTTGAATTTGGTGGTGCAGAATTTTTTAAAAAACGACAGGGCCGTGCAAGAGATGCTGTCGGTGGCCAGAAGAATTGCGGGACACTTTCGGCGTACAGGCACCACGTACAGAAAACTGGAGCACCACCAAAAACTACTGAACCTGCCCTGCCATCATCTGAAGCAAGAAGTGGTAACGAGGTGGAATTCAACCCTCTATATGCTTCAGAGGTTGGAGGAGCAGCAAAAGGCCATTCAAGCCTATACAATTGAGCACGATATAGTAGGTGGAATGCACCTGTCTCAAGTGCAGTGGAGAATGATTTCAACGTTGTGCAAGGTTCTGATGCCCTTTGAACTTGCCACACGTGAAGTCAGTTCAGACACTGCCAGCCTGAGTCAGGTCATTCCCCTCATCAGGCTTTTGCAGAAGAAGCTGGAGGCATTGAAGGAGGAGCTAACACGGAGCGATTCCGCTAGGCATGTGGGACTTGTGGATGCAGCCCTTAATTCGCTTAACAAGGATTCACGGGTGGTCAATCTGTTGAAATCAGAGCACTACATTTTGGCCACCGTGCTCGATCCTAGATTTAAAGCCTACCTTGGATCTCTTTTTCCGGCAGACACAGGTCTGCTGGGGTTGAAAGACCTGCTGGTGACAAAATTGTCAAGTCAAGCGGAACGCGACCTGTCAACATCTCCTCCTTCACATTCTCCCGCAACTGGGGGTGCGAGGAAAAGGCTCAGAATTCCGAGCCCACCCGCTGGCGGTGATGCAGGGCAGTCTGGAGCGACTGCTGATGCTGACATCTGGTCCGGACTGAAGGACCTGACAACGATTACGGACATGTCGTCTACTGTCACTGCATATGATTCTCTCAACATTGATAGAATGGTGGAGGATTATATGAGTGACCGCATCCAAGTAGGCACGTCACACAGTCCGTACTTATACTGGCAGGAAAAAGAGGCAATTTGGAGGCCCTTGCACAAACTGGCTTTATTCTACCTAAGTTGCCCTCCCACAAGTGTGTACTCCGAAAGAGTGTTTAGTGCCGCCGCTCACCTTGTCAGCAATCGGCGTACGAGGTTACATCCAGAAAATGTGGAGAAGATGATGTTCATTAAAATGAATTATAATCAATTCCTCCGCGGAGACATTGACCAGCAGCAATTGCCTCCACAAAGTACACAGGGAGCTGAGATGGTGGATTCCAGTGGGGACGAATTGATAATCTGTGAGGAGGGGGATGTACACGGTGATATATCGGAGGGTGAAGATGAGGTGGACATCTTGCCTCTGTAGAGCCAGTTTGTGCAAGGAGAGATTAATTGCTTCTTTTTTGGGGGGGGTCCAAACCAACCCGTCATATCAGTCACAGTCGTGTGGCAGACCCTGTCACTGAAATGATGGGTTGGTTAAAGTGTGCATGTCCTGTTTTGTTTATACAACATAAGGGTGGGTGGGAGGGCCCAAGGATAATTCCATCTTGCACCTCTTTTTTCTTTTCTTTTTCTTTGCATCATGTGCTGATTGGGGTGGGTTTTTTGGAAGGGACACCCTGCGTGACACTGCAGTGCCACTCCTAGATGGGCCCGGTGTTTGTGTCGGCCACTAGGGTCGCTAATCTTACTCACACAGCTACCTCATTGCGCCTCTTTTTTTCTTTGCGTCATGTGCTGTTTGGGGAGGGTTTTTTGGAAGGGACATCCTGCGTGACACTGCAGTGCCACTCCTAGATGTGCCCGGTGTTTGTGTCGGCCACTAGGGTCGCTAATCTTACTCACACAGTCAGCTACCTCATTGCGCCTCTTTTTTTCTTTGCGTCATGTGCTGTTTGGGGAGGGTTTTTTGGAAGGGCCATCCTGCGTGACACTGCAGTGCCACTCCTAGATGGGCCCGGTGTTTGTGTCGGCCACTAGGGTCGCTAATCTTACTCACACAGTCAGCTCCCTCATTGCGCCTCTTTTTTTCTTTGCGTCATGTGCTGTTTGGGGAGGGTTTTTTGGAAGGGACATCCTGCGTGACACTGCAGTGCCACTCCTAGATGGGCCCGGTGTTTGTGTCGGCCACTAGGGTCGCTAATCTTACTCACACAGCTACCTCATTGCGCCTCTTTTTTTCTTTGCGTCATGTGCTGTTTGGGGAGGGTTTTTTGGAAGGGACATCCTGCGTGACACTGCAGTGCCACTCCTAGATGGGCCCGGTGTTTGTGTCGGCCACTAGGGTCGCTTATCTTACTCACACAGCGACCTCGGTGCAAATTTTAGGACTAAAAATAATATTGTGAGGTGTGAGGTATTCAGAATAGACTGAAAATGAGTGTAAATTATGGTTTTTGAGGTTAATAATACTTTGGGATCAAAATGACCCCCAAATTCTATGATTTAAGCTGTTTTTTAGTGTTTTTTGAAAAAAACACCCGAATCCAAAACACACCCGAATCCGACAAAAAAAATTCGGTGAGGTTTTGCCAAAACGCGTTCGAACCCAAAACACGGCCGCGGAACCGAACCCAAAACCAAAACACAAAACCCGAAAAATTTCAGGCGCTCATCTCTAGTCTCAATAGGGATGGGGATGTAGAGTCTCAAAAGGGATGAGGGGAGTCTCAATAGGGATGGGAGGGGGGAGTCTCATTAAAGAAATTGTCATAACGCCATTGATCAAATATGGATTTTACACCAGAGAAGATGCCTCACTAAATAAGTAAATGCACGAAGCTAGAACTGAGCCAGTTAATGATTCTCAGTGGGGTTAATGAATTTCTAAAACAATGATGTCACTTATATTTTTGTCTTTGGAACACTTTTAATTAAGTCTAATCAGAAGTCACAGCTGAAAGTCTGCATCCCAGCACTTAGCGCCACTGATATTGTGCTCATTGTCGGACGGCGGTCTGAACTGTCTGTGTCAAATACTGCAAATTACAAAAATCAAATAACATAATTATATGAGACACTACTTTAGTTTACTAATAATCAAGTAATTACATCAAGTGGTTCTGTGTCCTGTAGCTTTCTCACACTGAGTATATGTCTGTAGAAGTAATTGTTCCGTACACAGATATCCATTTTTATTGTTTGTTGTGCGTTTAATTACTTTCGTGCCATAAGTAAATAGATTAATCACCTTCATTCACACTCTTTGCAGCAAACGTAGACTAGTTGATGGCCCATTATTGATCCTAAAAGTGTGTTGTATTCTTCTAGCAACAGAACACAGAATCAGGAGTGTATAAGTATAGGAGAGTAGTGTAACACCATCTAAGGCAGGGGTTCCCAATATTGGTGCTCAAGGACCACTAACAGGCCAGATCCAGGTGACTTAAGTAGTACCCCAGATATTTGGATTTAATTATCTGTGCTCAAGCATGGATATCAATAACTCCTAGACAATGTGCCTTGAGGAACGAGGTTGGGAAACATTGATTCTGAGTGCACCCTGCTGCAACCGCTTTAAAGTATTTTGCCATAGTAACATTTGCAACTTTATACTAATGCTAGTATCAGCCCTCCAAGCATGCATCCAAATTTGCAAGAACTGATATGCCCACTTTCAGCATCCGTTCAACCTGGTGCATGTTCATACAATCCCTATGTCAGATGCAGATTATCTGTCTGAATATGTCCTCCTTTGTTAACGATTTTGCTTCTGTGTACCGTTATCTGCGACACGTCCACAATACTCCCATAGCCCACCCATTATTATTATTATAAAATTTTATTTATAAGGCGCCACAAGTGTTTCGCAGCACCATAAAGAGGACAGTACAGGGAGACAAAACTTAGCATTACAGTAAATAAATAACAGAATTAGAGTACAGGCAACAAAGAGCACCTCAATTCTCAAGACATAATACAGCTAAGATGTAAGTAGCGAGGGAGTAACCATCATACTACTTGGGGCTGGCGGCCATAGATAGAAATGAGCCTTTACCAGCAGGAGAAAAAGCGGGTAAAGGTAGTCGCTGAGTAGGAGAGAGCTGCGAGTGAAATGTGTTGAGAAGAGGGTTTTGACGACAAGAGGAAAGAGGGCCCTGCTCTGAAGAGCTAACAATCTAGTGGGAAGGGGTGACAGACAGATGACATGAGGTGCAAGCAAGTGGGAGGAAGCCTGATTGCAGTATGTAAGCAAAGCTGAAATGTTTAAGGCATGAGACAGGGGGATGGAGGAGCGGCCTCAGAACTAGGTTATGCATCGGAAGGGTATGCTTTGATGAATAGGTGGGTTTTTAGTGCCCGTTTGAAGCTTTGCAAGGTCGGTGAGAGTCTAATGGAGCGTGGGAGAGAATTCCACTGAAGGGGTGCAGCATGGGCATAATCCTGTACTCGATATGGGAAGCAGTGACCAGGGCAGTGGAGAGGCAATGGTCATTGGCCGATCATAGGGTGCGGGAGGGAGTATGAAGGGAGAGGAGGTTTGAGATGTAGGGAGCAGTAGAATTAGAGTTGGCCTTGTATGTGAGGGTGAGGCGTTTGAAGAGGACTCTGTAGGGGAATGGGAGACAGTGTAGATTTTGTCGAAGGGGAGTTGCAGATGTGGAGCGGCGGGAGAGGAAGATAAGCCTAGCTGCGGAGTTGAGGACAGATTGGAGGGGAGCAAGATGGGAGCAAGCGAGGCCAGTGAGGAGAACATTGCAGTAGTCGAGTCGTGAGATGACCAGTGAGTGGATGATAAGTTTAGTTGCACTCTGGGAGAGAAATGGCCTGATGTGAGCGATGTTGTGTAGCTGGAACCGACAGGATTGTACCAGAGCTTGGATGTGGGGTGCAAAGGAGAGGGAGGAGTCAAGAGTGGGTGGGGGAAAGATGATGAATTCAGTTTTGTCCATCTTAAGCTTCAGAGAGCACTCAGACATCCAGGAGGAGATAGCGGAGAGGCAGCTGTAAACCTGAGAGAGGACAGAGGGGGACAGATCAGGAGAGGAGAGGTACAGTTGAGGTGTCATCAGCATAGAGGTGGTATTGAAGGCCAAAGAAGTTAAGATGGATGATCTGATTGCGTCCGCTTACATACCTCTATGACCCTGCACGAAAACTTTTCTGACACCATGCGTCACCCATGCACCTCGAACACAAGTGCAATTCTGTGCATATGCAGTCTGACGCAGGTGCATTGCACGTTAGATGCTTGCGCAGAAGAAACAAGTCAATCCATTGCGCCTGACATTGCTGCTGTGTCCAACTCGGGCCTAAGTTTACTTGATTTAACAGTATTTGTGCTTTATAGTGTATACAGTAAGAGCCTACTGTAATTCATTTTTGTACACCAATGAGCTAGCAAGTGTGATTTTCTAGGCTACAGAGCTGATATTGTTAGCAAGGGAAGCTGTCGCGCATAATTGAAAATAGACACCCAGCGGAGTCATCGAAAACTAATTCGCAATTGCGTATACATTCGCAGCCTAACTGCAAAAACATGAAACATCAAGGCTAAAGGTAGGCATAAGGCTGCCTAGACTGGACACAGCAGTAGCATCTCAGATGCCATGTTTTTGTATGTACGAGCTAGCAGCCATCAGCAGATCCCCCCTCTAAAAACATCCATGACAGGCCTACATTTTCCTAACCACTCCCTGTAAACCCCCTGTAAACACCCCCAAATGGTCACTTCCTGTCAATCACTTTGCGATGTGATGTAATGCTCATTGTGAGCGGGACTGCAACGGCACCTTAACTTAGACGCATTGGAATGGAAGCACATGTGCAGTCTGCTGATAGGCACTCCAGTACATGATAGTCAGTCAGCCATTGCATACAAACATGAATTAGGACCAATGGGGCAGATTTATTAACCTGGAGAAGGATAAAGAAGTGATAAAGAAGTGATAAGTGGAAGGTGGTAATGCACCACCCAGTCTGCTCCTGTAATTTTTCAAATCTGTAGTGATTGGCTGGGGCGTTATCAACTTGCACTAATCACTGTTTTATCACTTCTTTATCACTTCTCCAGCTTACTACATCTGCCCCAATGTGTCATATGTGCTTTTAGCAGCATTGCACACGCTAAGCCGCCGCCCTCTGGGAGTGTATCTTAGCTTAGCAGAATTGCGAACGAAAGATTAGCAGAATTGCGAATAGAAATTTCTTAGCAGTTTCTGAGTAGCTCCAGACTTACTCAGCCATTGCGACCAGCTCAGTCCTTTTCGTTCCTGGTTTGACGTCACAAACACTCCCAGCGTTTGGCCAACCACTCCCCCGTTTCTCCAGCCACTCCCGCGTTTTGCAACTCGAACGCCTGCGTTTTTCCGCACACTCCCATAAAACGGCCAGTTTCCGCCCAGAAACACCCACTTCCTGTCAATCACACTACGATCAGCACAGCGATGAAAAAGCTTCATTATGCCGTGAGTAAAATACCTAACTTTTGTGTAAAATAACTAAGCGCATGCGCTCTGCGAACCTTGCGCTTGCGCAGTAAGTGACTAATCACAGTATAGCGAAAATCGGCAACGGGTTAACAACTCGGAATGACCCCCAATATTTGGTCAGTGGCCCTGATTCTGAGTTACACCCAATGTGGCACATCTTACAATTTTTATCAGAATGCGCAGACATCGTGGCATATGTACGCAACTTAGATGGATCTTGGAGCAATTCTGAGACTGACGCATCTCAGTCGCTTTGTGTCATGAATGGGTGTTACTGGGTGGCAACTGGGTGGCAATGAGGCATTTGCATGTAGGAGAAGTGCCCCATGGGTGTGTAACCAGAGTTGGGACCTATTCTGAGTTGAGAGTTTGCAAAGTTCATGCCATTTTCAATCACCTCTTCTGCACCAAGCATGTGGTAGGTGAAAGTGCCACTGCTGTAGATTCTGGCTGCTTCTACGACTAGGTGACTAGTAACCATGCAATGGTAGATATTTGCATAGGACTTCGGGTCGCTGGAAGCTCCAATATTACATGCGACACAGAATTAGTTGCGGTTCGCAGCAGAAGACATTAAGAACAGTCCTCGCATCTCACGCGGCAGAGTTATACTGGTCACATAAAAATCTCTGTGTATACTAAATTCAATTGACTAGCAAATTGCATGATCCACACTTTCTAAAGGGATAGGATTCTGAATATCCGTCAGGGGGTATTGTGCTACAGTACATGCTGTCTTATGAAAGTATTTTGTTACAAAACACAGGACTGATTGAGAGATAGATGCAGCCACTGCCTTTGGCACACCCAGGGGGATATGTCACCACCCCAAAAGCCAGCAGCCTGCCATGCTGCAGCTTTTGGGGCGCTGAGACTGTCACTGCAGAACCAAATCTGCAATGTGCATGTGCGGATCTGCAAACCTTGGAGTTGTACAGAAATAACAAATTTACGTCCATTTCTGAATTACTGTAGGCCAAATGCTTCCTTTGGGGAACATTTGTCAGGCATGTGTATACAACAGGGCCATCTTAACAGCATTGTGGGCTCAGGGCAAAGCAATGTATTGTGGCCCCTACCCAATCATGGGAATAAGTTAAAAAAAAAACCATAACATGCTGTTACTGCGGTCCTGTACCATCTCTTCACATACTTCCATACAGTGAATGGCTGTCAGCGCTCTGATTGGTGGATAACTCCAGCCAACCACCTATCAGCATACTGATATTTACTGTATGGCTGCAGGCTCGGAGGCTGTTAACGAATGCTGCCTGCTGCTCTCATAGTGTAACCATCACTCACCGCTGATTAAAGTCCCCCAAAAATGTTGGTCCTCTGGCCAGCTGCCTAGTGTGCCTAAACGTTCAGATGGCCCTGTATACAACCATACTTGTGACATCTACTGACTGACTTGACCTTAAAAAAATGTTGTATTTATTAATGATACTGGGACACTAACATTGGCTTCCGCGCTGTTTGTGATTGGTGCCGATAACAGAGGTTAAATTGATATTAATGGAGGACATGACATAATTACTGGGACCCTTCTTACTTGCCTATGGGAGAATTAATTTGTACGCCTCTTTTGAAGCATGAATTACAATGCAAATACAATGGATTATACTGCGTCATATAAGTGGGTTCATTTCCTTAAGGACTGCAGTCTTCATTTATCTTAACACCGAACCATCAACAATTAAACAAACAAGTTACTATTAAGCTGTAAATATGTAGCAACACCTCTGAACCTTACCTACGTTATATATCAGTATATGTCATTTGCATGTTGTGTACCGTAGTGTCTTCTTCACTTTTTTTTTTTTAATGAACTGTCAGCTAAAGGGATCTGACCACATTTTTCAAAAGAAACCTAGATAAAGAGATTTGATGAGAACAGTCATTTGTAATCACCACCAAGCAAAATTGGATAAGACAGTTAATATTTTCAAGGATAACATAACATTGAAAGTAATCTTTTTTTTTTGCATTGTAATTAGCTCACCAAGGGGGGATTCTTCTGCTTCCTCTTTGCAATGTAAAGCTAGAGTTTAAGCAAACTAAAAAGTTCTTTGAACACTTGTCAAAAGTAATACGGTAAATGTCTATGAACGTTGAAAAAGGAATAGAAGTCAAAATTAGAGATGAGCGGGTTCGGTTTCTCTGAATCCGAACCCGCCCGAACTTCATGGTTTTTTTCACGGGTCCGAGCAGACTCGGATCCTCCCGCCTTGCTCGGTTAACCCGAGCGCGCCCGAACGTCATCATGACGCTGTCGGATTCTCGCGAGACTCGGATTCTATATAAGGAGCCGCGCGTCGCCGCCATTTTCACACGTGCATTGAGATTGATAGGGAGAGGACGTGGCTGGCGTCCTCTCCATTTAGATTATAAGAGAGAGAGATTTACTGGAGCTTAGGACTAGGAGGAGTACTGTAGAAGTGTAGAGAGTGCAGAGAGTTTACTAGTGAGTGACCACCAGACAGTGCAGTTTATTTAATATATCCGTTCTCTGCCTGAAAAAAGCGATACACACAGTGACTCAGTCACATACCATATCTGTGTGCACTGCTCAGGCTCAGCCCAGTGTGCTGCATCATCTATATATATTATATATCTGTCTGACTGCTCAGCTCACACAGCTTATAATTGTGGGGGAGACTGGGGAGCACTGCAGTGCCAGTTATAGGTTATAGCAGGAGCCAGGAGTACATAATATTATATAGTGAGTGACCACCAGACAGTGCAGTTTATTTAATATATCCGTTCTCTGCCTGAAAAAAGCGATACACACAGTGACTCAGTCACATACCATATCTGTGTGTACTGCTCAGGCTCAGCCCAGTGTGCTGCATCATCTATATATATTATATATCTGTCTGACTGCTCAGCTCACACAGCTTATAATTGTGGGGGAGACTGGGGAGCACTGCAGTGCCAGTTATAGGTTATAGCAGGATCCAGGAGTACATAATATTATATAGTGAGTGACCACCAGACAGTGCAGTTTATTTAATATATCCGTTCTCTGCCTGAAAAAAGCGATACACACAGTGACTCAGTCACATACCATATCTGTGTGCACTGCTCAGGCTCAGCCCAGTGTGCTGCATCATCTATATATATTATATATCTGTCTGACTGCTCAGCTCACACAGCTTATAATTGTGGGGGAGACTGGGGAGCACTGCAATGCCAGTTATAGGTTATAGCAGGAGCCAGGAGTACATAATATTATATTAAAATTAAACAGTGCACACTTTTGCTGCAGGAGTGCCACTGCCAGTGTGACTGACCAGTGACCTGACCACACTGACCACCAGTATAGTTAGTAGTATACTTATATTGTGATTGCCTGAAAAAGTTAAACACTCGTCGTGTGACTTCACTTGTGTGTTGTTGTTTTTTTTATTCTATAAAAATAAAACTCATTCTGCTGACAGACAGTGTCCAGCAGGTCCGTCATTATATAATATATAATATATACCTGTCCGGCTGCAGTAGTGATATATATATATTTTTTATATCATTTATCATCCAGTCGCAGCAGACACAGTACGGTAGTTCACGGCTGTGGCTACCTCTGTGTCTGCACTCGGCAGGCAGTCCGTCCATAATTGTATACCACCTAACCGTGGTTTTTTCTTCTTCTTTATACATACATACTACTACGACATCTCTTTATCAACCAGTCTATATTAGCAGCAGACACAGTACAGTACGGTAGTTCACGGCTGTGGCTACCTCTGTGTCTGCACTCGGCAGGCAGTCCGTCCATAATTGTATACCACCTAACCGTGGTTTTTTTTTTCTTTCTTCTTTATACATACATAGTTACATAGACATCTCTTTATCAACCAGTCTATATTAGCAGCAGACACAGTACAGTACGGTAGTTCACGGCTGTGGCTACCTCTGTGTCTGCACTCGGCAGGCAGTCCATAATTGTATACTAGTATCCATCTCCATTGTTTACCTGAGGTGCCTTTTAGTTGTGCCTATTAAAATATGGAGAACAAAAATGTTGAGGTTCCAAAATTAGGGAAAGATCAAGATCCACTTCCACCTCGTGCTGAAGCTGCTGCCACTAGTCATGGCCGAGACGATGAAATGCCAGCAACGTCGTCTGCCAAGGCCGATGCCCAATGTCATAGTACAGAGCATGTCAAATCCAAAACACCAAATATCAGAAAAAAAAGGACTCCAAAACCTAAAATAAAATTGTCGGAGGAGAAGCGTAAACTTGCCAATATGCCATTTACGACACGGAGTGGCAAGGAACGGCTGAGGCCCTGGCCTATGTTCATGGCTAGTGGTTCAGCTTCACATGAGGATGGAAGCACTCAGCCTCTCGCTAGAAAAATGAAAAGACTCAAGCTGGCAAAAGCAGCACAGCAAAGAACTGTGCATTCTTCGAAATCCCAAATCCACAAGGAGAGTCCAATTGTGTCGGTTGTCTCAACATTGATAGAATGGTGGAGGATTATATGAGTGACCGCATCCAAGTAGGCACGTCACACAGTCCGTACTTATACTGGCAGGAAAAAGAGGCAATTTGGAGGCCCTTGCACAAACTGGCTTTATTCTACCTAAGTTGCCCTCCCACAAGTGTGTACTCCGAAAGAGTGTTTAGTGCCGCCGCTCACCTTGTCAGCAATCGGCGTACGAGGTTACATCCAGAAAATGTGGAGAAGATGATGTTCATTAAAATGAATTATAATCAATTCCTCCGCGGAGACATTGACCAGCAGCAATTGCCTCCACAAAGTACACAGGGAGCTGAGATGGTGGATTCCAGTGGGGACGAATTGATAATCTGTGAGGAGGGGGATGTACACGGTGATATATCGGAGGGTGATGATGAGGTGGACATCTTGCCTCTGTAGAGCCAGTTTGTGCAAGGAGAGATTAATTGCTTCTTTTTTGGGGGGGGTCCAAACCAACCCGTCATATCAGTCACAGTCGTGTGGCAGACCCTGTCACTGAAATGATGGGTTGGTTAAAGTGTGCATGTCCTGTTTTGTTTATACAACATAAGGGTGGGTGGGAGGGCCCAAGGACAATTCCATCTTGCACCTCTTTTTTCTTTTCTTTTTCTTTGCATCATGTGCTGATTGGGGAGGGTTTTTTGGAAGGGACATCCTGCGTGACACTGCAGTGCCACTCCTAAATGGGCCCGGTGTTTGTGTCGGCCACTAGGGTCGCTAATCTTACTCACACAGTCAGCTACCTCATTGCGCCTCTTTTTTTCTTTGCGTCATGTGCTGTTTGGGGAGGGTTTTTTGGAAGGGACATCCTGCGTGACACTGCAGTGCCACTCCTAGATGGGCCCGGTGTTTGTGTCGGCCACTAGGGTCGCTAATCTTACTCACACAGCTACCTCATTGCGCCTCTTTTTTTCTTTGCGTCATGTGCTGTTTGGGGAGGGTTTTTTGGAAGGGACATCCTGCGTGACACTGCAGTGCCACTCCTAGATGGGCCCGGTGTTTGTGTCGGCCACTAGGGTCGCTAATCTTACTCACACAGCTACCTCATTGCGCCTCTTTTTTTCTTTGCGTCATGTGCTGTTTGGGGAGGGTTTTTTGGAAGGGCCATCCTGCGTGACACTGCAGTGCCACTCCTAGATGGGCCCGGTGTTTGTGTCGGCCACTAGGGTCGCTAATCTTACTCACACAGCTACCTCATTGCGCCTCTTTTTTTCTTTGCGTCATGTGCTGTTTGGGGAGGGTTTTTTGGAAGGGACATCCTGCGTGACACTGCAGTGCCACTCCTAGATGGGCCCGGTGTTTGTGTCGGCCACTAGGGTCGCTTATCTTACACAGCGACCTCGGTGCAAATTTTAGGACTAAAAATAATATTGTGAGGTGTGAGGTATTCAGAATAGACTGAAAATGAGTGTAAATTATGGTTTTTGAGGTTAATAATACTTTGGGATCAAAATGACCCCCAAATTCTATGATTTAAGCTGTTTTTTAGTGTTTTTTGAAAAAAACACCCGAATCCAAAACACACCCGAATCCGACAAAAAAAATTCGGTGAGGTTTTGCCAAAACGCGTTCGAACCCAAAACACGGCCGCGGAACCGAACCCAAAACCAAAACACAAAACCCGAAAAATTTCAGGCGCTCATCTCTAGTCAAAATTGGTCATTTGAGTATGCAAGAGACTGTGTATTATTCAGGAAAACTATATATATATATATATATATATATATATCAATGTTTTCACATGAATGACCAAATGGCAACTAAAAATCAATTTATCCAAAATAGAACTTGTACTGCCATCGGTGGCTACTGTCTGCCTAGAGGTGGGTTATGATGCAAATCTCTCATTTTCTATTTGTATAACCTCTGTTACTAGAACACACGTTTCTGTCTTTCAGAATTTGGATCAAACCAAATATTTTCCCTTAAAACCACAGCCGAAGAATTACAGTATGCCCTCACTGCAAACAAATGCATTCTTCTGTACCTCCCTGTCACCTTCCAATTCAATTTTCATTACTCTGCGATGGACAACAGGGGTGGCGTCATGGCTGGATTAAGCCTTGAGTGGACTCAGGTCACTTAAGACAGGGGGCCTGGAGGAGGGGGTGTTTATTAGAATGTGCATACCTCCCAATATGAACCATTCCAGAATGGACAAAATGCTCTCTACCTGGACTTCCCTCTTAATATATGATTGACGTCACCTGTGTTTAACTAATTGGCACAAAAGGGATTTCAACACAGGTGATTGCAATAATAAATTAAGAGGGAAGTCCAGGCAGAGAATATTTTGTCTCTCCTGCAATGGGTCATGTTAAGAGGTATGGATTATTTATATTACATTTGTATATTAAATTTAAACTAACAATCTAAAAGTACATGGGTTCTGTTTATAGCTCCACCTAACTGAGAGACAACTATTTTCTAATATTTTCTTGTAGTGGAAGAAAGATAATTTAATAACCTAACCTTACAGGTAGAAAAATAAAATCTACAATTTATTTTGTTATATGCAAGACTAGTAGCAGCCTCTGTACTACTTACACACTGGGACTGGACTCAGGAGGACTCTCTGTGTCTCCCTCTCTAGGTCCCAAGTTGGTGAGGAGGAGAAGGTGGGATCCCTGGGTCACTTACAGCTCCCCCCCCCCCCCCCCCCGCCGCCCCCTCTTATTTCTCCTCTGGTCAGGAAATTCTGTTGATAGCTCATGAAACCTGATACTCCTGTGTCTCTGCCTGCATATAGTACTGCTCACATTCTGGCTGCCTAGTCCTGCTGCTGCACAAGATGGAGAGTTAGTTATGTCAGTGTACTTCAACCAGGGGGACCCCCTGACAGAGGGGGACCCAGGGTACAGCATCCGTGCACCTCCAGGGAGAGTGATGTAACTTGGGGTGTTCCCGTGAGGCCATGCACCCATAGTGATGCAAACAGAGGGGCTTCTGTGAGCCAAGCTTCACTTTCAGTACATACACTGTTACCTGTACATTAACAATTACTATAAGTGGAAGGTTTGGTACACTGTCACATTGCATGTTAGTGTATGACTGACATTCATTTAAAGATCAATATGAGCTTGCATTTTATAGGGGTGTCTAGAAAGATCCATTGCAACAGGTATTGCTCCTCTAAACTTTTGGGATAACTAGTCCCGTCACTCACTATATCCTTGACCTGAGTTCTCTACACTTACGGTACTACTTATACTGATACATAACAAAAAATAGAAAATAATTAAATCAACCGAAACAAATAACACTTTTAAAGTAGAACTTTCTTGATATTTATTAATCCCTATGTTATTTATCACCAAGTTTTCTAAAGGTGTCATTACTTTAATGCATTCGATTATATATTCATATGATGAATGTTTTTTTCTTTAGTTATTGATAAATTCCCCTTATTCTATCACTGTCTCAAGTTACGGTAAATCGTATTTTTAGCTGTCGAAAAAACAAATGGGAACAATTAATTAAGGCATGATAAATTAGAGGGAAATGTTGATAAATTCCACCTGCTATGTTCAGATGTAACTGTTATTGAGATGATGAATAATTTATCTCTCACTGCAGCAAAGCATTGGAATGAATGTGTACAGAAATGTTAGCTGGCTGGTTTCCCCAAAAGGAAATCAATCAAGTTTTGCTGTTTTCTGTTTCTGAATATTGCACTAAAATATATAGTTTACAGCAAAATTTAATAAATAATGACATTTTCCCATGAATGTTCTAAGGCCATCTGAGGTCTTATGCCAACCTAAAGCAGAGCAAAAACAGTTTGATACAGTTAAAAAAGTTATTTTGCACTGAAATGTCAACACAAGTTTAAACTTGAAGCAATAACTTCATCTACTATTGGGTGTATTCAATGCCTGTCGGATCCTCTCCGACGGAAAGGATCCAACAGGAAGGTATTCAATTAGTGGGCAATTTTAACCGGTTTTGCCCGTTTATTTACCTAAGGTGGTGTCATCATTTTTACCTTAACCAAAAGATTGTGGTTCTAGCATTTATCTCTTCTGACTTGTCATCCAAAGAGCAATCTTTGGATGTGGTAAGGGCTCTCCGTATATATATGTGGAGAGGACTGCCACTATTAGGAGGTCAGATGCCCTTTTTGTACTATTTGGTTTCCACAAACGTTGCTGGCCTGCAAATAAGCAGACCTTGGCCAGATGGATTAGAATGGCGCAGGCTGGGCTCCCAGCTCCTGCTGCTATTAAAGCCCATTCTACTTGGTCTGTTGGACCTTCTTGGGCAGCCTGCCGTGGCACGTCTGCAGAACAATTGTACAAGGCGGCTACGTGGTCCTCAGTGAACACGTACATTAGGTTCTATGCCTTTGATACTTCCGCCTCCCAGGATGCTTCCTTTGGACGCCGGGTTCTCATACCTGCTACGGTGCGTCCCCTCCCTTGAGGAACTGCTTTAGGACATCTCCAATGTATTCCCTGTAGAATACCAGTGTACACCACTGCAGAAAAGGAGATTTATGGTAGGCTTACCATAGTTAAATCTCGGCTCAGCATTGTCGAAAACGGGCCAAACACCTGTCAAAATTGGCCGCTAATTAGAAAATACATGTGGATCCATGGCTAATCCGCTGATTGCCGTGTTTTCCGGCAAATTGGAATTGCCGGCAAGTTGGAAAAATGGCAGGTCTATTGAATAGGTCGAATCCAGATTCAACCGAAAAAAGTCGAAAACTGTCTTTTTCCCAACTAGACGGCAATCCCTACTTTAATTGAATAGACCCCTATGTCTGGTAATGAATAAACCTTGCCAATGTTTTGTTGTAAGAACCTTATGTCAAGAACTCACATGAACAAAACAGAATCACACTGATATGGAATTATTTAAAATGATGGTTTTGGGTCTTGTTCTATATACAGTTGTTATATAATAAATATTAAGCAGACTAATTCACGGAGTGTGATCTTTGATACAATTCGAGGCAATACTATATTTTCTGTAGACTTTCGTCAAGGCCTGATAGTGTGCATGATAGCAGAATAATATTCCAGTGTCATGAGCTGGTGGAATGGCTTCCCTATACAAGTATGGGATCTCTTTCCTTCTTCTCACACTCCTTTGTAAAGTGTCAATGCCTTGTTATACAGTCAAGGCTGAGAGTCTATCCACCGAGCAGTACAGAGCAGCCCCACAGGTGGTGCCATTTCTACCTTACTTGTGTGAAGTGGGTCCTTCCTCCTTGGCCTGCGTCATCTTCCCAGTGATATTTGGGAGGATGGTGCACTATAGAGAAATGACTCTTTGCTTTCTGTATGTGCGGGTGCCTTCTTCCCAAAGATATCAATGGGAAGATATCCCCGGCCTTAAGTACAGGAATAATCGGGAGAGAAGGGGCAGCGGACCTGAACCCCCGCAGGGCCCATACACTGTCCCTCCAGCAGCCTGGGGCCAGATAATTAGTACCTGCCCCCTATTGGCGCCACTGCAGTCAGTCACCAGACTAGAGAGACAAGTAAGCAGCTGCCAGCAGGAAGAGGGCTCTTACCATGAGGTGGGAGTATGTATGCCTAGGAAGCTCAGTACTTTCTCGGACTGGTAATATGACGTATGTAAATTTATTATGTGCTGTTTAATCTTTTCTGCACCACTCATGTTATTTAGTTGAGTTAAAAATGTTTGATACAGGAAGCAAATATATTTCACTAAGGGGGACATTTACTAAGCAGTGCTAAAAGTGGAGAAGTGAGCCAATGGAGAAGTTGCCCATGGCAACCAATCAGCTGCTCTGTATACTTTTATAGTATGCAAATTATAAATGTTAAGTCAATGCTGATAGGTTGCCATGGGCAACTTCTCCACTGGCTCACTTTTCCACTTTTATCACTGCTTGCTAAATGTCCCCCTTAATCCTCTACAGTTTATACTATAAAACCCTCAGTAATAACAGTATTACTAAAACAATTTACGGACAGCAGAATTACAGATAAGAGATTTAAGGGAAGATGTTTCTTATATAGATGACAAGTGGAGAAGTTGCCCATAGAAGCCAATCAGCACCTAGCTATCATTATTTCAGTACATTCTATAAAATGATAGGTAGGATCTGATTGGTTGCTCTGGGCAACTTCGTCCATTTCCATATATAGAGGGTAAGTCAGACCTGATTGTAGATGTGCTAAATTTAGATTAAAATATGCAAGTAACTATAGCATAATGATAAACTCTTACAGCATTTTACTGTATATACGGCATTCTTTCAAATCAAATAAATCAAAGTAGCATTTCGTAATGTATTAACATGGAGTACTAAGTTTGTTTATTCTTCGTATTTCAGGATAACGGGATTCCATCTTCCTCCACCTGTAACAAGTACTGGATCAGTGTTTTCGTTGCGTTTGACCAGTGACTTTGCAGTTAGCGCACATGGCTTCAAAATATTTTATGAAGGTAAGAACTATTATCCCAGAATCAATAAATGACTGTAGTACATTCATTTTTTTGGGACAAAATAGGTATTTTGGCTAGAATGTAGGCATGTCAGGACTATTGTAAGCGAATAGTGAAGGCAGCGCTTGATAAAAAGCAGATGGATTGTCTAAAAAACACTCATTTAATATAGTTAAAAATATTGCATAATAACCACAAGGAATTTGACAACAATAGATAACACTGCATAAATGCAAAGCTACTAGTCACCATTAATGATAGATTACCAAAATCTGCCTATTCCTATTAATCCCACAGGACCTAAATTGAAAACATGGACATAGGACTAATTGCTTAAGACTGAGAGCGCAGTCTCTAGGACGAAGATCTCAATGGGACCGCTGGAGGATAAATTCCAAGAGTGAATTCAAACAGGAAAGTCCTCACCATGCATTATGGAAGTCCAGTCCTTATTAGCATTAAGTCCCAAACAAATTCTGTAGGTCCCGTGATGGTCCAGGCAGTGTTGGTTCTTTCAATGATGCAAATGCGGGTAACAAAGTGGCAAACACCTGTTTGCCACTTTGTCACCCGCATTTGTCAGTCTTAAGCGATTAGACCTATGTCCATGTTTTCAATTTAGGTCCTGTGGGATTAATAGGAATAGGCGGATTGTGGTTATCTATCGTTAATGATAGATTAGTGGCTAGTAGTTTTGCATTTATGCAGTGTTATCTATTGTTGTCAATTTCCTTGTGGTTATTATGCAATATTTTTAACTATATTAAATGAGTGTGTTTTAGACAATCCATCTGGTTTTTATCAAGCGCTGCCTTTACTATTCGCTTTCTATATTTATCAATTGTAGGTGTGACTAACCTACTTCAGGCAGTTGCTTTATTAGAAACGCACCCCACTAGCACCCCACTAGCGCCGTACTGCATTTTGTTCACAGTTGCAGTGGCCCTGGCCGCTCAATCTGAGACATCATATGGTTCCTCAGGGTCCGATGGTGGGACTGATGTGTGCCCGATGTTCCTGATGTTTCCCCTTATGTGTGTGAGTGGCAGATGTGAGTCACCGGCAGTAGGTGCCTCTGCATATGAAATTGCAGCTGTACAAGTAACTGTGTGCAACTTTGTATCAGGCCCTCAGTCAGTATATGAACTTTATTGGACCTTCTGGTTAAGGGCAACATGGGCCTTGGGCTGGAACTGATTTAGGGCCTATTGTGGGAAGCAGAGGAGGTGTGGCCAGTGCTGAATGGCTGTGGCCAGTGTTGTGTGGGTGTGACCAGTGCTGCATGAGCATAGTCAATTCCCCATTGGCTTGTACACCCTATACACAATCAACTGCAGTGTTTTCCTAAATGAATAAAATTAGAAGAACTGCATTATTTTGTAGAAAAAAAAAGAAAAAGAAAAAAACAACAAATGTAATATGATTTATGGCGTACTGTGTGACCACTTTTATACAGTACAATACATGGGATACGGCAAACTAAGGAGTTTGCTTGCAGAAAATAACGCCATCTTCAGATGGTGTTAGTTTTAGAAGGCTTGCTCCTTCCTATTGGATAGAGTTCACATGTACAAATAGAGAACAGATCCCTCCTCCTCCATCGGCCCTCTCTGTATTCATGCTCATTTATTCTGCCCAAAAGTGAACACTTTCACAACTACTAATTAGTGGCGAAAGTGTTGGTGATAGGATGGTCATGTCAATAGCTTTCCAGAGCAGCCGTCCCACAACCGGAGCAATACAGAATATCTCTAATGCTAGATCCACTGCTGCAACTCACAGCGAATGGAATACTTAATTAACATGGTCAATCAACACCCACATTAATAAAGAGGCCCCCTAGTCTCAAGTTAAAGTATAACTATAATTTCTAAAAAGTTTTTACATATTACCCGGATGATTGGAATCCCTCCACTGTGACCATTTGCACTCTGGCAGGGAGCTACAGTTTAGTATACCTTTGGTGGACCCATGTTCCAGGTCTTCATAGGGGAGTAAAATATTGGGCCCATCAAACCTTTATCCCCCTCCATGTTAAAAGGTGGCTTGATGAGATAAGAAGCCCAGTTTCATTAGAAGTTTCCCACTGCAGAGAACAAGGATCTCTCCAGATAGTGACTCAATGAGTCGGGTAAGGCCATTAGACAAATAATTTTGTTCCTGTAGGTGATAAGTATTGGATTATCAGTACTGTTTGCATTCTGTTTCCTTAATAAGCATGAATATCGAAGTGTGGTATATTCCCTCCCTAGTCTTATTACTTTTGTTGAGTAGAGGTTTTGAAGACTGTTGCTAGAGTACCTGAAGAACATTCCAAGATCAGAGAAATAGGAGATATCACTGCTTAGTAAATGCTGTGTGTAATATATTGCTCCAGATAGAGAGGCTTTCAAGACATTGTAAATCCTGAATAACTTATAACTAGAGATGAGTGGGTTCGGTTCTCTGAGAACTGAACCCCCCCGAACTTCACGCTCCGAGCCGGGATGCGAGGCCAGCTCGGGACATCCCGCCAGACTCGGAAACCAGAACAAGGCAAAACATCATCATCCCGCTGTCAGATTCTCGTGGGTTTTGGATTCCATATAAACAATTAAACAGACACGCGTCATTGCCATTTTCACTCTGAACTTGGAGAGTGAGGGAGACAGACCTCTATCTCTCTATAGTTGGTCATGGGGTCAGTGTGTGCTCTGTAGGGGTGCTGTTCCTGTCACAGTGGTGTCCCTGTGCTGTTAGGGGTGCTTCCCTGGCTGTCACTAGTGTTTAATGTGCTGTTAGGGGTGCTGCAGTTGTACATGGGTGTTGCTGTCCTGGCTGTCCCTGTGTTATAGAGGGGGCAGAGGCACTGTCCTCCTGTATACTGTGAAAATACAGGGGTGCTGGCCCTGTCTTGTATGCTGTAAAAATGCAGGGGTGCTGTTGCTAAAATAAAAGTACACTGGCCCTGTATGGTGTAAAAAATCAGGGGTGCTGTTGTTAAAATAAAAGTACACTGGCCCTGTATGCTGTACAAATACAGGGGTGCAGTTCTTAAAATAAAAGCACACTGGTCCTGTATGGTGTGAAAATACAGGGGTGCTGGCCCTGTCTTGTACGCTGTCAAAACTCAGGGGTGCTGTTGTTAAAATAAAAGCACACTGGTCCTGTATGCTGTAAAAATTCAGGTATGCTGTTGTTAAAATAAAAGTACACTGGTCTTGTATGCTGTAAAAATTCAGGGGTGCTGATGTTAAAATAAAAGCACACTGGCCCTTTATGCTGTAAAAATTCAGGGGTGCTGTTGTTAAAATAAAAGTACACTGGTCCTGTATGCTGTAAAAATTCAGGGGTGCTGTTGTTTAAATAAAAGCACATTGGTCCTATATGCTTGAAAAATTCAGGGGTGCTATTGTTAAAATAAAAGCACACTGGTCCTATATGCTGTGAAAATTTGGGGGTGTTGTTGTTAAAATAAAAGAACACTGGTCCTGTATGCTGTAAGAATATAGGGGTGCTGTGAAAATAAAGGGGCTCTGTTCTGTGTGCTGTAATAATAAAGGGGTGCTGTCCTGTGAAATGAAGAACAACATTTTTGAGGAAAAAATAGTGGAAGATCAGGAATCACTTCCAGTTCTTAGTACTAGTGCTGAAGCTGCTGCTGCCACCAGTCATGACATTGACAATGCAATTCCATCAACGTTGTCTGCTAAGGCCGATGCCCAATTTCATAGAGGGCATATAAAATCCAAGAAGCAAAAATTAATAATCAGAAAAATAAGAAATTATCTGATGAGAAACGTAAAATTGGCAATATGCCATTCACAACACGAAGTGGCAAGGAAAGGCTAAGGCCTTGGTCTATGTTCATGACTGGTGGCTCAGCTTCTAATGAGGATGGAAGCCCTCCTCCCTCTCAAAAAATTAAAAAAATTACGCTTGTTAAAGCGCAGGAAAAAAAACTGTGCGTTCAGAGATATCACAAATCCCCAAGGAGAGGCCAAGTGTGTCTGCGGTTGCAATGTCTAGGCCTGGCCTTCCCAAGACTGTATGGAAAGAGGAGGCTCCTACCGCTATTTGCACACCTCCTGCAAGTGCTGGGAGGAGAACTGCCAGTTCAGTTGCTGGTATTGAGACTGAGGATGTCACTGTAGACGTACACCAGGATGAGGAGGATATGGGTGTAGCTGCCGCTGAAGAGGAAGTTGACGATGAGGATTCTGATGGTGATGTGGTTTGTTTGAATAAGGCACCAGTGGAGACAGTTGTTGTCTATGGGATGAGAAAGCCCTTTGTCATGCCTGGGCAAAATACCAAAAAAGCCACCTCTTCGGTGTGGAATTATTTCTCCATAAATCCGGACAACAGGTGTCAAGCCATGTGTTGCCTTTGTCAATCCATAATAAGTAGGGGTAAGGTTATTAACCACCTAGGAACATCCTCCCTTATATGTCACCTGCAGCGCATTCATCAAAAGTCATTGTCAAGTTCAGAAACTTTGGGTAAAAGCTTAAGCAGTCCACAGACACCTAAATCTCTTCTTCCTGTTGTACCCAAGCTCCTGAAAGCCACTCCAACAACTCCCTCAACGTCAATTTCCTCATAAGTCAGGAAAGTAAGTAGTCCTGCAGGCCATGTCACTGGCATGATTGACGAGTCCTCTCCTAACTGGGATTCCTCCGTAGGATCCTTGAGTGGTTCGCCTACTGCTGCTGCTGCTTTTGTTGCTGCTGGAAGTCGATCATCATCCCAGAGAGGAAGTCCGAAGACCACTTTTATTACTTCAACTGTGCAATTGACTGTCCAACAGTCCTTTGCGAGGAAGATGAAATATGACAGCAGTCACCCTGTTGCAAAGCGGATTACTGAGGCCATAACAACTATGCTGGTGTTAGACGTGCATCCAGTATCTGCCATTAGTGCAGTGGGATTTAGACAGTTGATGGACGTACTGTGTCCCTGGTACCAAATCCCATCTAGATTCCACTTCACTAGGCAAGCGATACCCGGACTGTACAGGGACATTAAAAAAAGTGTCCTCAGTGTCCAGAAAAATTTGGTTGTACCCACTGTCCACTTAACCATGGACATGTGGACAAGTGGAGCAGTGAAAACTAAGGGCTACATGTCTTTGACAGCCCAATGGGTAGATGTATTGCCTCATGCAGCAACAACAGCAGTGGCACCAGTAGCAGAATCTCACAAATGCCAACTTGTTCCTAGGCAGGCTGCACTGTGTATCATTGGTTTCCATAGGAGTCACACCACTGACAACCACTTATGGAAACTGAGGGACATCATCGCGCAATGGCTTGCCCCACTTTGACTTTCCTAAGGATATCTGACAACGCCACCAATATTGGGGGGGCATTACATCTGGGCAAATTCCAGCACGTTCCATGTTTTGCACATACAATTAATTTGGTGGTGCAGAATTTTTTTTAAAAAGACAGGGGCATGCATAAGATGCTGTCGGTGGCCCTACATTTGCTTTGCCAGGATTCAAGGGTTGTCAATCTGTTGAAATCAGAGCACTACATTTTGGCCACCGTGCTCTATCCCAGGTTTAAAGCCTACGTTGCATCCCTCTTTCCGGCAGATACAAGTCTGCAGAGGTTCAAAGACCTGCTGGTGAGAAAATTGTCAACTCAAGCGGAACGTGACCAATAAACAGCTCCTCCTTTTCTGCAGCAACTGGGGCTGCAAGTAAAAGGATAAAATTTCCTAGCCCATCCGCTGGTGGTGATGCAGGGCAGTCAGGAGCAAGTGTTGACATCTGGTCTGGACTGAAGGAGCTGCCAACAATTACTGACATGTCTACTGTCACTGCATATGATGCTGTCACCATTGAAATAATGGTGGAGAAATATATGGGTGACAGCATCCAAGTAGGCATATCAGACAGTCAGTAAACATTTCCTGCCAGTATGTATACTGGCAGGAAAAAAGAGGCAATTTGGAAGCCCTTGCACAAACTGGCTTTATTATACCTAAGTTGCCCCCCCCCTCCGGTGTGTACTCTGAAAGAGTGTTTAGTGCAGCCGGTAACCTTGTCAGCGATCGGAATAGGAGGTTACTTCCATAAAATGTGGAGAAGATGATGTTCATCAATATCAAGTATAAATTCCTCCAGGAAGACCTTTACCAGCAATTGCCTCCAGAGAGTACAGAGGTACCTGTGATGGTGGATTCCAGTGGGGATGAATTAATACTCTGTAAGGAGGAGGATGTACACACTGAAAGGGGTGAGGAATCAGAGAATGAGGATGAGGATGAAATCTTGCCTCTGTAGAGCCAGTTTGTGCAAGGAGAGATTAATTGCTTCTTTTTTGGTGGGGGCCCAAACAAACCAATCATTTCAGCCACAGTCGTGTGGCAGACCCTGTCTCTGAAATGATTGGTTTATTAAACTGTGCATGTCCTGTTTATACAACATAAGGGTGGGTGGGAGGGCCCAAGGACAATTCCATCTTGCACCTTTTTTTTTCTTTGCATCATGTGCTGTTTGGGGACTAGTTTTTAAATCTGCCATCCTGTCTGACACTGTAGTGCCACTCCTAGATGGGCCACGTGTTTGTGCCGAATACTTGTGTCACTTAGATTAGGCATCCAGTGACCTCGGTGCAACCTTTTGACCTAAAAGCAATATGGTGAGGTGTGAGGTGTTCAGAATAGACTGGAAATGAGTGGAAATGAAAGTTATTGAGGTTGATAATACCGTAGGATCAAAATCACTCCCAAATTCTGTGATTTTTGCTGTTTTTATGTTTTTTCAAATATCGTCCAGATCCAAAATCAAAACCCAAAAGGGTAGTTTTGGCAAAACCAATCCAGATCCAAAACACGAGTGGAGATCTCGATCCAAAACCAAAACACAAAACTCGAAAAGTGTCCGCCGCACATCTCTACTTACAGTATAACCTGCTTTAAAACACACTCATTCTCAACTGTACGGTGTGAGACACACACTTTCTTCCCCGAAGCATTAGCCATGTATGTTGTCTTGTTCTAATAATGTTTCCTTCAAACAACATGTTTCTTATGGCCTGAACAGCAGCAAGCTGACAGCATTTACTGACCTTTATAAAACTAGTGACTTCATCTATTGGGTATAGAGATTGATTTTTTTTTCTTCACTTCGGGTTATGTAAAGATAGAGCAGACACTCTGCATTGTAATTCTGTAGAAAAGAAAGTGCAACTCTATGGCCAAATAAACAGATTCCAAAAAGAAATGCATTTTGAGGGTCTAAGAGAGACAGAACTTACATACTACTACCATGAGATCTGAAACATATGTATTTACGAATAAGTTAATAACAATTTTATATACAGTAAGGCAACTTTATGTTATGGGTTAGGTGGCCATTTAGGTTGGATCCATCAACTGCACAATGCGGAGGCATTTTGATCTGGACCTATATTCTTAAGAATACAGGGGCAGATGTATTAACCTGGAGACGGCATAAGGAAGTGATAAACCAGTTATATGTGCAAGGTGATAAAGGCACCAGCCAATCAGATCCTAACTGTTAATTTACATATCGGAGCTGATTGGCTGGTGCCTTTATCACCTTGCACATATCACTAGTTTACCACTTCCTTATGCCTTCTCCAGGTTAATACATCTGCCCCACAGTCTTCTAATTCACTATGAGCTATTGATATCACCAGTACTGTACCTCTTTCACAGCGCACAAATAACCCTGTATCAACACGGTATATTGCTGGGTCAACGCGGGTCGCTGTGCAGTGTGAAAGGGGTCACTGACGAATTCCCGGGTCACCTGACCCAGTAATTCAACCCAGGAATAAAGAATGGTTATTCATGGGTTATTACCGGATCAGGTGCAGTGTGAACAGGTTGCCGGGTCCCTGGAACCCGTTCACAGTATATGGAGAGGTGGCGTGAAGATGATCTCATCTCAGTGTCGCCTCCGCACCTGATGCCACCACGGTCCCAGCCCCCAGTGACAACCCAGATGGAAGCCGGTGTGTAAGGATCCGATGCTGGGTCACACCATGGAAGGACCTGTTTCCAATTCCCGGGTGCCGCCTAACATTGCGATGTGAAAGCGGCATAAGTACTGTATGCCTCGTGCCTCACATGTTCATAGAAATTCTTCCCTCTCTAGATGCCGGTGACTACCGGAGAAGGATCCAAATTACCAACAGTAATATTGTAACCCATAAACTACAATAGCCAATGGAATTCAAAGATTTATTTAGGTCCCTGGACTTTTTAGATCTTGATAACTTGGGCCAGACCGCAGTAACTATTGGAAAAAATGGAGGACTGTAGTCTGCAGAGTTATGTTTCCCAGTATAGGAGATATTGCAGCTTATGGGTAAAATCAAATGTCATATCTTCAAGATTATTAGAGGAAATTAGGTAAACAAATAGGCCCCAAAAGGGGAACAACAGACATCACTGCATGTATCATTACCCTAATAGTTCAAGCGATAGCTGGTTGTCCCAGGGGAGGGACCCCATCATATGCTTTTAGCTATTGGTAAAATGTGTTATTTAGTAAAATGTATATTTAAAGTTAAAAGAGGAGAAAATTAAGGGGTCTATTTACTAGAGATGAGTGGGTTCGGTTCTCAGAGAATCAAGCCCTACCAAACTTCACTACCCAAGCCCGGATCCGAGTTAGGCTCGGGTTTTCCCACCTGACTCGGAAACCAGAACGAGGCAAAACGTTATCATCCCGCTGTCGGAGTCTCACGGGGTTTGGATACCACATAAGGAGCCGCGCGTCCCCGCCATCTTCACTCCAGTCCTGGAGAGTGTGGTGAGAGGACGTGTCTCCGTCCTCAGTGTCTGTGCGGGCGGGAAAGTGGTGTATCGATTATAGTGCTGTCTTGTGCTGCTCAGTCCAGTGTAGTGTCTGATGCTGCATCAGTCATTCCAGTGACCAGTCACAGTGGTGGTGTCCTCTGCTGCCAAATGTCCAGTGCTGCTGTATAATAAGTCCCTTACAGTGTTGCTGTGTTGTCCTGCATCAGACCAGTGATAGTGTCCTGTGCATCAGTCATTCCAGTGACCAGTCACAGTGGTGGTGTCCTCTGCTGCCAAATGTCCAGTGCTGCTGTATAATAAGTCCCTTACAGTGTTGCTGTGTTGTCCTGCATCAGACCAGTGGTAGTGTCCTGTGCATCATTCAGTCCAGTGACCAGTCACAGTGGTGGTGTCCTCCGCTGCCATATGTCCAGTGCTGCTGTATAATAAGTCCCTTACAGTGTCACTGTGTTGTCCTGCATCAGACCAGTGGTAGTGTCCTGTGCTGTATATTATTTACTCCAAATAAAGGGGTTCTTAACATCTATTCCAAATATCATTTTAACAGGGCTTGCCCTGTCTGGAGTAGGGGTACGCTCGCCTGTGCTGCATATTAGTATATATCTTCAAATAAAAGGGTTATTATTATCCAAATTAATTTTACAGGCTTTACCGTGTGTGTGTGTGTGTGTGTGTGTGTGTGTGTTGTGTGTGTGTGTGTGTTGTGTGTGTGTGTGTGTGTGTGTGTGTGTGTGTGTGTGTATGTGTGTGTGTGGTTTAAGGGTACACTCTCATGTGCCACCAATATTGTGATTACATCTGGGCAAATTCCAGCATATCCCATGTTGTTTGTGCCGCACACTTGTGTCGTTCAGCTTAGTCATCCAGCTACCTCATTGCACCTATTTTTCTTCTTTGCATCATGTGCTGTTTGGGGCCTAGTTTTTTTAAGTGCCATCCTGTCTGCAAATGCAGTGCCACTCCTAGATGGGCCAGGTGTTTGTGCCGCACACTTGTGTTGTTCAGCTTAGTCATCCAGCTACCTCATTGCACCTATTTTTCTTCTTTGCATCATGTGCTGTTTGGGGCCTAGTTTTTTTAAGTGCCATCCTGTCTGCAACTGCAGTGCCACTCCTAGATGGGCCAGGTGTTTGTGCCGCACACTTGTGTTGTTCAGCTTAGTCATCCAGCTACCTCATTGCACCTATTTTTCTTCTTTGCATCATGTGCTGTTTGGGGCCTAGTTTTTTTAAGTGCCATCCTGTCTGCAAATGCAGTGCCACTCCTAGATGGGCCAGGTGTTTGTGCCGCACACTTGTGTCACTTAGCTTAGTCATACAGCCACCTCAGTGTAACCTTTTGGCGTAAAAACAATATTGTGAGGTGTGAGGTGTTCAGAATAGACTGGAAATGAGTGGAAATGAATGTTATTGAGGTTAATAATACCGTAGGATCAAAATGACCCCCAAATTCTGTGATTTTAGCTGTTTTTATGGGTTTTTTTAAAAAATCACCCAGATCCAAAACCAAAACACGAAAAGTGCCCGCCGCACATCTCTAGTATCATTACCCTAATAATTCCAGCGAATGCTGGTTGTCCCAGGGGAGGGACCCCATCATATGCTGTTGTTAGCTATTGGTAAAATGTGTTATTTAGTTAAATTTATATTTAAAGTAGAGATGTGCACCGGAAATTTTTCGGGTTTTGTGTTTTGGTTCTGGATTCGGTTCCGCGGCCATGTTTTGGATTCGGACGCGTTTTGCCAAAACCTCCCTGAAAATTTTTTGTCGGATTCGGGTGTGTTTTGGATTCGGGTGTTTTTTTTACAAAAAACCCTCAATAACAGCTTAAATCATAGAATTTGGGGGTCATTTTGATCCCATAGTATTATTAACCTCAATAACCATAATTTACACTTATTTTAAGTCTATTCTGAACACCTCACACCTCACAATATTATTTTTAGTCCTAAAATTTGCACCGAGGTCGCTGGATGGCTAAGCTAAGCGACACAAGTGGCTGACACAAACACCTGTCCCATCTAGGAGTGGCACTGCAGTGTCAGGCAGGATGGCACTTCAAAAAAATAGTCCCCAAACAGCACATGATGCAAAGAAAAAAAGAGGTGCACCAAGGTCGCTGTTTGACTAAGCTAAGTGACACAAGTGGCCGACACATACACCTGGACCATCTAGGAGTGGCACTGCAGTTTCAGACAGGATGGCACTTCAAAAAAATTGTCCCCAAACAGCACATGATGCAAAGAAAAAAAGAGGCGCACCAAGGTCGCTGTGTGACTAAGCTAAGCGACACAAGTGGCCGACACAAACACCTGGCCCATCTAGGAGTGGCACTGCAGTGTCAGACAGGGTGGCACTTCAAAAAAATTGTCCCTAAACAGCACATGATGCAAAGAAAAAAAGAGGCGCACCAAGGTCGCTGTGTGACTAAGCTAAGCGACACAAGTGGCCGACACAAACACCTGGCCCATCTAGGAGTGGCACTGCAGTGTCAGACAGGATGGCAGATTTAAAAAATAGTCCCCAAACAGCACATGATGCAAAGAAAAATGAAAGAAAAAAGAGGTGCAAGATGGAATTGTCCTTGGGCACTCCCACCCACCCTTATGTTGTATAAACAGGACATGCACACTTTAACGAACCCATCATTTCAGCAACAGGGTCTGCCACACGACTGTGACTGAAATGACTGGTTGGTTTGGGCCCCCACCAAAAAAGAAGCAATCAATCTCTCCTTGCACAAACTGGCTCTACAGACGCAAGATGTCCACCTCATCATCATCCTCCAATTCTTCACCCCTTTCACTGTGTACATCCCCCTCCTCACAGATTATTAATTCGTCCCCACTGGAATCCACCATCTCAGATCCCTGTGTACTTTCTGGAGGCAATTGCTGGTGAATGTCTCCATGGAGGAATTGATTATAATTCATTTTGATGAACATCATCTTCTCCACATTTTCTGGAAGTAACCTTGTACGCCGATTGCTGACAAGGTGAGCGGCTGCACTAAACACTCTTTCGGAGTACACACTGGAGGGAGGGCAACTTAGGTAGAATAAAGCCAGTTTGTGCAAGGGCCTCCAAATTGCCTCTTTTTCCTGCCAGTATACCGACTGTCTGAAGTGCCTACTTGGATGCGGTCACTCATATAATCCTCCACCATTCTTTCAATGGTGACAGAATCATATGCAGTGACAGTAGACGACATGTCAGTAATTGTTGGCAGGTCCTTCAGTCCATGCCAGATGTCAGCACTTGCTCCAGACTGCTCTGCATCACCGCCAGCGGGTGGGCTCGGAATTCTTAGCCTTTTCCTCGCACCCCCAGTTACGGGAGAATGTGAAGGAGGAGCTGTTGACGGGTCACGTTCCGCTTGACTTGACAATTTTCTCACCAGCAGGCCTTTGAACCTCTGCAGACTTGTGTCTGCTGGAAAGAGAGATACAACGTAGGTTTTAAATCTAGGATCGAGCACGGTGGCCAAAATGTAGTGCTCTGATTTCAACAGATTGACCACCCGTGAATCCTGTTAAGCGAATTAATGGCTCCATCCACAAGTCCCACATGCCTAGCGGAATCGCTCTGTTTTAGCTCCTCCTTCAATGTCTCCATCTTTTTCTGCAAAAGCCTGATGAGGGGAATGACCTGACTTAGGCTGGCAGTGTCTGAACTGACTTCACGTGTGGCAAGTTCAAAGGGTTGCAGAACCTTGCACAACGTTGAAATCATTCTCAACTGCGCTTGAGTCAGGTGCATTCCCCCTCCTTTGCCTATATCGTGGGCAGATGTATAGGCTTGAATGGCCTTTTGCTGCTCCTCCATCCTCTGAAGCATATAAAGGGTTGAATTCCACCTCGTTACCACGTCTTGCTTCAGATGATGGCAGGGCAGGTTCAGGACTGTTTGCTGGTGCTCCAGTCTTCGGCACACGGTGGCTGAATGCCGAAAGTGGCCCACAATTCTTTGGGCCACCGACAGCATCTCTTGCACGCCCCTGTCGTTTTTTAAATAATTCTGCACCACCAAATTCAATGTATGTGCAAAATATGGGACGTGCTGGAATTTGCCCAGATGTAATGCACACACAATATTGCTGGCGTTGTCCGATGTCACAAATCCCCAGGAGAGTCCAATTGGGGTAAGCCATTCTGCGATGATGTTCCTCAGTTTCCGTAAGAGGTTGTCAGCTGTGTGCCTCTTATGGAAAGCGGTGATACAAAGCGTAGCCTGCCTAGGAACGAGTTGGCATTTGCGAGATGCTGCTACTGGTGCCGCCGCTGCTGTTCTTGCTGCGAGAGGCAATACATCTACCCAGTGGGCTGTCACAGTCATATAGCCCTTAGTCTTCCCTGCTCCTCTTGTCCACATGTCCGTGGTTAAGTGGACATTGGGTACAACTGCATTTTTTAGGACACTGGTGACTCTTTTTCTGACGTCTGTGTACATTTTCGGTATCGCCTGCCAAGAGAAATGGAACCTAGATGGTATTTGGTACCGGGGACACAGTACCTCAATCAAGTCTCTAGTTGCCTGTGAATTAACGGTGGATACCGGACACACGTTTCTCACCACCCAGGCTGACAAGACCTGAGTTATCCGCTTTGCAGCAGGATGAATGCTGTGATATTTCATCTTCCTCGCAAGGGACTGTCGGACAGTCAATTGCTTACTGGAAGTAGCACAAGTGGTATTCCGACTTCCCCTCTGGGATGACGATCGACTCCCAGCAGCAACAACAGCAGCGCCAGCAGCAGTAGGCGTTACACTCAAGGATGCATCGGAGGAATCCCAGGCAGGAGAGGACTCGTCAGACTTGCCAGTGACATGGCCTGCAGGACTATTGGCTTTCCTGTCTAAGGAGGAAATTGACACTGAGGGAGCTGATGGTGTGGTTTGCATGAGCTTGGTTACTAGAGGAAGGGATTTAGTTGGCAGTGGACTGCTTCCGCTATCACCCAAAGTTTTTGAACTTGTCAATGACTTCTGATGAATGCGCTCCAGGTAACGTATAAGGAAGGATGTTCCGAGGTGGTTAACGTCCTTACCCCTACTTATTACAGCTTGACAAAGGCAACACACGGCTTGACACCTGTTGTCCGCATTTGTGTTGAAATAATTCCACACCGAAGAGGTGATTTTTTTTGTATTTTGACTAGGCATGTCAATGGCCATATTCGTCCCACGGACAACAGGTGTCTCCCCGGGTGCCTGACTTAAACAAACCACCTCACCATCAGAATCCTCCTTGTCAATTTCCTCCCCAGCGCCAGCAAAACCCATATCCTCATCCTGGTGTACTTCAACAGTGACATCTTCAATTTGACAATCAGGAACTGGACTGCGGGTGCTCCTTCCAGCACTTGCAGTGGGCGTGCAAATGGTGGAAGGCACAAGCTCTTCCCGTCCAGTGTTGGGAAGGTCAGGCATTGCAACCGACACAATTGGACTCTCCATGGGGATTTGTGATTTAGAAGAACGCACAGTTCTTTGCTGTGCTTGTGCCAGCTTAAGTCTTTCATTTTTCTAGCGAGAGGATGAGTGCTTCCATCCTCATGTGAATCTGAACCACTAGCCATGAACATCGGCCAGAACCTCAGCCGTTCCTTGCCACTCCATGTCGTAAATGGCATATTGGCAAGTTTACGCTTCTCATCAGACGCTTTCAATTTTGATTTTTGGGTCATTTTGCTGAACTTTTGTTTTTTGGATTTTACATGCTCTCTACTATGACATTGGGCATCGGCCTTGGCAGATGACGTTGATGGCATTTCACCGTCTCGGCCATGACTAGTGGCAGCAGCTTCAGCGCGAGGTGGAAGTGGATCTTGATCTTTACCTATTTTAACCTCCACATTTTTGTTCTCCATTTTTTAATGTGTGGAATTATATGCCAGTATCAATAGCAATGGCCTACTACTATATATACTGCGCACAACTGAAATGCACCACAGGTATGGATGGATAGTATATTTGACAACACAGACGTAGGTAGAGCAGTGGCCTTCCGTACCGTACTGCTATATATACTGGTGGTCACTGTCAGCAAACTGCAAAACTAAAATGCACCACAGGTATAGAACCTAGATGGATAGTATACTTGACGACACAGAGGTAGGTAGAGCAGTGGCTTTCCGTACCGTACTGCTATATATACTGGTGGTCACTGTCAGCAAACTGCAAAACTAAAATGCACCACAGGTATAGAATCTAGATGGATAGTATACTTGACGACACAGAGGTAGGTAGAGCAGTGGCCTTCCATACCGTACTGCTTTATATACTGGTGGTCACTGTCAGCAAACTGCAAAACTAAAATGCACCACAGGTATAGAATCTAGATGGATAGTATACTTGATGACACAGAGGTAGGTAGAGCAGTGGCCTTCCGTACCATACTGCTATATATACTGGTGGTCACCTTCAGCAAACTGCAAAACAAAACTAAAATGCACCACAGGTATAGAATCTAGATGGATAGTATACTTGACGACACAGAGGTAGGTAGAGCAGTGGCCTTCCGTACCGTACTGCTATATATACTGGCGGTCACTGTCAGCAAACTGCAAAACTAAAATGCACCACAGGTATAGAATCTAGATGGATAGTATTCTTGACGACACAGAGGTAGGTAGAGCAGTGGCCTTCCGTACCATACTGCTATATATACTGGTGGTCACTGTCAGCAAACTGCAAAACTAAAATGCACCACGGGTATAGAATCTAGATGGATAGTATACTTGACGACACAGAGGTAGGTAGAGCAGTGGACTTCCGTACCGTACTGCTATATATACTGGTGGTCACTGTCAGCAAACTGCAAAACTAAAATGCACCACAGGTATAGAATCTAGATGGATAGTATACTTGACGACACAGAGGTAGGTAGAGCAGTGGACTTCCGTACCGTACTGCTATATATACTGGTGGTCACTGTCAGCAAACTGCAAAACTAAAATGCACCACAGGTATAGAATCTAGATGGATAGTATACTTGACGACACAGAGGTAGGTAGAGCAGTGGCCTTCCGTACCGTACTGCTATATATACCGGTGGTCACTGTCAGCAAACTGCAAAACTAAAATGCACCACGGGTATAGAATCTAGATGGATAGTATACTTGACGACACAGAGGTAGGTAGAGCAGTGGCCTTCCGTACCGTACTGCTATATATACTGGTGGTCACTGGTCAGCAAAACTCAGCACTGTACTCCTCCTATATAATACTGCTGCTCCCCAGTCCCCACAATAAAGCAGTGTGAGCACAGATATATGCAGCACACTGAGCACAGATATGGAGCGTTTTTCAGGCAGAGAACGGATAAAACTGGTGGTCACTGATCAGCAAAACTCTGCACTGTACTCCTCCTATATAATACTGCTGCTCCCCAGTCCCCACAATTAAGCAATAAGCACAAATATTTGCAGCAACATTAATAAATGGAGAGGACGCCAGCCACGTCCTCTCCCTAACATTTCCAATGCACGAGTGAAAATGGCGGCGACGCGCGGCTCCTTAGATAGAATCCGAATCTCGCGAGAATCCGACAGCGGGATGATGACGTTCGTGCACGCTCGGGTTAACCGATCCATACGGGAGAAACCGAGTATGCCTCGGACCCGTGTAAAATGGGTGAAGTTCGGGGGGGTTCGGTTTCCGAGGAACCGAACCCGCTCATCACTAATTTAAAGTTAAAAGAGGACAAAATTAAGGGGTCTATTTACTAAGCCTTGGATGTAGATAAAGTGGACGGAGATAAAAGTATCAACCAATCAGCTCCTAACTGTCATGCCACAGGCTGGGTTTGAAAATTGACAGTTAGGAGCTGACTGGCTGGTACTTTATCTCTGTCCACCGTACCTCTATCCAAAGCTTAGTAAATAGACCACAAAGTGTACAATTGTACCCAAAACCTTTTCTTACAATTATATATACACACATATAATATATGTTATTTGCACATATAAGAAAACACTCCTGTTTTGGTTTTAGAAAGCACTTCTGATAGGCTTTACTCTCATTTTTTACAAAACTATTGTAATTGTTGTTTTGTTCTAAATTTAATGTATGGCTCTTTAAAAACTCTAAGAAAAGCTATTTGCCTCACCAGTGACTTCTGAAAAATAAAATTGATTTTTCCTCTAGTGCATTAAGTAGTAGATATATCATTAAGCAAACTTTAATTAAAAGAAAACTAATCCATTCAAGTTTGAATTTGATTTTTTTGTTTTTTTATCAGTTATTAGCTCTCACTGACCAAGATGCGGTAGATTTAATTTTGATACAGTGTCACGTGTAAGCGCCAGGCATAAGCCGCAGTTATTGTACTAACTCGTAGCTGATTTTGGAAGCTGAATAATGTGGATGTCACTCACATTGTAAATGTATTTCTTATATTCAAATGACTGGCTATTACTAAACTCTGCAGAGCATAATTTTATGTTGCACTTGTCCAGCTACAGTTATTTTTAACCTCCGCAGCTGAAAGAGGTGAAGCTGCACTGGAATTCAGTGCAAAAATCTAAATTTCTGGGAGAACGGGCCATGTTGCAGAGGTGACAGGTTCCAACCTGCACAGAACGACGCTTCCGAACTGTGGACATGGGTGGTCATTCCGAGTTGTTCGCTCGCTAGCAGTTTATAGCAGCCGTGCAAACGCTATGCCGCCTCCCACTGGGTGTTTATTTTAGCTTAACAGAACTGCGAACGAAAGGATCGCAGAGCGGCGGCATCATTTTTTTGTGCAGTTTTTTAGAGTAGCTCAATACCTACTCAGCGCTTGCGATCACTGTAGACTGTTCAGTTCCTGTTTTGACGTTACAAACACTCCCTGCGTTCGCCTAGCCACGCCTGCGTTTTTCCTGGCATGCCTGCGTTTTTCCTTGCACGCCTGTGTTTTTTTAAACATTCCCTGAAACGCCCTCTTCCGGTCAATCAATCTGCGGCTACCTGTGCAACTGAAAAGCTTCACTAGACCTTGTGTGAAACTACATAGTTCGTTGCAATAGTAAGACGCACGTGCGCATTGCTCCGCATACACATGCGCTGCCGTTTTTTTTGTGGCCTCATTGCTGCACAGCGAACAAATGCAGCTAGCGATCAAATCGGAATGACCACCATGGTTCAGTAAGGATTGCAAATTCTGCTAAGTAGCAGAATTTGCAATCTTTTGGATTGCATTCTGGGGGCCGAGGCATCACAGGGCAAGGCCGCCCAGCAGTCTAACAGCCGCCCCCCCCCCCCCTCCATTCTGAAATTGGGGTAGCATCGTGATTGCTAAAATGGGGTAGGCTCCAACTAACTGTCACGCAGCCACCTAAATCACGCCCCTGTCATGCCCACCATTTAAGTAACAAACAAAAAATCAAGTGACGCTTGACAATCAGATAATAAAAAACATTTATTAAATGTAAATAAAATTCAATACAGCAACCTCCCGGGGGTGTAATACAATGTTAAAACATCACAACAATCTTGATAAACAATGTGATATGGTTAAACACCTGGTCTATGATTAGAGCACCAATTAAAACAAATGATGAAGATTCAATTACCAATATTACCAAGAAGGTCCCGGACTGTGCAGAGTTCAATGTGTACACGAAATTGTACAGCTGCAAGATGATTTCCAAATAGATAATTCACAGTTGTGTGCTTAAAATTTTTTGCATGTGACACAGACTTAATACGTTATTCAACCAGTATAAGCAAAATGAAATGATGAATAGGAATACATGCACCTGTTGACGCTGGGCAGGAGCTTTGGAAGCCTGCTCCCTGGTGTTATCCCGTTAGCCAGGGAAATGTTGAACACCAGAGCCTCAGCGATGAATGAAGAACGGTGCTGCGGCGCGCAGGGAGCTTGTTTTATCCGTCCTCACCCAGCCGATGTTGCATCTGAAGGCCCCGTGTCTCCCACACGGAGACCGATGGCTGGTGAAGCCGGAGTGTTAGCAGGGGTCAGGCCGAGAGCACTGACCAACAGCCAGCCTGTCGTTCGTGCCGCCAGACAGTGTACAGAGCGGCTGAGGCTGGAGCTGTGTAGGTAGAAAGCTGCGGGCTGGGATCTCCGAGCCGCAGCAGTCAAACTGGGCTCCTGTGCACGGCTCTGGAGGGAGATTGAAGTACACAGCGGTACTGATCCTCACGGAGTAACCTGTGTTCCTTAACGCGTTTCAACGCCAGCAGGGCGTCTTTCTCAAAAGGCAGGTATCTGAACTCTGCACAATCCGGGACCTTCTTGGTAATATTGGTAATTGAATCTTCATCATTTGTTTTAATTGGTGCTCTAATCATAGACCAGGTGTTTAACCATATCACATTGTTTATCAAGATTGTTGTGATGTTTTAACATTGTATTACACCCCCGGGAGGTTGCTGTATTGAATTTTATTTACATTTAATAAATGTCTTTTATTATCTGATTGTCAAGCGCCACTTGATTTTTTGTTTGTTACTTTTGTGCGGTAAGGGATTGGCAATTCCCTTTTACAAGAGGCTGCTGACAATCACATTGCAGTGCTACTCACCATAGCGCATACTCCTTTTTTTTCATATGCCCACCATTTGCCTGGCACCTCCCCCATTTCTCTGTCACTGCCCCCGCAATGCTCCGTCTCCGCCTTGGAAATGGAGCATTGCCACTTCCCTTCCCCCACCCCACCACGCACATGCCGATGCCTGACTGACAAGCAGAGGCTATCGCATTTTCTGCGGGGTGCCGCAGAAAAAGCGGGTGCATGCGCAGGAGTGGGCTATCTGCTTGCTATCTGCTTTTTAAACAGGAAAGTGTCTAAATATTACCTGATATGTAAAAGTAAGTTACCCATTAATGCTGTAGAACCTGTTTATAAAGTTCAGTAAGCGGCTTGCATTATATTCTACTGTCAACTAAAAAGCTGTGTGACACGATTACATGACAAGACAGCAATTCGCCATACATTAGAGAGCAGGAGAACAAATTAGATTGAAGGACATTTGGAAATTCAGTATGTGATGCATAGTAGAATACAGAAGTAGCCTAGAGAGACAAGAGGTCTCCGGTGTACGTCTTAATACAAGATTTCATTTGAAGCTTAAGGACGTATAGGAAACTGCTTAAAACCAACAAACTTGACCTTGCTCATCATATTTAAAAAACAAAACAAAAACCAATATATCAAATTGAATAAACATGTTGAGTTGTTTACCTGAGGATAGAGGGGAGTATAATATATACACATTTATAGGCGACGCATTCTGTGCGGCTGTACAGGGTATTTAAAACACTTCAGCTATTTTACATACTGTACTGTATGTCAGTTCTAAATTAGTTATGTACCTTCCAGCAGGGATAACGCACCTTCCTATCCCCCTTCATCCTGCAGGCAGCCATTTGCATGGAACGACACATTTTTCAATGCACATTAGTTTCAAGCTAGACAATTTAGAATTGTAGATCTTGAATTAAAACATATAGCTTAAAGCATATATACATGTATATTTTTATTGTGCTACATTTATTATTTATTTCTATTGACAATTACTGCAAAGCTGTTTTTGCATTATGATGCATTTTAGCAAGATATATTGTACATCAATTCACAAAGGCAGGAAAGAAGCCGTACATTGATGTAACACATAGGGCCTAATTCAGAACCTGTCGCTGATGTGCCAAAATCACTATTTGCACATCTGCGCATGTGCGTACGCCGGTACGCGCATGTGCAAGATCCTAAACTGCGTACTCTTCAGAATGCAGTTTAAGACCTGGAGGGGGGTAGGAACGTGGCGTTGATGCTGTGTTATATGGGTGTCATTCCGAGTTGATCGCTAGCTGCTTTCGTTCGCTGCGCAGCGATCAGGCAAAAAATCGGCACTTCTGCTCATGCATATGCGGCGCAATGCGCACGCGCGTCGTACTATTGCAATGAACGATGTAGTTTCACACAAGGTCTAGTGAAGCATTTCAGTTGCACTTCTGGCCGCAGAGTGATTGACAGGAAGTGGGTGTTTCTGGGTGTCAACTGATCATTTTCAGTGTTTGGAATAATGCAGGCATGCCAGGAAAAATGCAGGCGTGGCTGGGCGAACACAGGGCGTGTTCGTGATGTCAAAACAGGAACTGAATAGTCTGAAGTGATCGCAAGCGCTGAGTAGGTCTGAAGCTACTCTGAAACTGCACAAAATAATTTTGTAGCTGCACTGCGATCCTTATGACGCTCTATTGCTAAGCTAAAATACACTCCCAGAGGGCGGCGGCATAGCGTTTGCACGGCCGCTAAAAACTGCTAGCGAGCGATCAACTAGGAATGACCCCCTATGTGCACTGCAGGGGGGAGGGGGCAGATATAACATGTGCAGAGAGGGTGGGTTATTTTGTTTCTGTGCAGGGTAAATACTGGCTGCTTTATTTTTACACTGCAATTTAGATTTCAGTTTGAACACATCCCAACCCAAATCTAACTCTCTCTGCACATGTTACATCTGCCCCACCTGCAGTGCACATGGTTTTGCCCAACTGCTAACATATTTGCTGCTGCAATCAACTCTGAATTAGGCCCTATGTGTGTGGATGCTCCGTTTAAGGGGCACGGTCCAGACAACGGAGGCGAGTCCGGAGCACTTCTGGTGTGGGTCGCGGCGGCTGTGACCCTTAACATGGCAGATAGCCTTTGCAGCTAGGGTGTGTAAGGCAATGGGCTTCCCTAAACATGCGAAAGCATCGCTGTCATGCAATGCTATCGCATGTCTGCCTGGGGAGGGGGGCTGGATCAGTCATGCGGGGCGGACTTGCCCTGTTCTAGGCATCCCCGCGCATGTCTAAGAATTTGATCGTAGATGTGTGTTTGCTTTGCACATCTACGATCAGGTCTGAATTAAACCCAAAGTCGAATTTGTGCCCGTTGCACACTCAACTCTGGAAATTGTAGAGGTCTCACCTCTTGCACCCACTGTAATTCCATCACTTCACAAATGTGATGGTTGCCTACATTTCAGATCTCCACGTCACACAAAGAGAAGAACCAAGTGGAGAGTACATATGTTTTGATGACGTTATTTGTGGCTTTATGGACCCAGCCTTTGCCATTGTGCAGTGGGGGTCAGAGATATGATTGTTGGAAATATGTGTGCACATACGGTGGTGTGTCAGAGTAGTGTAATATTGACCCAAATAGCAGCCCGGTAATGTCTTTTTTTTGAGAAGTGAAGGTACAGTCTTACTCACTATTACACTGGTTGAGGCATGAAGTGGAGCTTGAAGCAGAGAGGGGTTGCAACAGCTCATCAGCCAGTAACTCTCTTCTGGATGCAGATGGCATTAGTAACTCTGGTGGCCATCTTGGTTAGGGTATGAAGCATCCCTGGAGGAGCCATATTGGAGAATGTACAGCAGCACTTTCCCATGATCACAGTGATTACATTTTTTGCTGTGAAATGCGTTATTGTGGAACTCAGCTAAAAAAAATGGTGATATATGTTGGGATGGACACTTAAAAATAACTTAACATTAAAGGCTGTGGAGACAAAAGAAGTACTGCAATTGCTTTCTTATATGTTCAGGTAGGGCAGCCATCAGGGTGGGGACTATGGGGACTGGTGTCCTGGGCCATTACAGAGAGAGGGGCCCACCCCTGGCTCCTACTGCCGATACCTGGAGAGCTGCACCAGGTGTGTACAACAGTGGGCTAAAGCGCAGGGAAGAAGTCTTAAATCAAGCCATTCCTGTGCACCAGCTCTGTGAATCACTCCTGAAGGTCCGTAATGCTCCACCATTATGTAACTTTATGATGTATGACATCACATAGGGGTGGATTGATGCAGCAGAATTTTTTTTTTCGAAGGTAGGGCCCTTGTCTATTTTGTCAGTCTCGGGCCCCACAATTTCTGATGGCAGACCTGTGTTCTGGCACAAATTAGGCCCCGCTAATAATGCATTCAATTATTCTAGAAATATTACACTCTGTTTTTACAGCTGTGCTGTTTTCTATATATGCCTCCATGTTCTAAGATTGCTAAATGTAACAATTCAAGACTTACTGTAGAGGAAAGGAACTTTGCACTCATGTCATCAGTATTGCTCTGATGGCCACAACGGAAGAATTTGTAGAAAGATTAAAATATATTTTTCTCATGGAGGAACTTGGGAGAAATGTGTAATCTAATAGGTCCTGGAATAATATTGTCTGAGTCTCTGGAGGAGCATGGTTAGTGTAATGGTTAGCATTACTGCCTCACAGCACTGAGGTTATAAGTTTGATTCCCACCATGTCCCTAACATGTATATACAACCCATGCTTGAGTGGTTTCCACTTGGTACTTCAGTTTCCTCCCACAATCCAAAACTATACAAATAGGTTAGTTGGCACATGACAAAAAAATGTACCCTAGAGCAGATGTTCCCAAACTTGGTCCTCATGGCACCCAGGTCCAGGTTCAGGATAAACAAGTTTGGGTACAGGTGACTGAATCAGTACCTCAATCAATTTTATTTAACCATCAGTGCTCAGTCATGGATATCCATACAACCTGGACCATTAAAGGTGCATTGAGGACTGAGTATGGGAACCTCTGCTCTGGTGGGCATTTGTGTGTACGGGTGGTGGGAAATGAACTTGATTATAGATAAATAGATAGATAGATATTTCATATATATACATACAGTATATAGGTTGGTCAGAGGCGATGACGCTGGTGATGTGACGGAAACAGGAAGGAGGAGGCAGAAGTAAGCGGAGGAGGCAGAAGTCGGGGCCGGAGCCGGGCTGAGCGGGCAGAGCAGCGGAGCGTGCAGCAGGAGGATCGCTTCTGCTGCCGCCGGTGATTGCTACTGCTGCCGCCGGTGTGAGTGAGTGTGTGTGTAGGTGAGTGTCGGGCCGCTGCTAGTGAGTGAGAGTGAGTGCATAAGTGTGAGTAAGGGGGATTAAGAGCCATGTGTGTAGATGAGTAAGTGTGTGGAGGGATAAAGAAGTCCTGCAGACTCAGTGTGTGAGGGGGGGAGTAAGTGCTGGGTGATAGTAAGTGTAGTAGGCTGCTGCGGCTGAGTAAGAGTGTGCTGCTGCTGCTGCTGCTGCTACAGACACGGGTGAGAGTGTGCTGCTGCTGCTACAGACACGGGTGAGAGTGTGCTGCTGCTGCTACAGACACGGGTGAGAGTGTGCTGCTGCTGCTACAGACACGGGTGAGAGTGTGCTGCTGCTGCTACAGACACGGGTGAGAGTGTGCTGCTGCTGCTGCTGCTGCTGCTGCTGGGGGAAGTGAGAGGGGGAGAGTGTGCTGCTGCTGCTACAGACACAGGGTGAGAGTGTGCTGCTGCTGCTACAGACACGGGGTGAGAGTGTGCTGCTGCTGCTGTCGGGTGAGTGAGAGTGTGCTGCTGCTGCTACAGACACGGGGTGAGAGTGTGCTGCTGCTGCTGTCGGGTGAGTGAGAGTGTGCTGCTGCTGCTACAGACACGGGGTGAGAGTGTGCTGCTGCTGCTACAGACACGGGGTGAGAGTGTGCTGCTGCTGCTGCTGCTGCTGGGGGAAGTGAGAGGGGGAGAGTAAGTGTGTGAGGGGCTGCTGCGGTTGGGTGAGTGAGAGTGTGCTGCTGCTGCTACAGACACGGGGTGAGAGTGTGCTGCTGCTGCTACAGACACGGGGTGAGAGTGTGCTGCTGCTGCGGTTGGGTGAGTGAGAGTGTGCTGCTGCTGCTACAGACACGGGGTGAGAGTGTGCTGCTGCTGCTACAGACACGGGGTGAGAGTGTGCTGCTGCTGCTACAGACACGGGGTGAGAGTGTGCTGCTGCTGCTACAGACACGGGGTGAGAGTGTGCTGCTGCTGCGGTCGGGTGAGTGAGAGTGTGCTGCTGCTGCTACAGACACGGGGTGAGAGTGTGCTGCTGCTGCTACAGACACGGGGTGAGAGTGTGCTGCTGCTGCTACAGACACGGGGTGAGAGTGTGCTGCTGCTGCGGTCGGGTGAGTGAGAGTGTGCTGCTGCTGCTACAGACACGGGGTGAGAGTGTGCTGCTGCTGCTACAGACACGGGGTGAGAGTGTGCTGCTGCTGCTGCTGCTGCTGCTGGGGGAAGTGAGAGGGGGAGAGTAAGTGTGTGAGGGGCTGCTGCGGTTGGGTGAGTGAGAGTGTGCTGCTGCTGCTACAGACACGGGGTGAGAGTGTGCTGCTGCTGCTACAGACACGGGGTGAGAGTGTGCTGCTGCTGCTACAGACACGGGGTGAGAGTGTGCTGCTGCTGCTGTCGGGTGAGTGAGAGTGTGCTGCTGCTGCTACAGACACGGGGTGAGAGTGTGCTGCTGCTGCTGCTGCTGGGGGAAGTGAGAGGGGGAGAGTAAGTGTGTGAGGGGCTGCTGCTGTCGGGTGAGTGAGAGTGTGCTGCTGCTGCTACAGACACGGGGTGAGAGTGTGCTGCTGCTGCTGTCGGGTGAGTGAGAGTGTGCTGCTGCTGCTACAGACACGGGGTGAGAGTGTGCTGCTGCTGCTGTCGGGTGAGTGAGAGTGTGCTGCTGCTGCTACAGACACAGGGTGAGAGTGTGCTGCTGCTGCTGTCGGGTGAGTGAGAGTGTGCTGCTGCTGCTACAGACACAGGGTGAGAGTGTGCTGCTGCTGCTGTCGGGTGAGTGAGAGTGTGCTGCTGCTGCAGACACTGCCCACGTGTAAGGGACTGCGAGCTGTGGATGACTGCGTGCTGAGGACGAAGTTAGTGCCGGAAGTCGGGTACAGCAAGTGAGAAGGAGGTGCGAAACAACTGCAAGGAAGAGTAGTGGACTCGCAGGAGAGGGCCCACTCAGATAAGTATTGATTACCTACTTCATTGTGTATGTGATTGAATTGGCTATTTCTGCTGTGTTGTGAATATTTATTCTCTCCACAGCTAGGTCATAGTCAATATCATATTGCAGTGTTTGTATTCATTGCTTGCATTTTTTTTTTTTGTATTATTCTTCATTGTTCTTTGGAATTTAATAGGGAGTTGAGTTGTCAAGCAAATAGGAGGGGCCGAATTTGAGAGTTTCACTCAGGGCATGTCTTGCAAGATGAATGCATACCTGGAGCAACCATCCCAGGGTGAATACATCTGTGCGAGATGTGTGCGAACGGTTGCCCTGGAAGCCCAGGTAACTGATCTAGAGCAAACCGTTACGCGGCTGAGGGAGATTCACATTCTCGAGCAAAGTTTAGATTGAATGGTGGAGAAGTTGCAGGGGGGGACACACCGGTAGATAAGGACAACCAGGTAGCCAGCTGGGTCACTGTTAGAAGGAAGAAAATGAGGGGGAGGCACGGCATCTCCAAGCTATCAAACCCAAACAAATTTGGCTGATTGGACGAAGATTCGGTGGATGATAACGAGGATATGACAGAGCTGGAGGAAACTGTTCCCTCTAGCAACCAGAGGAGTGGTCCTCCGGCTCAGATAGGAAGAAAGAGAGGTACCCAGGCAGATTGTGGTGGTAGGGGACTCTATCATCAGGGAGACAGATAGGGCAATCTGCTACCGGGATCACGATCGCCGTATGGTCTGTTGTCTCCCGGGTGCTCGGGTGCGGCACATCGCAGACCCAGTAGATAGATTGTTGGGAGGGGCTGGGAAGGACCCAGCGGTCTTGGTGCACGTTGGCACCAACGACAAAGTTAGTGGTAGGTGGGATGTCCTTAAGAAAGATTATAGGGATTTAGGCCAGAAACTAAAGGCAAGGACATCTAAGGTAATATTCTCCGAAATATTACCAGTGCCATGCGCTAGTCCAGGGAGGCAGAGGGAGATCAGGGAGGTAAATGTGTGGCTTAAAGACTGGTGTAGGAAGGAGAGGTTTGTGTTCCTGGAACACTGGGTGGACTTCTCAGTCAGGCGCAATCTTTTTTGTTGTGATGGAGTGCACCTGAATGAGGAGGGGGCTGCGGTGCTGGGGGGTAGGATGGTTGGAAGGTTGGAGGAGCTTTTAAGCTAGGTGCCTGGGGGGAGCGTTTACCTAGAAACTACGGGTCATGCAGTGAGAATAGTAAAGATGGTGGTAGTGAACTAAATGGGGGTGGAGAAGTGGGGAGGGAAAGAGCAGCCGGCAAGGGTACTAAAAAGGGTAGAAAACAATGATAATGCCAAAATATTAACTAACAACAATTGTGGTTCATCATTACAGCATATTAAAATTGATGTAAGTAGCAAAAGGGCAGTACGGATGGTGTAATGGTTAGCATTACTGCCTCACAGCACTGAGGTCATGGGTTCGATTCCCACCATGGCTCTAACTGTGTGGAGTTTGTATATTCTCCCCGTACTTGCGTGGGTTTCCTCAGGGTACTCCGGTTTCCTCCCACAATCCCAAAAAATATACTGGTAGGTCAATTGGCTCCCTACAAAAAAAAAATTAACCCTAGCGTGAATGTGTGTGTGTGTGTGTGTGTGTGTGTGTGTGTGTGTAGGTAGGGTGGTAGGGAATATAGATTGTAAGCTCCACTGGGGCAGGGACTGATGTGAATGGCCAAAAATATATTCTCTGTAAAGCGCTGCGGAATATGTGTGCGCTATAAAAATAACTGGTAATAAATAATAAATAATAAATAAAAGGGATAAGTATGTAAGTAACATAAGGGAAAATACTTGGGGCGGAGGGCGGAGGGCTTAGAAGGACTAAATGGGAGGATCAAAAGGAATAGTTAGTATGATGAGGGAGGAGGAGAGGGAGTGAGGAGAAGAACTGGCAGTAGGAGTAACTCTAGGGAAGCACTTGTAAACCATGACAGGATACCCTTAAAAAAACAAACGGACAAGGGAAACACTAAGCTAAAATGTATGCTTGTGAACGCAAGAAGCCTAACAGGTAAAATGGGGGAATTGGAATTGTTAGCATTTAAGGCTCAGTATGATATTATAGGTATTATGGAAACATGGTGGGATGACTCTCACAATTGGGTTGCAAACTTGGAGGGGTATTCTCTCTTCAGAAGGGACAGGGCTAACAAAAGAGGTGGAGGTGTGTGTCTTTATGTTAAACCATCTCTTAAACCAGGCATGTCCAAACTACGGCCCTCCAGCTGTTGTGAAACTACATATCCCAGCATGCCCTGACACAGTTTTTCTGTCAGAGAATGCTAAAGTTTTGTCAGGGCATACTGGGATGTGTAGTTTCTTAACAGCTGGAGGGCCGCAGTTTGGACATGCCTGTCTTAAACCATACTTAAAGGAGGTTATTTACAAAGGGACTGGGGATAATGTGGAGTCACTATGGGTTGAAATCTCAAGTGGGGGTACAGATGCAAAAAAACTAGTCATAGGTACGTGCTACAAACATCCGGATATTAGCATACATGAGGAAGAACAACTCTTGCGGCAAATTGAAAAGGCTGCGTGATTGGGAGACAGCCTAGTGATGGGGGATTTTAATTATCCTGATATAAACTGGAATAATGATTCATGTGTTAAAGCTAGGGGCAACAAGTTTTTAAATACATTAAAGGATCACTATTTCTCTCAATTAGTTGAGGATCCAACCAGAGGTAAAACTTCTCTGGATCTAGTAATTACTAATAATGTGGACATTGTATCAAGCATGAAAGTTGGGGAGACCTTGGGTAACAGTGATCACTATATGATCACATTCGACATCAGTTTCAAGAAACATCACTACAAGGGATCAACCAAAATATTTAACTTTAGGAAGGCTAACTTCAGTATGCTGAGAGGTGCACTTAATGACATTGACTGGGAAGACCGGTTTGATGGCAAGAACACTACGGAAATGTAGGATGCATTAAAAGGGTTGTTAAATAGCAATATTGACAAATTCATTCCCATGGGCAGCAAACGCAGGAGTACCAAACTCAAACCGATATGGCTTAATAAGAAGGTTAAGGAAGTAATGAATAATAAGAAGCGCACTTTCAAAGCATTTAAATCTAATGGAACAGAGGAGTCATTTTAGTAATACAAGGAATGCAATAAAAAATGCAAAAAAGCAATAAGAGCAGCAAAAATTGAAAATGAAAAGCAAATAGCTATAGAGAGCAAAAACAATCCTAAGAAGTTTTTTTAAATACATAAACAGTAATAGGTTAAGAGAGGAGAACATAGGTCCAATAAAAGATGAATTTGGAGTATTGATAAATGATGACGAAACAAGAGCGGAAATACTGAACAAATTTTTTTCTTCGGTGTTCACCAGAGAAGAAGCGATGGTGGGAGTAGTGCATAATGATAGTGAAAGCAAGGATTCCTGGCTAGAGACTTGTTTAAGTGAGGAGATAGCCCGGAAGAGACTAAGCAAAATTAAGATTAATAAATCACCTGGACCTGACGGACTTCACCTGAGAGTTCTTATGGAGCTTAGGTCACAACTAGCAAGACACCTATACTTGATTTTCAATAGTTCTATTAGATAAGGCATGGTACCTATGGATTGGCGTATAGCTGATGTAGTGCCATTATTTAAATAGGGATCTAAAAATCATCCTGGAAATTACAGACCAGTTAGTTTGACATCTATAGTGGGGAAATTATTGGAGGGAATTTTAAGGGATAGCATACAGGAGTATCTGCATGTCACTAAGTTTATTAGCAAGAACCAGCATGGGTTTGTAAGGGACAGATCATGTCAAACTAACTTAGTTAGCTTCTATGAGGAAGTGAGCGACAATCTTGACCAAGGAAAAGCAGTGGATGTGGTATACTTAGATTTTGCAAAATCCTTTGATACAGTGCCTCACAGGAGACTAATCATCAAATTAAAGGAGCTTGGACTAGGAAAAACTATTTGTACATGGATAAGTAATTGGCTGGATAACAGGGTACAGCGAGTAGTGGTCAATGGGATGTCCTCCAGCTGGGCACCAGTAGTCAGCGGAATACCACAAGGGTCCGTACTTGGGCCACTACTGTTCAACATATTTATCAAATACCTGGAAATAGGCCTGGAAAGCACAGTGTCAATCTTTGCAGATGATACTAAATTGTGTAAGGTAATTAATTCAGAAATAGATGTGGAGTCTCTGCAGAATAACTTATCTAAACTTGAAATCTGTGTGTCTAAATGGAAATCGGGATTCAATATAGAAAAATGCAAAGTTATGCACTTCGGGACCAAAAACAAACATGCAACCTACTTATTAAATAGGGAAAATCTAGGGGTAATAGAATTGGAAAAATATTTTGGGGTACTCATTGATAATAGGCTAAACAATCGTACACAATGTCAAAATGCAGCAAAGAAGGCAAGTAAGGTGCTAGCATGCATAAAACGGGGAATTGAGACAACGGACGAAAGTGTAATCCTGCCGCCGTACAAATCATTGGTACGTCCGCACCTGGAATATTGTGTTCAATTTTGGGCACCACATTATAAAAAAGATATCTGTGAACTCGAAAGGATTCAAAGGCGTACTACTAAATTGATTAAAGGACAACAGGGACTGGAGTATGAGGAAAGGCTCACCAGTTTGAAACTGTATACACTAGAAAAGAGGCGTCTAAGAGGAGACTTTATCAATATCTTCAAATACATAAAGGGAAATTACAAAGAGTTATCAGCGGAATTGTTTATTAAAAGAACTCTGTATAAGACGAGAGGTCACTCGCTGAGGCTTGAGGAGAGAAAATTCCATACACTACGTAGGAAAGAGTTCTTCACTGTTAGGGCAAAAAGGATCTGGAATTTCCTTCCAGTGAAGGTGGTAATGGCGGACACTATATATGCATTTAAAAAGGGATTGGATAAATTTCTGACTGAAAAAGATATCCAAGGTTATAACATTTAATATATTAACATTTTTAATCTGGGAGGAACATGATTTTCAGTTGATGACTAAATATAAAACATTATTTCAATTGGGACATTATAATGAACTCATCTTAAGACAGAATACAGGTTGAACCCGATGGGCATTTTGCCTCTTTTCAACCTCATTAACTATGTTACTATGTAACTATATATGCATTATAGGAATAGATGTTAATGTATAAGTATTTAAAAACAGGATATTTCTGTATTCCATAAACAAACTTAGAAGTATTCTTCAGAATTGTATTATCATTTATGAATTTTATATAAATGATAAGCAGGTTTAATCTGTCTTTACTTTTATGTTTATATGTGTTTTTACTTTCCATACATTTCCCTAGAAAGGTCAGTTGTTTCTTGTGGACCTCCATTACGAACATGTGAAATAATTACTGGACCTACACATATGACTTTTCCAAAATACAAAACTCCCATTAGCACAAAGTTGTATACACAAACATGTTCCAAACTTGGCACAAGGCTTTCTTTACTCGGAGTGTAAATGTGCACATTTTTTATTATTTGGTAGAATATTTTATGAGATACTGTTAGATACTGTAGCAATCTGCCTTTTATAAGAGTGTTGGCCCCACTGCAGGTGGAGCTCGATGATTTATTGATCGTTTTCCATTTCTTCTTTACTTGGAAATTGCTAAAGAAATGAAAAAATAAATAAAAATCCAGCAGCGAGAGATCAAAAATGATACAACAATTCGACACCGTGGAAGTACATCCGTAAAATAAACAGATCAGCGATGCCTCTGTATATAAATGAACAAGGCTGCATTCATCTTTATCTAGGTGCTTCAAGGCAGAGTACTGTTTGGAGACCCGCAATGATGTTATACAATCGAGTCTATTGATTGTCAGGGAAGGATGGAAGACACATCCAGTCAACTGGCCTGCAGTAATATTCCTAGTAAAAAGGGAAAACATGACTGTAAAGAACTTTTTCAAAATAGGACCACTTCCAAAAAACATTTTAAACATACCATTTACCTGCTTAAAAACAAAAGCATTATATATTGACAAAGGGGTATATTGACCCCGAAACGTTGGTCTATTTGTGTAATGCAACCATTTGCACTTTCTAAGTCTCCGAGTGCCGCCTCTTCTTTGCTGCTGTCCGAATTGCTCCCGGAAGGCACCGGAGCTCTAACCAGGTGGAGGAGGGAGTGCCGGTCCGTGTGGATTCTATATATATATATATATATATATATATATATATATATATATATATAGCAATAGTGAAATAGGTGCCCCCCAATATATTATAATGCATCAAAACCTTTTGTTTATGTTCATACAATAATACCCCTTAGTATCGCTTAACAGTACATATAGCATAAAAAGTGAACAGTAAGTTCCAATGTAAAGACTTCTTTAATTTAAAATAGATAAAAAGTGGAAACTGAGTCCATATACGTCAGAATGTTTCTTCATATAACTTCCCCCTACCACAAATGGTGGGGGTTTGAATCAACACGCAAGTACATGAAGTTTCTTATCAAATCTCCTCCTTCCAATATTGTAGAATGGAGGTCACATTACGAGAAAAAACTTGATGCGTTTCGTCTCATGCCGAGACTACAACAGTGGTGTATCTATAACATTTAAAAAACACTCTTTAAGACATTTGCTATAAGAACATCCTTACAAAAATAACATTAAAACAGGAACATTACTGGAACAATTCACAAAAATATGCTAATGGAACTACATCCAGAGGTAAAAGAAAAAGAGGGAGAAAGTTGAAATAAGACAAAGCAGGTATTCTGGCTGAATACCTTTGATATGGAGATAATTGTAAAGTGACATTTCAGAATACACATATATGGGAAAAAACCTACTCTGCGTATACAATTTATAGATATGGGGACAATCATAAAGACACATCTCTCACATAGGAATTTTTGACTCTTAAGGGAAATGGTCTTGAACCCTTATACCAATCAGATAGGTACCGTATCAGAACATATGTGGACAAATGTACCTACTGGAAAGACATCTTCAATAGACACATTTGTCCACATATGTACCGATACGGTACCTGTCTTATTGGTATACTACACATAGAATAAACCTAAACATGTAAACAGATAAACAGAAATAATTTTAAAGATTCCATCACTGCCCAGTCCCAAGTCTACTACAAAGCATAATAAAGATCACAGTCTACCCCCAATCCATGTGTGAAGCTTTTGAACCACAAGTTTATATATGCTGTGATGCAGGGACGGACTGGGGACTCTGTCCGGCCCTGGCATACGTGCGCGTTCGTGCACATGAAAGGGGGTGCGCGCGCCGTGTAAAGGGCGCACGGACACTGGAAATGGGGGCATGTCGCGTGTCAGGGGGCATGGACTTGCGACACACACCCATATTCCTTAGCAGCGGGGCACGCCTGGCGGCAGCAACGGCATTGGGGGACAAACCAGATAGCCGGGAGCTGCGTTGAGCGGAGCCTTCCTGGCTCTCTGTGGACCGGACCGGCCCACCAGCCCAGCGGCTCTTCTGGCATTTGCCTGAAGTGCCAGATGGGCAGTCCGGCCCTGCTGTGATGTATCAACCTATACTAATAAAACAAATCAACTTTGTACTTTTTTGTTGTAAATTTAATATAGTTGTGCTACTACAAACTATGTTTTCATTGTAAATGTCAACGATTTATTTACCAGCCGCATTAACTCCCTTATTGATCTAAATTGTCAATCTTGAGGTGTGGCAAAGTCTACATGGTATTTCCGCACCGCGCTCTGATTCCCCGTCGGTTTTGTAGCGTGACAGTTGCTATTGATGATTGTATCACTTGTCTGAATTTAGAGGTCATTAAAAAACATACTGACTAGAGAACAATGACATCCGTCTTCACGGCGATGTTAGCTTTCCTTAAAGCATTGTAATTAGATGTCTTACACTGTCACATCAACGGTATAGCGCTGGCTTATAGAATGGCAATAAGTTAAAGAATCAGACATGTGTAAAGTTTTCACATTTATTATCTGGCTGGAGCTCTGTGCATCTGTCAGCCCTGACAAATATCATTTCAGCATATTTGTTCAGTAGATGCGTACAAACAGGATTTGTAGCATTGGGCTTCTATTCTCTGTGCTAGTTACTTTAAAAGTTTTGTTAGTCAATAAGGCCTTTCCGGCGTGCCAGGATCCATTGCCGGTTACAATGTCTGATTGATTTTAATACAAAGGTTATAGTCTGAATCTATTCATGGGAATAGTGTTTACTCTGTTTTATATGTTTAACTATAGTGACTTAAGCAGACACATTGCATTTGATTCAGAAAGGTCAGGTTAGTTCAGGAAAAACCTATGGCTTCACAGAAACAATGATTGTTGTTCCAAATTTGCTTAAACCTAACTCCCCCCACCCCGGCCCTAACCCTAAAAGTAACTCCAATACTTACCTTCAGGATGGCTGCTGTTAGTCTTCCTGCGCCAGTCCCCCGAATGGTACTGGGATACCGTGTCGGTCCGGCAGCCACCAGCATCCTGACAGCTGGGACGCTAAACGCATCCCAGTTACAGATGCATACAGATGGAGCCTCCATTATTATTGCTCCGTCTGTGACCTAGTCACTGTGAGCGTCTCCGTCTGGATGGGCGTGCCCGGACAGGCACGCTCTGAATAGGAAGCGGCTTGTGCACTCCCGGCATGACTAGGTAGACAGATCACCTAGTCACGCCGGGAGTGCACGTCTCTGACTAGGCAGGGGGAGATAACGCTGGCTCCATAACACCTTAACATACAGTGTGCAACAACATATTAAATTGCATAATGGGGTTTATGTGATAGTGTCCACGGACTGTGAGGATCCAGATTTAAAGCAGCAATAATTTAAAGGGCAAAAGCAACCTGGTTTTGCCTTTTAAATTATTTTCCCTGTAAATCTGCATAAAATCAAGCTGCTTCACCAAACGTGGACCCAATTACAGAATCTTTGATGTCATCTTTGTGTAATCATTGTAGTGTTTAGCAAACATTGGGGGTCATTCCGAGTTGTTCGCTCTGTAAATTTCTTCGCATCGCAGCGATTTTCCGCTTAGTGCGCATGCGCAATGTTCGCACTGCGACTGCGCCAAGTAAATTTGCTATGCAGTTAGGAATTTTACTCACGTTTTTTTCATCGTTCTGGTGATCGTAATGTGATTGACAGGAAGTGGGTGTTTCTGGGCGGAAACTGGCCGTTTTATGGGTGTGTGTGAAAAAACGCTACCGTTTCTGGGAAAAACGTGGGAGTGGCTGGAGAAACGGAGGAGTGTCTGGGCGAACGCTGGGTGTGTTTGTGACGTCAAACCAGGAACGACAAGCACTGAACTGATCGCAGATGCCGAGTAAGTTTGAAGCTACTCAGAAACTGCTAAGAGGTGTGTAATAGAGATGAGCGCCGGAAATTTTTCGGGTTTTGTGTTTTGGTTTTGGGTTCGGTTCCGCGGCCGTGTTTTGGGTTCGACCGCGTTTTGGCAAAACCTCACCGAATTTTTTTTGTCGGATTCGGGTGTGTTTTGGATTCGGGTGTTTTTTTCAAAAAACCCTAAAAAACAGCTTAAATCATAGAATTTGGGGGTAATTTTGATCCCAAAGTATTATTAACCTCAAAAAACATAATTTACACTCATTTTCAGCCTATTCTGAACACATCACACCTCACAATATTATTTTTAGTCCTAAAATTTGCACCGAGGTCGCTGTGTGAGTAAGATAAGCGACCCTAGTGGCCGACACAAACACCGGGCCCATCTAGGAGTGGCACTGCAGTGTCACGCAGGATGGCCCTTCCAAAAAACCCTCCCCAAACAGCACATGACGCAAAGAAAAAAAGAGGCGCAATGAGGTAGCTGACTGTGTGAGTAAGATTAGCGACCCTAGTGGCCGACACAAACACCGGGCACATCTAGGAGTGGCACTGCAGTGTCACGCAGGATGTCCCTTCCAAAAAACCCTCCCCAAACAGCACATGACGCAAAGAAAAAAAGAGGCGCAATGAGGTAGCTGACTGTGTGAGTAAGATAAGCGACCCTAGTGGCCGACACAAACACCGGGCCCATCTAGGAGTGGCACTGCAGTGTCACGCAGGATGGCCCTTCCAAAAAACCCTCCCCAATCAGCACATGATGCAAAGAAAAAGAAAAGAAAAAAGAGGTGCAAGATAGAATTATCCTTGGGCCCTCCCACCCACCCTTATGTTGTATAAACAAAACAGGACATGCACACTTTAACCAACCCATCATTTCAGTGACAGTGTCTGCCACACGACTGTGACTGATATGACGGGTTGGTTTGGACCCCCCCCAAAAAAGAAGCAATTAATCTCTCCTTGCACAAACTGGCTCTACAGAGGCAAGATGTCCACCTCATCTTCACCCTCCGATATATCACCGTGTACATCCCCCTCCTCACAGATTATCAATTCGTCCCCACTGGAATCCACCATCTCAGCTCCCTGTGTACTTTGTGGAGGCAATTGCTGCTGGTCAATGTCTCCGCGGAGGAATTGATTATAATTCATTTTAATGAACATCATCTTCTCCACATTTTCTGGATGTAACCTCGTACGCCGATTGCTGACAAGGTGAGCGGCGGCACTAAACACTCTTTCGGAGTACACACTTGTGGGAGGGCAACTTAGGTAGAATAAAGCCAGTTTGTGCAAGGGCCTCCAAATTGCCTCTTTTTCCTGCCAGTATAAGTACGGACTGTGTGACGTGCCTACTTGGATGCGGTCACTCATATAATCCTCCACCATTCTATCAATGTTGAGAGAATCATATGCAGTGACAGTAGACGACATGTCCGTAATCGTTGTCAGGTCCTTCAGTCCGGACCAGATGTCAGCATCAGCAGTCGCTCCAGACTGCCCTGCATCACCGCCAGCGGGTGGGCTCGGAATTCTGAGCCTTTTCCTCGCACCCCCAGTTGCGGGAGAATGTGAAGGAGGAGATGTTGACAGGTCGCGTTCCGCTTGACTTGACAATTTTGTCACCAGCAGGTCTTTCAACCCCAGCAGACCTGTGTCTGCCGGAAAGAGAGATCCAAGGTAGGCTTTAAATCTAGGATCGAGCACGGTGGCCAAAATGTAGTGCTCTGATTTCAACAGATTGACCACCCGTGAATCCTTGTTAAGCGAATTAAGGGCTGCATCCACAAGTCCCACATGCCTAGCGGAATCGCTCCGTGTTAGCTCCTCCTTCAATGCCTCCAGCTTCTTCTGCAAAAGCCTGATGAGGGGAATGACCTGACTCAGGCTGGCAGTGTCTGAACTGACTTCACGTGTGGCAAGTTCAAAGGGCATCAGAACCTTGCACAACGTTGAAATCATTCTCCACTGCACTTGAGACAGGTGCATTCCACCTACTATATCGTGCTCAATTGTATAGGCTTGAATGGCCTTTTGCTGCTCCTCCAACCTCTGAAGCATATAGAGGGTTGAATTCCACCTCGTTACCACTTCTTGCTTCAGATGATGGCAGGGCAGGTTCAGTAGTTTTTGGTGGTGCTCCAGTTTTCTGTACGTGGTGCCTGTACGCCGAAAGTGTCCCGCAATTCTTCTGGCCACCGACAGCATCTCTTGCACGCCCCTGTCGTTTTTTAAAAAATTCTGCACCACCAAATTCAAGGTATGTGCAAAACATGGGACGTGCTGGAATTGGCCCAGATTTAATGCACACACAATATTGCTGGCGTTGTCCGATGCCACAAATCCACAGGAGAGTCCAATTGGGGTAAGCCATTCCGCGATGATCTTCCTCAGTTGCCGTAAGAGGTTTTCAGCTGTGTGCGTATTCTGGAAAGCGGTGATACAAAGCGTAGCCTGCCTAGGAAAGAGTTGGCGTTTGCGAGATGCTGCTACTGGTGCCGCCGCTGCTGTTCTTGCGGCGGGAGTCCATACATCTACCCAGTGGGCTGTCACAGTCATATAGTCCTGACCCTGCCCTGCTCCACTTGTCCACATGTCCGTGGTTAAGTGGACATTGGGTACAGCTGCATTTTTTAGGACACTGGTGACTCTTTTTCTGAGGTCTGTGTACATTTTCGGTATCGCCTGCCTAGAGAAATGGAACCTAGATGGTATTTGGTACCGGGGACACAGTACCTCCAACAAGTCTCTAGTTGGCTCTGCAGTAATGATGGATACCGGAACCACGTTTCTCACCACCCAGGATGCCAAGGCCTCAGTTATCCGCTTTGCAGTAGGATGACTGCTGTGATATTTCATCTTCCTCGCAAAGGACTGTTGAACAGTCAATTGCTTACTGGAAGTAGTACAAGTGGGCTTACGACTTCCCCTCTGGGATGACCATCGACTCCCAGCGGCAACAACAGCAGCGCCAGCAGCAGTAGGCGTTACACGCAAGGATGCATCGGAGGAATCCCAGGCAGGAGAGGACTCGTCAGACTTGCCAGTGACATGGCCTGCAGGACTATTGGCATTCCTGGGGAAGGAGGAAATTGACACTGAGGGAGTTGGTGGGGTGGTTTGCGTGAGCTTGGTTACAAGAGGAAGGGATTTACTGGTCAGTGGACTGCTTCCGCTGTCACCCAAAGTTTTTGAACTTGTCACTGACTTATTATGAATGCGCTGCAGGTGACGTATAAGGGAGGATGTTCCGAGGTGGTTAACGTCCTTACCCCTACTTATTACAGCTTGACAAAGGGAACACACGGCTTGACACCTGTTGTCCGCATTTCTGGTGAAATACCTCCACACCGAAGAGCTGATTTTTTTGGTATTTTCACCTGGCATGTCAACGGCCATATTCCTCCCACGGACAACAGGTGTCTCCCCGGGTGCCTGACTTAAACAAACCACCTCACCATCAGAATCCTCCTGGTCAATTTCCTCCCCAGCGCCAGCAACACCCATATCCTTCTCATCCTGGTGTACTTCAACACTGACATCTTCAATCTGACTATCAGGAACTGGACTGCGGGTGCTCCTTCCAGCACTTGCAGGGGGCATGCAAATAGTGGAAGGCGCATGCTCTTCACGTCCAGTGTTGGGAAGGTCAGGCATCGCAAACGACACAATTGGACTCTCCTTGTGGATTTGGGATTTCAAAGAACGCACAGTTCTTTGCGGTGCTTTTGCCAGCTTGAGTCTTTTCAGTTTTCTAGCGAGAGGCTGAGTGCTTCCATCCTCATGTGAAGCTGAACCACTAGCCATGAACATAGGCCAGGGCCTCAGCCGTTCCTTGCCACTCCGTGTGGTAAATGGCATATTGGCAAGTTTACGCTTCTCCTCCGACAATTTTATTTTAGGTTTTGGAGTCCTTTTTTTTCTGATATTTGGTGTTTTGGATTTGACATGCTCTGTACTATGACATTGGGCATCGGCCTTGGCAGACGACGTTGCTGGCATTTCATCGTCTCGGCCATGACTAGTGGCAGCAGCTTCAGCACGAGGTGGAAGTGGATCTTGATCTTTCCCTAATTTTGGAACCTCAACTTTTTTGTTCTCCATATTTTATAGGCAGAACTAAAAGGCACCTCAGGTAAACAATGGAGATGGATGGATTGGATACTAGTATACAATTATGGACGGACTGCCACGGTTAGGTGGTATAAAAAAACCACGGTTAGGTGGTATATATTATAATAATAATACAATTATGGATGGACGGACTGCCTGCCGACTGCCGACACAGAGGTAGCCACAGCCGTGAACTACCGCACTGTACACTGGTTGATAAAGAGATAGTAGTATACTCGTAACAACTAGTATGACACTATGACGACGGTATAAAGAATGAAAAAAAAACCACGGTTAGGTGGTATATATTATAATAATAATACAATTATGGATGGACGGACTGCCTGCCGACTGCCGACACAGAGGTAGCCACAGCCGTGAACTACCGCACTGTACACTGGTTGATAAAGAGATAGTAGTATACTCGTAACAACTAGTATGACACTATGACGACGGTATAAAGAATGCAAAAAAAACCACAGTTAGGTGGTATATATTATAATAATAATACAATTATGGATGGACGGACTGCCTGCCGACTGCCGACACAGAGGTAGCCACAGCCGTGAACTACCGCACTGTACACTGGTTGATAAAGAGATAGTAGTATACTCGTAACAACTAGTATGACACTATGACGACGGTATAAAGAATGCAAAAAAAACCACAGTTAGGTGGTATATATTATAATAATAATACAATTATGGATGGACGGACTGCCTGCCGACTGCCGACACAGAGGTAGCCACAGCCGTGAACTACCGCACTGTACACTGGTTGATAAAGAGATAGTAGTATACTCGTAACAATTAGGATGACACTATGACGGTATAAAGAATGAAAAAAAAACCACGGTTAGGTGGTAGGTATATAATAATAAATAATACAATTCTGGTCGGACGGACTGCCTGCCGTGTGCCGACACAGAGGTAGCCACAGCCGTGAACTACCGCACTGTACACTGGTTGATAAAGAGATAGTAGTATACTCGTAACAACTAGTATGACACTATGACGACGGTATAAAGAATGCAAAAAAAACCACAGTTAGGTGGTATATATTATAATAATAATACAATTATGGATGGACGGACTGCCTGCCGACTGCCGACACAGAGGTAGCCACAGCCGTGAACTACCGCACTGTACACTGGTTGATAAAGAGATAGTAGTATACTCGTAACAACTAGTATGACACTATGACGACGGTATAAAGAATGCAAAAAAAACCACAGTTAGGTGGTATATATTATAATAATAATACAATTATGGATGGACGGACTGCCTGCCGACTGCCGACACAGAGGTAGCCACAGCCGTGAACTACCGCACTGTACACTGGTTGATAAAGAGATAGTAGTATACTCGTAACAATTAGGATGACACTATGACGGTATAAAGAATGAAAAAAAAACCACGGTTAGGTGGTAGGTATATAATAATAAATAATACAATTCTGGTCGGACGGACTGCCTGCCGTGTGCCGACACAGAGGTAGCCACAGCCGTGAACTACCGCACTGTACACTGGTTGATAAAGAGATAGTAGTATACTCGTAACAATTAGGATGACACTATGACGGTATAAAGAATGAAAAAAAAACCACGGTTAGGTGGTATATATTGTAATACAATTATGGATGGACGGACTGCCTGCCGAGTTCCGACACAGAGGTAGCCACAGCCGTGAACTACCGCACTGTACACTGGTTGATAAAGAGATAGTAGTATACTCGTAACAATTAGGATGACACTATGACGGTATAAAGAATGAAAAAAAAACCACGGTTAGGTGGTATATATTGTAATACAATTATGGATGGACGGACTGCCTGCCGAGTTCCGACACAGAGGTAGCCACAGCCGTGAACTACCGCACTGTACACTGGTTGATAAAGAGATAGTAGTATACTCGTAACAACTAGTATGACACTATGACGGTATAAAGAATGAAAAAAAAACCACGGTTAGGTGGTATATATTATAATAATAATACAATTATGGATGGACGGACTGCCTGCCGACTGCCGACACAGAGGTAGCCACAGCCGTGAACTACCGCACTGTACACTGGTTGATAAAGAGATAGTAGTATACTCGTAACAATTAGGATGACACTATGACGGTATAAAGAATGAAAAAAAAACCACGGTTAGGTGGTAGGTATATAATAATAAATAATACAATTCTGGTCGGACGGACTGCCTGCCGTGTGCCGACACAGAGGTAGCCACAGCCGTGAACTACCGCACTGTACACTGGTTGATAAAGAGATAGTAGTATACTCGTAACAATTAGGATGACACTATGACGGTATAAAGAATGAAAAAAAAACCACGGTTAGGTGGTAGGTATATAATAATAAATAATACAATTCTGGTCGGACGGACTGCCTGCCGTGTGCCGACACAGAGGTAGCCACAGCCGTGAACTACCGCACTGTACTGTGTCTGCTGCTAATATAGACTGGTTGATATTTAAAGAGATATTAGTAGTATACAACAATACTATACTGGTGGTCAGGCACTGGTCACCACTCCTGCAGCAAAAGTGTGCACTGTTAATTAATATAATTGTACTCCTGGCTCCTGCTAACAACCTGCAGTGCTCCCCAGTCTCCCCCACAATTAATTATAAGCTTTTAATTTATACATTGATGACTGTGCAGCACACTGGGCTGAGCTGAGTGCACACAGACTGAGTCACACTGTGTGACTGACTGTGCTGTGTATCGTTTTTTTTTTCAGGCAGAGAACGGATATAGCAGAGAGAAGTGAACGGATATATTATATTAAATAAAAGTTAACTAGCAACTGCACTGGTCACTGACTGTGGTAAACTAACTCTGTCTGCGACTCTGCACAATCTCTCTCTATCTAATCTATCTATCTCTATTCTAATGGAGAGGACGCCAGACACGTCCTCTCCCTATCAATCTCAATGCACGAGTGAAAATGGCGGCGACGCGCGGCTCCTTATATAGAATCCGAGTCTCGCGATAGAATCCGAGCCTCGCGAGAATCCGACAGCGTCATGATGACGTTCGGGCGCGCTCGGGTTAACCGAGCAAGGCGGGAAGATCCGAGTCGCTCGGACCCGTGAAAAAAAAAGTGAAGTTCGTGCGGGTTCGGATTCAAAGAAACCGAACCCGCTCATCTCTACTGTGTAATCGCAATTTTGAGAATCTTTCATTCGCAATTTTAAGATGCTAAGATTCACTCCCAGTAGGCGGCGGCTTAGCGTGTGTAAAGCTGCTAAAAGCAGCTTGCGAGCGAACAACTCGGAATGACCCCCATTGTATGTTCAGAAAAATGAAAAAAAAAAATGTTTAATATGTCATGTATCAAGTGTTCCCTAAACTTCTTAGATTGTAAATTCATGTGTGCAAGGACATCATTACCTTCTGATGCTTATATTTGCATGTCACTTGCAAATCGGGACAGCTGGAAGGTATTTCCAACTGTCCCGATTTTCGTGGGACAGTCCCGTTTTTTTGGGTCTATCCCGCTGTCCCTCCCAAGGGCCGCAGTGCCCCGTGGTGGTGGTGGTGGGGGGGGGGGGAGGGGGTCTGCACACCCTGCATCCATTATAGAATCGCCTATGTGTAGCACGTCTTGTCTGCTTTTACATTACACATTCCCTAGTGTACATTCCAATCTGCAGTTTATACAAGGGAAAGTCCCCATGTTATTCCTCTAGGAAACCTAATACATAAAGCTCCCATTCAAAATATCAATATTGAAAGAAGTTGGGGAGTCTGGGCCACTATGTACACACAAATTGCATTTACTAAACCAACTGTAATCAGATATCATTCGTTGTAAATGTCCCAGCTGAGCTGGAGCTGCTGTATTGGAAGAAAATAATTTTGATGGGGTTGGGGAAATACACATGGGCAGACTAGATGGGCCAAGTGGTTCTCACCTGCCACCAAACTCTATGGGGGAAATTTACTAAGGTGGGAGATTTTTAGAACTAGTGATGTTGCCCATAGCAACCAATCAGATTATATCTATTATCTGCTAGAGACAGCAAGATAAATGGTAAGTAGAATCTGATTGGTTGCCATGGGCAACATCACCAGTTCTAAAAATCTCCCACCTTAGTAAATTTCCCCCTATGTTTCTATATGTACTGTATGTAACAGAGTAAAGAGCACTGGAAAGCAAAGAGTTAAGACTATGCATATGCAAAACCATTGACGTGCATTATACATATCTGTCCATTGTACCAAATACATTATACTGTAGTTTACACCTTTTATCCTGCCATGAAGTCAGAGAAGCAACTAGCAGATTGAGGGGGAGATGTACTAAGCAGTGAAAAGAGTGGAGAAGTGAGCCAGTGGAGAAGTTGCCCATGGCAACCAATCAGCATTGAAGTAACATTTATAATTTGCATACGATAAAATGATACAGAGCAGCTGATTGGTTGCCATGGGAACCCACCAGTGCATAGTGAAGGGGTTATGTATTAAACTCAGTACACAGCTAAGAAGTGAATACAACGATTAATACTGTATTGATGCCACTCACTTCTTAGAAAAAGAGTGAAAATTATGTCAGCAAGGTCGTTAAACCACACTTAGCACAAGGCGTTATAAGTTCCACTACAAGCCATATGCCGTATAAATGGAGACAAGAACTGTCCCTTCCGAAAATGGAAGCCTCCCCCTTGCTGATGAAGAAACTCTCACGCTGGATGCCAAGTCATGCTCACACACATAGGAAGCCCATGGGTCAAGTATACAGCCCAAATTGACGCAGAGGGGAAACTGTGTGGCTAACAGATTAACAATATACATTGCAGTGGCTTATAAAGCACTAGGGTGACCCTGTGCAGCGGCGGTGACCCAATCGACTCTCTTCTAGCATTCCAAACCCCCATATCTGTTGCAGTGATGCCAACTGTCCTATGACATATTTATATAAAAATTAGTGGATTTGCAGAAGAGAGTAAAGACTGGCACAGTGTGAGTATATCACCAGAAAGATGGCACTGCACGAGGATGAGGGCCAGATTAAGCCTTGGGGGTGCCTGGGCCACTTAAAACAGGGTATCCCCAATGGAAGGTGGGGGATGTAGATTAAATTGTGCATACCTATCAACATGACCCATTCCAGGAGGGACACAATGCTCTCTACCTGGACTTCCCACTTAATATATGATTGGCATCACCTGTGTTGAACTATTTAATTGATAAGAAAGGTGTTTCTACACAGGTGATTGCAATCATAAATTAAGAGCATTTTATCCCTCCTGGAATGGATCATGTTAGGAGGTATAGATTGTGTATATTACATTTAAATCAATTGTGTATATTAGTTTTATCTAATAGTTTAATAATGCCTGGGTACTGTTTATAGCTCCACCTAATTGAAAGACAACTATTTTATAAACGTTTCTTATAGTGGAACAAAGACAATTGAACCTTAAAATACACATAGAAAAATAAAATAATTTATCTTGTCACATGCAAGAATAGCAGCAGCCTCTGTACTACTTACACACTGGGACAGGACTCAGGAGGACTCTCTGTGTGTGTCTCTATCTCTAGACCCAAATGGTTTAGTTGCATAACAGTTTACACAGGACTCAGACACCCAGGCAGGGAGAAGGAGAAGCTGGGATCCCTGTGTCACTTACAGCTCTCCTATCTCTCCTCTGGTCAGAAAGCTCTGTCAGTAGCTCATGAAACATGATATTCCTGTGTCTCTGCCTGCACTGCATACTGTCCTGCTTGCATTGTGGCTGCTAGTTCTGCTGCTGCTTAAGAGGGAAAGCTAGTGATGTCAGTGTGCTCTAGCCAGGGGGCCCCCTGACTAAGGAGGGCCCTGGGTACAGTATGCCCTGCAACACTCATCCCCTTAATCTGGCTATAAATTGAGGATGGGTGCTGCATGGGTAGCCACAGGGGAGAATTGTCAAGTGCAGAGTGTACGGCACTTGGCCACCCTGGACCCACGGCCCCTTTGCTAAAAACGCCATTTATCCATAAGCCCCTGGTACCGTGCCCAGATAGACACACTTTTCTGCCATGAATAGCGTCTATTGACAACAAGACTGTGGCTGAACGGTTACCTTCATTCCTTCCCATATGTTTCATGAATCATGCATTTTTCAAGACGCAGTAAACAATTTTATTCAATGCAAAAACTGTCAACATTGCTATCTAGTATCGCACGCACAGGAGACAAGACATGTCACATCCACTGCAATTATTATAGTACATGAAAGCATGATGTGTGTTTGTACCACCATCTCTGTAAGTCTGAGAAGTAACAGTTCGTGAACTTGCCATATTGCATGTGAAATCATTTACTTTCACATCTCCGCTCAAAATTAATTTGTGCTGCAAAATGAAAACTAAACATTAATAAACCTTACAAGAAATATTTTAGACACTACATTTACTAAAAAAAAAAAAAAGATGGCAGTAGAACTGGGAATTTTTAAATATAGTAACTACTGTACTAGGGCAATGGCCCTAACTCAGCATGAATCGCTAATCTGAGAAATTGCAGTTTGTCTCCGAGTAGACAGAAAGAAACAACATACCCAAAAAACTGCTGATACATCGGTCCAATTGTCGCAGAACAGGTCATATTGCAGAGTCTGAGTGCGTCCGTAGACGTGCAGGCTGAGCAGGGAGTTCTCCAGTAGCAAGTAAGATCGCAGCTGTTAATTTATGGACGCCATTTGAGCAGCCATGACATGCCTGCATTAACCCGACCACTCCCCATTACCACCCCCAAACACTGTCTTCCTGTCACTCACGTTACGACTAATTCGCATTTCACTCACTGTGCATACGAACGGCGGCTCAGACGCATGTAGAGATGAGCGGGTTCGGTTACTCGGAATCCGAACCCGCCCGAACTTCAGGTTTTTTTACACGGGGCCGAGCGACTCGGATCTTCCCGCCTTGCTCGGTTAACCCGAGCGCGCCCGAACGTCATCATCCCGCTGTCGGATTCTCGCGAGGCTCGGATTCTATTGCGAGACTCGGATTCTATATAAGGAGCCGCGCGTCGCCGCCATTTTCACACGTGCATTGAGATTGATAGGGAGAGGACGTGGCTGGCGTCCTCTCCGTTTAGAGTGACTAGTACTAGAGAGAGACACAAATTTTGGGGAGCATATAGGAGGAGTACTACTTGCTGCTGATAGTGTGACCAGTGACCAGTGCCACCAGTTTAATTAATCCGTTCTCTGCCTGAAAAAAAACGATACACAGTGTGACACAGTCACACATACCATATCTGTGCTCAGCCCAGTGTGCTGCATCATATACTGTATATCATTATCTGACTGCTGAGTGCTCACTGCTCACACAGCTTAATTGTGGGGGAGACTGGGGAGCAGTTATAGCAGGAGTACATATTTTAAGTACAGTGCACACTTTTGCTGCCAGAGTGCCACTGCCAGTGTGACTGACCAGTGACCACTGACCACCAGTATTGTGATTGTCTGCTGACCACCAGTATATTGTGATTGTCTGCCTGAAAAAGTTAAACACTCGTCGTGTGGTGTTTTTATAAACGCATTCTGCAGACAGTGTCCAGCAGGTCCGTCATTACTAATATATACCTGTCCGGCTGCAGTACTAGTGTGATAGATATATATATATATATATATATATATATATTAATTTTATCTCATTATCATCCAGTCTATATTAGCAGCAGACACAGTACGGTAGTCCACGGCTGTAGCTACCTCTGTGTCGGCAGTCGCTCGTCCATCCATAATTGTATACCACCTACCCGTGGTTTTTTTTTTCTATCTTCTTGATACTAGTAGCCTACTTTAGGAGTCTGCAGTGCTGAGTCTGACAGACAGTGTCCAGCAGGTCCGTCATTACATAATATATACCTGTCCGGCTGCAGTACTAGTGTGATATATATATTTTAATTTTATCTCATTATCATCCAGTCTATATTAGCAGCAGACACAGTACGGTAGTCCACGGCTGTAGCTACCTCTGTGTCGGCAGTCGCTCGTCCATCCATAATTGTATACCACCTACCCGTGGTTTATTTTTTTTTTCTATCTTCTTGATACTAGTAGCTTACTTTAGGAGTCTGCAGTGCTGACAGACAGTGTCCAGCAGGTCCGTCATTACATAATATATACCTGTCCGGCTGCAGTACTAGTGTGATATATATATATTTTAATTTTATCTCATTATCATCCAGTCTATATTAGCAGCAGACACAGTACGGTAGTCCACGGCTGTAGCTACCTCTGTGTCGGCAGTCGCTCGTCCATCCATAATTGTATACCACCTACCCGTGGTTTATTTTTTTTTTCTATCTTCTTGATACTAGTAGCTTACTTTAGGAGTCTGCAGTGCTGACAGACAGTGTCCAGCAGGTCCGTCATTACATAATATATACCTGTCCGGCTGCAGTACTAGTGTGATATATATATATATTTTAATTTTATCTCATTATCATCCAGTCTATATTAGCAGCAGACACAGTACGGTAGTCCACGGCTGTAGCTACCTCTGTGTCGGCAGTCGCTCGTCCATCCATAATTGTATACCACCTACCCGTGGTTTTTTTTTCTTTCTATCTTCTTGATACTAGTAGCTTACTTTAGGAGTCTGCAGTGCTGACAGACAGTGTCCAGCAGGTCCGTTATTACATAATATATACCTGTCCGGCTGCAGTACTAGTGTGATATATATATTTTAATTTTATCTCATTATCATCCAGTCTATATTAGCAGCAGACACAGTACGGTAGTCCATGGCTGTAGCTACCTCTGTGTCGGCAGTCGCTCGTCCATCCATAATTGTATACCACCTACCCGTGGTTTATTTTTTTTTTCTATCTTCTTGATACTAGTAGCTTACTTTAGGAGTCTGCAGTGCTGACAGACAGTGTCCAGCAGGTCCGTCATTACATAATATATACCTGTCCGGCTGCAGTACTAGTGTGATATATATATATATTTTAATTTTATCTCATTATCATCCAGTCTATATTAGCAGCAGACACAGTACGGTAGTCCACGGCTGTAGCTACCTCTGTGTCGGCAGTCGCTCGTCCATCCATAATTGTATACCACCTACCCGTGGGTTTTTTTTTTCTATCTTCTTGATACTAGTAGCTTACTTTAGGAGTCTGCAGTGCTGACAGACAGTGTCCAGCAGGTCCGTCACTACATAATATATACCTGTCCGGCTGCAGTACTAGTGTTATATATATATATATATTAATTTTATCTCATTATCATCCAGTCTATATTAGCAGCAGACACAGTACGGTAGTCCACGGCTGTAGCTACCTCTGTGTCGGCAGTCGCTCGTCCATCCATAAGTATACTAGTATCCATGCATCTCCATTGTTTACCTGAGGTGCCTTTTAGTTGTGCCTATTAAAATATGGAGAACAAAAATGTTGAGGTTCCAAAATTAGGGAAAGATCAAGATCGACTTCCACCTCGTGCTGAAGCTGCTGCCACTAGTCATGGCCGAGACGATGAAATGCCAGCAACGTCGTCTGCCAAGGCCGATGCCCAATGTCATAGTACAGAGCATGTAAAATCCAAAACACCAAATATCAGTAAAAAAAGGACTCAAAAATCTAAAATAAAATTGTCGGAGGAGAAGCGTAAACTTGCCAATATGCCATTTACCACACGGAGTGGCAAGGAACGGCTGAGGCCCTGGCCTATGTTCATGGCTAGTGGTTCAGCTTCACATGAGGATGGAAGCACTCAGCCTCTCGCTAGAAAAATGAAAAGACTCAAGCTGGCAAAAGCACCGCAAAGAACTGCGTTCTTCGAAATCCCAAATCCACAAGGAGAGTCCAATTGTGTCGGTTGCGATGCCTGACCTTCCCAACACTGGACGTGAAGAGCATGCGCCTTCCACCATTTGCACGCCCCCTGCAAGTGCTGGAAGGAGCACCCGCAGTCCAGTTCCTGATAGTCAGATTGAAGATGTCAGTGTTGAAGTACACCAGGATGAGGAGGATATGGGTGTTGCTGGCGCTGGGGAGGAAATTGACAAGGAGGATTCTGATGGTGAGGTGGTTTGTTTAAGTAAGGCACCCGGGGAGACACCTGTTGTCCGTGGGAGGAATATGGCCGTTGACATGCCTGGTGAAAATACCAAAAAAATCAGCTCTTCGGTGTGGAAGTATTTCAACAGAAATGCGGACAACATTTGTCAAGCCGTGTGTTGCCTTTGTCAAGCTGTAATAAGTAGGGGTAAGGACGTTAACCACCTCGGAACATCCTCCCTTATACGTCACCTGCAGCGCATTCATCATAAGTCAGTGACAAGTTCAAAAACTTTGGGCGACAGCGGAAGCAGTCCACTGACCAGTAAATCCCTTCCTCTTGTAACCAAGCTCATGCAAACCACCCCACCAACTCCCTCAGTGTCAATTTCCTCCTTCCCCAGGAATGCCAATAGTCCTGCAGGCCATGTCACTGGCAATTCTGACGAGTCCTCTCCTGCCTGGGATTCCTCCGATGCATCCTTGCGTATAACGCCTACTGCTGCTGGCGCTGCTGTTGTTGCTGCTGGGAGTCGATGGTCATCCCAGAGGGGAAGTCGTAAGCCCACTTTTACTACTTCCACCAAGCAATTGACTGTCCAACAGTCCTTTGCGAGGAAGATGAAATATCACAGTAGTCATCCTGTTGCAAAGCGGATAACTGAGGCCTTGACAACTATGTTGGTGTTAGACGTGCGTCCGGTATCCGCCGTTAGTTCACAGGGAACTAGACAATTTCTTGAGGTAGTGTGCCCCCGTTACCAAATACCATCTAGGTTCCACTTCTCTAGGCAGGCGATACCGAGAATGTACACGGACGTAGGAAAAAGACTCACCAGTGTCCTAAAAAATGCAGTTGTACCCAATGTCCACTTAACCACGGACATGTGGACAAGTGGAGCAGGGCAGGGTCAGGACTATATGACTGTGACAGCCCACTGGGTAGATGTATGGACTCCCGCCGCAAGAACAGCAGCGGCGGCACCAGTAGCAGCATCTCGCAAACGCCAACTCTTTCCTAGGCAGGCTACGCTTTGTATCACCGGTTTCCAGAATACGCACACAGCTGAAAACCTCTTATGGCAACTGAGGAAGATCATCGCAGAATGGCTTACCCCAATTGGACTCTCCTGTGGATTTGTGGCATCGGACAACGCCAGCAATATTGTGTGTGCATTAAATATGGGCAAATTCCAGCACGTCCCATGTTTTGCACATACCTTGAATTTGGTGGTGCAGAATTTTTAAAAAAACGACAGGGGCGTGCAAGAGATGCTGTCGGTGGCCAGAAGAATTGCGGGACACTTTCGGCGTACAGGCACCACGTACAGAAGACTGGAGCAACACCAAAAACGCCTGAACCTGCCCTGCCATCATCTGAAGCAAGAAGTGGTAACGAGGTGGAATTCAACCCTATATATGCTTCAGAGGTTGGAGGAGCAGCAAAAGGCCATTCAAGCCTATACAATTCAGCACGATATAGGAGGTGGAATGCACCTGTCTCAAGCGTAGTGGAGAATGATTTCAACGTTGTGCAAGGTTCTGCTGCCCTTTGAACTTGCCACACGTGAAGTCAGTTCAGACACTGCCAGTCTGAGTCAGGTCATTCCCCTCATCAGGCTTTTGCAGAAGAAGCTGGAGACATTGAAGGAGGAGCTAACACGGAGCGATTCCGCTAGGCATGTGGGACTTGTGGATGGAGCCTTTAATTCGCTTAACAAGGATTCACGGGTGGTCAATCTGTTGAAATCAGAGCACTACATTTTGGCCACCGTGCTCGATCCTAGATTTAAAACCTACCTTGGATCTCTCTTTCCGGCAGACACAAGTCTGCTGGGGTTCAAAGAACTGCTGGTGACAAAATTGTCAAGTCAAGCGGAACGCGACCTGTCAACATCTCCTCCTTCACATTCTCCCGCAACTGGGGGTGCGAGGAAAAGGCTCAGAATTCCGAGCCCACCCGCTGGCGGTGATGCAGGGCAGTCTGGAGCGACTGCTGATGCTGACATCTGGTCCGGACTGAAGGACCTGACAACGATTACGGACATGTCGTCTACTGTCACTGCATATGATTCTCTCCCCATTGAAAGAATGGTGGAGGATTATATGAGTGACCGCATCCAAGTAGGCACGTCACACAGTCCGTACTTATACTGGCAGGAAAAAGAGGCAATTTGGAGGCCCTTGCACAAACTGGCTTTATTCTACCTAAGTTGCCCTCCCACAAGTGTGTACTCCGAAAGAGTGTTTAGTGCCGCCGCTCACCTTGTCAGCAATCGGCGTACGAGGTTACTTCCAGAAAATGTGGAGAAGATGATGTTCATTAAAATGAATTATAATCAATTCCTCCGTGGAGACATTGACCAGCAGCAATTGCCTCCACAAAGTACACAGGGAGCTGAGATGGTGGATTCCAGTGGGGACGAATTGATAATCTGTGAGGAGGGGGATGTACACGGTGATATATCGGAGGATGATGATGAGGTGGACATCTTGCCTCTGTAGAGCCAGTTTGTGCAAGGAGAGATTAATTGCTTCTTTTTTGGTGGGGGTCCAAACCAACCCGTCATTTCAGTCACAGTCGTGTGGCAGACCCTGTCACTGAAATGATGGGTTGGTTAAAGTGTGCATGTCCTGTTTATACAACATAAGGGTGGGTGGGAGGGCCCAAGGACAATTCCATCTTGCACCTCTTTTTTCTTTAATTTTTCTTTGCGTCATGTGCTGTTTGGGGAGTATTTTTTTGAAGGGCCATCCTGCGTGACACTGCAGTGCCACTCCTAGATGGGCCAGGTGTTTGTGTCGGCCACTAGGGTCGCTTATCTTACTCACACAGCTACCTCATTGCGCCTCTTTTTTTCTTTGCGTCATGTGCTGTTTGGGGAGTGTTTTTTGGAAGGGCCATCCTGCGTGACACTGCAGTGCCACTCCTAGATGGGCCAGGTGTTTGTGTCGGCCACTAGGGTCGCTTATCTTATTCACACAGCTACCTCATTGCGCCTCTTTTTTTCTTTGCGTCATGTGCTGTTTGGGGAGTGTTTTTTGGAAGGGCCATCCTGCGTGACACTGCAGTGCCACTCCTAGATGGGCCAGGTGTTTGTGTCGGCCACTAGGGTCGCTTAGCTTACTCACACAGCTACCTCATTGCGCCTCTTTTTTTCTTTGCGTCATGTGCTGTTTGGGGAGTGTTTTTTGGAAGGGCCATCCTGCGTGACACTGCAGTGCCACTCCTAGATGGGCCAGGTGTTTGTGTCGGCCACTAGGGTCGCTTAGCTTACTCACACAGCTACCTCATTGCGCCTCTTTTTTTCTTTGCGTCATGTGCTGTTTGGGGAGTGTTTTTTGGAAGGGCCATCCTGCGTGACACTGCAGTGCCACTCCTAGATGGGCCAGGTGTTTGTGTCGGCCACTAGGGTCGCTTAGCTTACTCACACAGCTACCTCATTTTGCCTCTTTTTTTCTTTGCATCATGTGCTGTTTGGGGAGTGTTTTTTGGAAGGGCCATCCTGCGTGACACTGCAGTGCCACTCCTAGATGGGCCAGGTGTTTGTGTCGGCCACTAGGGTCGCTTATCTTGCTCACACAGCTACCTCATTGCGCCTCTTTTTTCTTTGCGTCATGTGCTGTTTGGGGAGTGTTTTTTGGAAGGGCCATCCTGCGTGACACTGCAGTGCCACTCCTAGATGGGCCAGGTGTTTGTGTCGGCCACTAGGGTCGCTTAGCTTACTCACACAGCTACCTCATTGCGCCTCTTTTTTTCTTTGCGTCATGTGCTGTTTGGGGAGTGTTTTTTGGAAGGGCCATCCTGCGTGACACTGCAGTGACACTCCTAGATGGGCCAGGTGTTTGTGTCGGCCACTAGGGTCGCTTATCTTACTCACACAGCTACCTCATTGCGCCTCTTTTTTTCTTTGCGTCATGTGCTGTTTGGGGAGTGTTTTTTGGAAGGGCCATCCTGCGTGACACTGCAGTGCCACTCCTAGATGGGCAAGGTGTTTGTGTCGTCCACTAGGGTCGCTTAGCTTACTCACACAGCTACCTCATTGCGCCTCTTTTTTTCATTGCGTCATGTGCTGTTTGGGGGGTGTTTTTTGGAAGGGCCATCCTGCGTGACACTGCAGTGCCACTCCTAGATGGGCCAGGTGTTTGTGTCGGCCACTAGGGTCGCTTAGCTTACTCACACAGCTACCTCATTGCGCCTCTTTTTTTCTTTGCGTCATGTGCTGTTTGGGGAGTGTTTTTTGGAAGGGCCATCCTGCGTGACACTGCAGTGCCACTCCTAGATGGGCCAGGTGTTTGTGTCGGCCACTAGGGTCGCTTATCTTACTCACACAGCTACCTCATTGCGCCTCTTTTTTTCTTTGCTTCATGTGCTGTTTGGGGAGTGTTTTTTGGAAGGGCCATCCTGCGTGACACTGCAGTGCCACTCCTAGATGGGCCAGGTGTTTGTGTCGGCCACTAGGGTCGCTTAGCTTACTCACACAGCTACCTCATTGCGCCTCTTTTTTTCTTTGCGTCATGTGCTGTTTGGGGAGTGTTTTTTGGAAGGGCCATCCTGCGTGACACTGCAGTGCCACTCCTAGATGGGCCAGGTGTTTGTGTCGGCCACTAGGGTTGCTTAGCTTACTCACACAGCTACCTCATTGCGCCTCTTTTTTTCTTTGCGTCATGTGCTGTTTGGGGAGTGTTTTTTGGAAGGGCCATCCTGCGTGACACTGCAGTGCCAATCCTAGATGGGCCAGGTGTTTGTGTCGGCCACTAGGGTCGCTTAGCTTAGTCATCCAGCGACCTCGGTGCAAATTTTAGGACTAAAAATAATATTGTGAGGTGTGAGGTGTTCAGAATAGACTGAAAATGAGTGGAAATTATGGTTTTTGAGGTTAATAATACTTTGGGATCAAAATGACCCCCAAATTCTATGGTTTAAGCTGTTTTTTAGTGTTTTTTGAAAAAAACACCCGAATCCAAAACACACCCGAATCCGACAAAAAAAATTCGGTGAGGTTTTGCCAAAACGCGGTCGAACCCAAAACACGGCCGCGGAACCGAACCCAAAACCAAAACACAAAACCCGAAAAATTTCAAGTGCACATCTCTAGACGCATGCAGAGTAAAAACTCATCATCCGATGTGAGTACAATAGCAGCTTTGAATCTGAATTTGGGGGGTCATTCTGACCCATTCGCACGCTGTGGTTCATCGCAGCGGTGCGAATGGGTTGGTTCTGCACATACGCGGCGGACACAATGTGCAGGCGCGTCATTGCTCAGTGACGGCAGTCGCTGGGCAACACCGCCGGGAACTAAGAAAGCAGTCGCAGCACGGACCACAAGAAGATTGACAGGAGGGAGGCGGATCGTGGCGTCTACTCACCGTTTTTCGGGCGTGGAGATCCAAACGCAGGCGTGTTGAGGCGTTTGGAGGGCAGATGTCTGACACAGGGTAAGTAACTGCAGGGCAGGTCTTATTTTACACAAAACTTTTTTAGCATAGCAGGGCCGCACAAGCGATCGCAGCCTTGCTATGCTAAAAAACACTCCCCTATAGGCGGCGTCTAGTTGATCGCACGAGCATCAAAAAGTTGCTAAAGTTGTACGTGCGATCAACTCGGAATGACCCCCATGGCCCAGTGTGTGCAGAACTACCGCTGCGGGTGTCATTGCGAGACCTAATGATCTTGTGTTACTAGTTTAAAAAATATTTAGATTCTAAAATGCAAGTGGAACTGATTTACACACCAACATTTTTAATAGTTTTATTAATATTTTTTAGTGATGTGCACTGGAAATTTTTCGTGTTTTGGTTTTGGATTCGGTTCCGCGGCCGTGTTTTGGATTCGGACGCGTTTTGGCAAAACCTCCCAGAAAATTTTTTGTCGGATTCGGGTGTGTTTTGAATTCGGGTGTTTTTTTACAAAAAAACCCTCAAAAACAGCTTAAATCATAGAATTTGGGGGTCATTTTGATCCCATAGTATTATTAACCTAAATAACCATAATTTCCACTCATTTCCTGTCTATTCTGAACACCTCACAATATTATTTTTAGTCCTAAAATTTGCACTGAGGTTGCTGGATGGCTAAGCTAAGCGACCAACACCTGGCCCATCTAAGAGTGGCACTGCAGTGTCAGACAGGATGGCAAATTTAAAAAATAGTCTCCAAACAGCATATGATGCAAAGAAAAAAAGAGGTGCAATGAGGTAGCTGTGTGACTAAGCTAAGCGACCCAAGTGGCCGACACAAACACCTGGCCCATCTAGGAGTGGCACTGCAGTGTCAGACAGGATGGCAGATTTAAAAAATAGTCCCCAAACAGCACATGATGCAAAGAAAAAAAGAGGCGCAGTGAGGTAGCTGTGTGACTAAGCTAAGCGACCCAAGTGGCCGACACAAACACCTGGCCCATCTAGGAGTGGCACTGCCATGTCAGACAGGATGGCAGATTTAAAAAATAGTCCCCAAACAGCACATGATGCAAAGAAAAAAAGAGGTGGGTAGCTGTGTGACTAAGCTAAGTGACCCAAGTGGCCGACACAAACACCTGGTCCATCTAGGAGTGGCACTGCCGTGTCAGACAGAATAGCAGATTTAAAAAATAGTCCCCAAACAGCACATGATGCAAAGAAAAAAAGAGGTGCACCAGGGTCGCTGGATGGCTAAGCTAAGCGACCCAAGTGGTCGACACCACACACCTGGCCCATCTAGGAGTGGCACTGCAGTGTCAGACAGGATGGCAGATTTAAAAAATAGTCCCCAAACAGCACATGATGCAAAGAAAAAAAGAGGTGCAGTGAGGTAGCTTTGTGACTAAGCTAAGCGACCCAAGTGGCCGACACAAACACCTGGCCCATCTAGGAGTGGCACTGCAGTGTCAGACAGGATGGCAGATTTAAAAAATAGTCCCCAACAGCACATGATGCAAAGAAAAAAAGAGGTGCAATGAGGTAGCTGTGTGACTAAGCTAAGCGACCCAAGTGGCCGACACAAACACCTGGCCCATCTAGGAGTGGCACTGCCGTGTCAGACAGGATGGCAGATTTAAAAAATAGTCCCCAAACAGCACATGATGCAGAGAAACTTAGAGGTGCACCAGGGTCGCTGGATGGCTAAGCTAAGCGACCCAAGTGGCCTACACAAACACCTGGCCCATCTAGGAGTGGCACTGCAGTGTCAGACAGGATGGCAGATTTAAAAAATAGTCCCCAAACAGCACATGATGCAAAGAAAAAAAGAGGTGCAGTGAGGTAGCTGTGTGATTAAGCTAAGCGACCCAAGTGGCCGACACAAACACCTGGCCCATCTAGGAGTGGCACTGCAGTGTCAGACAGGATGGCAGATTTAAAAAATAGTCCCCAAACAGCACATGATGCAAAGAAAAAAAGAGGTGCTATGAGGTAGCTGTGTGACTAAGCTAAGCGACCCAAGTGGCCGACACAAACACCTGGCCCATCTAGGAGTGGCACTACTGTGCCAGACAGGATGGCAGATTTAAAAAATAGTCCCCAAACAGCACATGATGCAAAGAAAAAAAGAGGTGCACCAGGGTCGCTGGATGGCTAAGCTAAGCGACCCAAGTGGCCGACACAAACACCTTGCCCATCTAGGAGTGGCACTGCAGTTTTCTAGCGAGAGGATGAGTGCTTCCATCCTCATGTGAATCTGAACCACTAGCCATAAACATAGGCCAGGGCCTTAGCCGTTCCTTCTCACTCCGTGTTGTAAATGGCATATTAGAAAGTTTACGCTTCTCATGAGACGCTTTTAATTTTGATTTTTGGGTCATTTTACTGAGTTTTGTAGTATACTTGACGATACAGAGGTAGAGCAGTGGACTACTGTACCGTACTGCTATATATATACGGGTGGTCAGCAAAATTCTGCACTGTCCTCCTACTATATACTGCGCACAACTAAAATGCAGCAAAGGTATGGATGCATAGTATACTTGACGACACAGAGGTAGAGCAGTGGACTACTGTACCGTACTGCTATATATATACTGGTGGTCAGCAAAATTCTGCACTGTCCTCCTACTATATACTGCGCACAACTAAAATGCAGCACAGGTATGGATGGATAGTATACTTGATGACACAGAGGTAGAGCAGTGGACTACTGTACCGTACTGCTATATATATACTGGTGGTCAGCAAAATTCTGCACTGTCCTCCTACTATATACTGAGCACAACTAAAATGCAGCACAGGTATGGATGCATTGTATACTTGACGACACAGAGGTAGAGCAGTGGACTACTGTACCGTACTGCTATATATATACTGGTGGTCAGCAAAATTCTGCAAACTTTTATTAAGCACTTATAAGTACCACCAGGAAGACAGCAGGCATAATAATAGTCACGCAGAAAAAAAAAACGATTTTTAAAAAAAAAAAAAATTTAGTGAGGGGGGGAGGGTTCTGGGTGCTCGGAAACCCCCCCTGCGTGCGCCACTGATGCTGGGGGCTGTCCATCGCAGGGCTAGGTCGACCCACCATGCTGACCGCTGCCTCTCCCCCTTCAACAAGCAGAAATTGCGATATCATTGCAATTTCTGCCTGTTAGCAGAAATTAAGGTTGCCTCCTGCCGGTGCACCTTATCCATCTGTTGTATATTTATTTATATACGATGTTTTCCTAGTGGAAACTTTATTTCGTCTTCAGCAAATCATTCAATCATTATTTCTTAGGTTTCAGGTACCCGTGCAGTGCATTCATGAAGGTTACATGATCGTAACCCAGCAAATGACGGGTTCAAAATGCTAGTCAATTATACTTTGGTAATTCACAAAAAAACAAAGATAATACTGGGACCTTCTTGCCACAAAATAAATCATTTACTTTTTTATCTGTCATTTTCTTTGTTACTATTTTTTTTAACCATCTATTTTTATCAATTGTAAGAAGAACAAGGGAGTATTAGACAAGAAGCGCTGAGGTCGCTGCTAATTATCTCACACTGCTTAGGGCAGCTAAATACTGCCGCTACAGACAGACAGTACACGGATATAGAACTGTCTCTCTTACATGCTGGCACTCTCAGGTCCTGCCTGTGTCCTGCCTTTATCAAAGTGTTATTGCCAGTTAATTAGCAGTGATGCTCCTAACAAGCTCTTGCCTAGCAAACCCTCCATTTTTTTTGTGTGTGTTAAAAGTAGGTGGATAGTTAAAAAAAAAATTCTTGTGTAGCTCTTTTTTTTTTTTTAAACAAAAAGTGTATCTTCGCCTCCTCCTACTGTATATAGGGGGTGATTTAGACCTGATCGCTGGGCTGCTAACATTGTTGTCCTGCGTTCAGATAGTCGCCGCCCAAGAGGGAGTGTAAATTTACGTGTAAGTGTGTGATCACGTGTGTACGCCGAGCAGCAAAAATCCAGTGTGTGCAGTCTCTGCGCAGCCCAGGACTTACTCCTACAGTGCGATGAGAACGGGCTGATTGGGGCCGGAGCTGACGCCCCCACCCTGAAAACGCTTGGGCACGCCTGTATTTTTCCCATACTTGCCTACCCTCCCAGAATGGCCGGGAGGTTCACGAAAATCGGGTGGCCCTCCCGGCCCCCCAGAAAGGAGGGCAAGCCTCTCACTTACCCTGCATCCCCTCTATGACCCTCCTTGGCCGTCCGCAGCAGAGAACAAGTGGGCGGTCCGAGGGGGTCCAATGATGCGATTTGCGCTGAATCGCGTCATCGTAGCTCCGCCCCCCACTATACAGCGCCTCTTTTCTCGGCACTGCACAGCGGGGGGCAGAGCCACGATGACACGACCCTGATGCCACGGCCCCGGACTGCCCACTTCACTGTCAGCCACGCCCCTGGACCACCCATCCTGCTTCCGGCCACGCCCCCATGCACCTACAATGCAGCAAAGTAGGTAAGTATGGTTTTTCCGGACACTCCTAGTAAAAGGTCAGATACCACCAACAAATGGCCTCTTCCTGTCAATCACTTTGTAAATGCCCGTGCGATCGGAATTTTCGCACCATCCTGTCGCTGATCGGCGATGCCAGTCGTTGTTGGCCGTCGCGCATGCGCATTGCGGTGCATACACATGCGCAGTCTATGGCTGAGAACCCGCTGTGCGAAAACACACAGCAGCAATCAGGCCTAAATCACCCCCACAGATTATGAAATAGATACAAATAATTACATTTATTATTCACTGTTTTATTTGATCCAATTTACATCCATCACACACAGCGCGGTCACCATCAGTAAAAATAAGAATTCTAGGTACTTATATAAACTACATGTCACAAAGTTTTAAATTGTCTCTTTTGTTTATAATTTTCTTTGAAACTATTTGTTTGATCGCTATCTGCCTGTTTTTTGTTACTATAATAAAAATAATGAGGGAATGTTAGGCTATCGCTTGTGGGGTGCACTACTTTTAATTAACAATCAATACTTGCATAGCATGTTTTCAAGGCAGCCTTGTTAGAGGCAGAGCACAATGTTTTTAAGGGACATTCATATGGGTATAATTAAAGTTTACAGTATTTCTGTGTAGACGGATAGGACAGGAGATCCCGAATCAGTGAAGGTTAAGATATGTCTTCAGGGCAGTATACTGCCACTGTATATAATATTATATTTACTCATTATGACATATAATGATTAATGCACTTATAATGAAAGATAATGAGTAATGCACTTGTAAATAAATGTTTTCCTTGAATGTTTCTGTATTCAGCTTTTTAAGTTTGCTAATGTTTCTATAGTTATTTATGTTTTCTTCTGTCTTATCTCAGCATGTAAGTTGCATGTTAGGCTTCATTATACTGTAAGACTATTTTGTGTCACTGTCTGTGAGCTTCAGTTATGACAGACAGTCAGTGCTGCAAGTATGTCAGTATGGGGCGGTACTGCGTACTGGTAAGAAATTGCCAGCCGGTACACAGTACCGCTGGCCCCACCACCATGCTTGCAGCCGCTGGCTGCTTTGCGTGAGGGAAGGAGAGCGCAGTGCGGCAGCGTGTATCTCAAATGAGGTGCCAGTTCGTTAGCCAGTCAGAGCTTGTGGAATGGCAGCTGCGGCTCCTGATAGGCTGCCACATCACAAGCTTTGATTGGCTCACAAACCAGTGCCTGATTTGAGATACACGCCGACACTGGAGACCGGACAGAACACTGAGGGGCAGGAGAGGCGCACTGCACTCTCCTCCCCTCACACACACAGCAGCAGTAGCGGTGAACAGCACCGGGGAAGGGGCATATGTGTATCTGGCACTGAGGGAACATGTGTATACCTGGCATTGTGGGGGAATAGCTGGCACTGTGGGGTCATATGTTTATCTGGCACTGGGGGAAGGCACATGTGTATACCTGGCACTGTAGGGGCATATCTGGCACTGTGAGCACATATGTCTGTCTAGCACTGGGGGGGACATATGTGTATCTGGCACTGTGGGGACATGTGTGTACCTGGCACGGTGGGGACATGTGTGTACCTGGCACTGTGGTAGCATAGCTGGCACTGTGTGGGGCATATGTCTATCTGGCACTGGGGACATATGTGTATCTGGCACTGGGGGGCATATTTGTATATGGCACTGGGGGACATGTATATACCAGGCACTGTGGGGGCATATGTCTATCTGGCACTGGGGGAGGGGCATATGTGTATCTGGCACTGTGGGGACATGTGTAAACCTGGCACTGTGGGGGCATATCTGGCACTGTGGGGGCATATCTGGCACTGTGGGGATATGTGTATACCTAGCACTGTGGGGGCATATGTGTAACTGGCACTCTGGGGACATGTGTATTCCTGGCACTGTGGGGGCATATGTCTATCTGGCATTGGGGGGGGGGCATATGTGTATCTGGCTCTGTGGGGACATGTGTATACCTGGCACTGTGGGGGCATATGTCTATCTGGGACTGGGGGCATTTGTGTATCTGGCACTGTGGGGACATGTGTATACCTGGCACTGGTTCTCAGTTCTGGAAGGAAGAAAGAAAGAATGAACTATATATGTGTATCATAATTTAAACTACTAAGCTGTGTCAGAATACATTTAGGGGCAAGTGTTAAAAATGTAAGCAGTCTCCCCTGTTTACTGATATGCGTATTCCAGTAACTGTTAAGGGGTGGAGTTGTGGGGCTAATTTGTTGGCTTAGAATGATAACAGTGAATTTCTTGCTGCATGTCTTGAGATGCACTTTCTGTCAATGCACAGATTTATGCTGCTTTTACCCTACTTGGGTCAGTGACACATCAAGTCCCGATGTTTTTTGTGTGCCATCGGCAGGAGTGTTTGGATACCTTGAGTTGCTGGTGTTAGGCTAGCAGGTAGATATAATCTAAGCCTTGAGTTGATGGCATTGGGCTAGATGTTTGACCACATCCAAGCCTTGAGTTGGCAATGGGCTGGCAGTTTGCCCCCATTTAAGTATTGAGTTTTTGGTGATGGGCTGGCAGTTCACTCCCATCTAAGCCTTGGGTTGTTGGTGATGTGCTGGTGATTTGCTCTGATCTAAGCCTTGAGTTGTTGATGATGGGCTGGTAGTTGGCCCCCATCTGGGCCTTGGGTTGTTGGTGATGTGATGGCAGTTGGACCCTATCCAAACCTTGAGTAATTATTGATAGGCTGTCAGTTGGTCCCCATCTACACATTGAGTTGTGGGTAATGGGCTGACAGTTGGCCCCCATCAAAGCCATGAGTTGTAGGTAATGGGCTGAAAGTTGGCCTCCATCAAAGCCATGAGTTGTAGGTAATGGGCTGACAGTTGGCCTCCATCAAAGCCATGCATTGTAGGTGATGGGCTGGCAGTTGGAACCGATCTAAGACTTGAGTTTAGGCAATTGGCTGTCAGTTAGAACCAATCTAAGACTTGCGTTTAGGCAATGGGCTGGAGGGCAATGGTGGTGTTGTTTTCCTGCGTTCATCTAGTTTAGTCATGTACTGCAGGCTGATATCAACCGATAGGTAGCTTATGCTTTATAACCTTCCATAATGTGATGAAAAAAACTAAATAGACATTGATTGTTTAAAACAAATCTCGAATTTTATTTAAAAAATTGGTCAGATTATATAAACAAATGTTAAATCATTAATTACTGGGGCAATAAGGTATATTTACATAAATAATAGTCAATAACTAGAAAACACAAAATGGACATACTGTATATTGAGCTTACTGACCTGTTCCTTAAAGGGGGGTACACACGTAGTGATTTTTACTTAATTTCTAAGCAGTCGCTCCAAGTGTAGAGTGCCAGCGACAACGATGCGCAGTCCCGAGCGTTGCTATTGCCGGCTCTAGATTTGGCATGCATGCATGCAGGGGTGTAGCGAGGGTGGCTCCGGTGGAGAGCAAGCTCCGGGCGCCAAAAAAGTTAGAGGGCACGCTGGCCTACCCTTCCCGTGGGCCTCTGGCAGCCACAGAGCGGGAGGAGGAGAAGCAGAGGGGGCACACATACACACTCTCATTTATTATATACTGCCATGCCCTTATATTATTGTTGCAAGCTTTCGGCATACACTGACCCTATTTTAAACATTGGGGGCACCCAAAGGAAACTTCCACCCTGAGCTCCACAAATTCTGCTTGGCTAGGCCCTCAATTCAGTACAGGGGAGGGGGCGCCAAAACTTGCTCTTTGCTGCGGCCACCATGGCGCCTAGCTACACCTCTGTATGCATGCCAAATGTAGTTAGATCGCTCACTTCACCACTGGGTGAAATGAGCATCCCCCCCCCCCACCTCTCTTGCTCAGAACACAGCACAATGGGTTCTGAGCAGGGGGAGAGATGTGTCCTGAGCGTTCTGTAATAGATCGCTCAGCACACATCTCCCAGTGTGTATCCCCCTTAACCTCCATTTGTATTATCCATAAGCCTGATTATTTTCTTTCTACATTCCTTAATTAGGATATTTGGTCTATGTATCAGTGAAATAAATGGACTATCATATTCTAATTTTGCTTTCCAATTTAACGTATTAATTTAAATAACTCCTCTAACTTTTTCGTTCTTTGGACTATTTAGAGATTGTAGACTTGCTACATTTCTAACATGCAGCTCAATCAGAAATAGCATTTGCAGGAGGAAGAATACAGCAAGTCTTAGCGGCACTTAATTTCCTTGAAATCAAATGTCCTGAAAATGAACCACAGTAACGGCAAAGCTGCCAGGGAGATAGCTTTGCAGCCGGTGTTTCTGACAGAGGTTGCTGGTAATTAGTAGGACACGCATTCGCCCTGATATGAGACCTTGCTAGTTTGTGTTAATGACAAAGTTTAATCTGTCACTGCTCCAGGCACTTTTTAGATAGCTAAAATTCAACAGAATTAGCAGCATAAAAATATTCTCAATTTACTGTCCTAATTTTGTGTAAAGCTGAAAACATGTTGTAAATGTCATTGATGCGAAAAAGTAATCACGGCCCATCTAAAAGCAGGAAATATATGTCATGCCATTTATTGCTATTTATCTATGCCTATTAGCGGCTGCCCAAGATTGTTCCTGTCCAGCTGTTAAATCAACTGTTCATCAAGGCCGGTAATATCTGTTCTCTTAATAATTTTCCAGAGTGTACAATTATAGCTTTTGTAAATACTAGTTTGGTGCTTTTAGTTTTTGAAAAATAACAATATCCAGCAAACTAATCAAAAGCTACAGGTATAAGTAGTGTACTTGGTAGATGTTTGGAATTATTTAATCGCTGTTAGTGAAATTGCATTTTTTTTTTCTTCCGTACAGTATTTCCATTAAACTTACATTTGAGATTTTGACTTATATTTTAAAGGGAAAGTTTGAGTAAGTTCATTATTTAAATAACGCTAATTAAAAAAAATAATGTAAAAACATTATTTTGCAAGGAACAACCAGAAGATAGCGTTTTAAGACTCTCAAGAATGTGGGGCGTGGCCACGGTGGCATCCGGGTAGGCAGCAGAGTGCGGGAGCTCCCCGGCCAATTAATCCTGTTACCCCTCCTGGCCCCCGTTCCGGAGCTTGTGCCCGCACACGCTACCTACTGAGCATTCGGGCCAGCGGCGGGAGCCTTCTGGCTGGCTCCGGAGAGCGTTGTCTGGCCGCGCCGGCTGCCGCCCGCACTTCCGGCCTAGGCCGCAGGAACATCCCCGGCCTCAAGTTTGGTGTCGCTTCGTCGCGCTGCCGCGGGTGCGCCCAGGCGCGTCTCCGTTGTGAAAACTGAAAGCTGCACATTGCCTGGTGGACCCCCCTGCACCTGATATTATTGCCCTGCTATTACTGTCCCCTGGTGCCTGGGAATCCTGAGCTGCGGGGAGGGGGGGGGGGGGGAGGAGAGGCTGTGGGCCCGGTGGCCATTTTGGAAACAGCTACTGCATATAACAATGCACTGAGACTCAGGGGCTGATTGAGGGGCATGTGGGTGCGCTGCCCTTCTCCCGAGCACACTGCCTTAATATACTGCCTCGGTTCGCTCCTTTCCTGTACCCCTGGGACCTCCTGGCTCACCTTTCCTGTAACCCACCGGCTGCTTTGGGGCACATTTGATACTACATTGCTCGCTCACTGTTGGGCACTCTGACACTGAATACTTGGGACCTGCGTGCCGATTGGATCCGTGTTGTACCCGGTTGGAGGTTTCAATTGCACGAATATGGAAAAAGGCGGTCAAAGTGCGGCTGCGGCCAAGTTGGAGAAATTTGCCCGCCAATCTGTCACCCAGCCGGTGCAGCCATCTCCTAAATCATCCCCTCCTACCTGCCCTGGTCCCTCGGCCGGGGCCGACTCGGGCACCTCTATGCAGCCCTCTGCTCCATCTATCTTCCAGGTACTAGAGGCGATAGCGGGCAGCGAACAACGCTTGTCGGACAAGATAGAGAAGGTGCAGTGCGATCTTTCTTTACTACATCAGGATGTCCAAAGAATCCGGGAGAGAGTGGGTGAAGCTGAGACGCGGGTTTCCAATTTGGAAGATCTCGGTGGCCCCCTAAAGCAATCCGTGTCAGCAGTCTCAGCAAGTTTCAACAATGCAAACCAAGATTCTGGATATGGAGGGGCGCCTCCGTAGAAATAATGTGCGGTTTGTGGGCCTGCCTGAAAGGGGGGGCACACCCTGAAGATTTCTTGGAATCGTGGCTCAAGGAGGCATATGGTGCAGAATCATTCACCTCTCAGTTTGCGGTGGAACGGGCCCATAGAGTACCTTTCCGGCCTCTACCTCCAGGCGCTCCACCACGAACTTTCATAGCCAATTTCTTGCATTACAAAGATCGGGACTCTGTGCTACGCCTGGGTCGCACGCAGGGCCCCCTGCTTCGGAATGGTGTTCGGGTGTCGGCATTCCCAGATTTTGCAGCGGACGTCCAGAAAGACCGGGCACAGTTTCTGCCTATTAAAAGGCGTCTTCGTGACTTGAATCTTCCCTACTCGATGTTGTTCCTCTCCAGATTGCGGGTGGTGGCAGACGGGGAAACCAAGTTCTTCAGTTCTCCACGGGAGGCGGCGGCCTGGCTGGACAGATATGCTGCAGGCATCCATCAACTTGCTCCGGACTGATATCCTGATCTTTCTCCTACATGCGCCTTCAGCATGCAAGTATATGTCCGGGTCCGGGGAGCACCCTCTTGGTACGGTGGTTCTGGACTTTGTAGCGTTGTGTTAGGTACCTTTAGGGTTTCTTTTTACACTGGGACTTTATGTCTTTATGCTACGCATTAGTTTGCATTAGTTTGCCGTAGGCACTTGGATCTCCATGGATGGGTTTTGATAGGGATATGTTTATGCCACTGTTTGCGAAGGTATACGGGGAGGGGGGTTGGTATCTGGGTATTGTTGGTTTCTATGTGGGTTCTGTTTTTTTTTCTTCAGTTTATTGTTTTCTATATTTCTGTTTTTTTTCATGTGAGGTGCTGATGTGCTGTTTATGCCGGTTAGGTTTGTGGCCCGGGGACTGCGGACGACACTGTCTTCAGGATAATGTTTTATGTGGGTGGGAGGGGGCGCAGGCGTTTTTGATTGTGAGGTCCTTTACTCATCTTGCGAGGTGTGTATGTGCTGTGTCCCGGATGACCACTTGGACACCATGCCTGCCTTAAAATTTTTGGCATGGAATGTCCGGGGTATCAATAATAAAGTAAACCAATCCCTGGTACTTAAAATGGTTAAGAAATACGACCCAGACATTGTTTGTCTGAGTGAGACTCATTTAGAGGGCAATAGACTGCTGTCGCTCCGCAGGCCTTGGGTGGGATGGGCGTATCATTCCTCTCACTCCTCCTTCTCCCGAGGGGTGTCAGTCATGATTAAAAAAACTGTCCAGTTTGAATTACTTACGGTAAATACTGACCCTTATGGTAGGTTTGTGTTTTTGGAATGCAATTTGAAGTCTCGTAATTTTTTCCTGCTATCAGTATATGTCCCTCCACCTTTCTCATATGATGTTTTGCAGAAAGCCACCTCATTTATTGCCTCTTCCCCCCATATCCCTGTTATTTGCTTGGGGGACTTGTGTGTTGGATGTGTCTCTGGATAGGTGGAAGTCCCCTTTGCCCCCTGGGGTAGGGGGCACCCCATCTAAATTTGCAGATTTCCTGAGTAGTGTACAGTGGGTGGATGCATGGAGAGTTTGACATCCTACACTTAGGCAGTTCTCGTGTTTCTCCGGTACGCATGGCTCATTCTCCAGAATCGACCAGGCCCTGGTCTTCCCTGAGCTCCTGCCTAGAATTCTAGATGTTCACTATGAGGCGCGGGAGGTGTCTGACCATTCACCCTTGCTATTATCAATGGAGGTGGAGTGCCAGAGGGGACAGTTGTATTGGAAGCTACATCCATTCTGGCTAGCTCAGTTGGGCGATTGTTCAGACCTAACAACTAAGTGGGAGAGTTTTTTTGCAGATAATGTGGGCTCGGCCCCGGCTCCTGTCATCTGGGACTCATTTAAAGCTTTTCTACGCAGTACGCTGATTGGTAAAATTGCTGCACACAAAATGTCAAGCAGGGAGAAGGAGAGAATGCTTGAATCCGAGTTTAGGGACCTCAAGATCCGTTATTTGGCGGAGGGCACCTCTGCTCTTAAATCGCAGTGGCTGACGGCTCAGGCGGCATGGCTGGCTCAACTAGCCGATAAAAACGCACGCTGCCTTTTGTTTCGGGCCACTAATTTGTACATGCAGGCAGATAGACCAGGAAGTTTGTTGGCCCATTTAGTGCACTACGACCGGCCTGGGTCTACGGTTGTGCAGATGTCTGGACCTGATGGCTCCATGGTAGACAACACCCCAGACATTGCGCAGTTGTTCCTTTCGTATTACAGGGATCTGTATGGGTCTCGGCTGGTGTGTTCCGTGGCAGACTTAGATGCATATTTGAATAGTGTTCCCCTCTTCAGACTCTCCTCCGAGGCTTGCAATCTTTTGGAGGCACCTCTGAATTTGGAGGAGGTGACTGCAGCTGTGGGTCTGTCTCCCAGCGGTAAGTCTCCGGGTTGTGATGGCATCCCTGCTGAGCTGTATAAAATGCATATTGAGTTCTTTGGCCCTCAGTTGCTTAAGATGTTTACGGATACGTTTACTACTAATCAACTTCCTCCCTCGATGTCCGAGGCTGTTATTATAGTGTGACGAAAGCCCGGTAAGGACCCCAGGCTCTTGGAGTCCTATAGGCCGTTCTCCCTTATTCCTACTGATGCCAAGATCCTGGCAAAGATTCTGGCAATTCGGCTTAACTAGTTATCAAGTCCATAATACACCCGGATCAATCCGGCTTTATGCCGGGTATGTCCATGTCTATTAATCTGCGCCGGCTGTATACCATTCTACAGCCTCCACATGCCTTCCCCTCAGACTCGGTCGTGGTCTCATTGGATGCGGCTAAGGCATTCGATAGCGTTGAATGGTCCTACCTTTGGGGAGTCATGAGATGCATGGGCTTTGGCCCTAAGTTCATACAGTGGATCAGACTGCTGTATCAGACTCCGTGTGCCAGGATCTTGGTAAATGGTTACATTTCATCTTCCTTCACCCTGTCTCGGGGTACTAGACAGGGTTGTCCCCTCTCCCCTGCGCTATTTACCATAGTCATAGAGCCTGTGGCCTGCCTTATTAGGTTGTGCCCGGACATCGAGGGAATTGCTACGGGCCCTTGCGTAGACAAAATTGCCCTTTATGCGGACGACATGCTGTTTTTCCTCCATGATTACGCTGTGCTATGCTAGTCTTGCTGCAGGACATCGAGGAATTCGGTGGCTTTTCTGGTCTCCGCATCAACTGGCCCAATTCATTTATAGTGTCCGTTATTGGCTCTCCTCCTCAGACACCGAGGCTCTCCTAGTCGCTATATTGGACTGACCAGTTTAAATATCTTGGAATTCAGGTTACAAACGACCCCTCTGACTTCATACCCCTGAATCTAGACCCATTGACGCAGCTGATTATACGCAATTTGAGAGCGTGGTGCAAGCTTCCTTTGACAGTGACTGGCAGGGTTAGTCTTATTAAAATGATAATTCTGCCCAAGTTACTTTATATTGTTTTACAATCCCCGGTCTATATTTTCCCAGCATTCTTTAGGAAATTGAATGGTATATTGTCATCCCTGGTCTGGGCCAACAGTCGGCCTAGAATAGGGCTGAACACTCTCACTAGGTTGAAAGCTGATGGGGTCTAGCCCTTCCCAGCTTCCAAATGTACTATTATCACACCTCAGCACCTGGAGAAAGGGCGGGGATACCGGCCCTCTACAATGGGTGTTCCTCAAGTGCTACTATCCGGGCCTCTATCCGGTGAAGGTTTTGTTGAGTGGGAATGTTTCTCGATATTCTCCCCCTCTTGTCTTCCAGGCCATGAAGATATGGCTCGCTTTGAGAAGCCTGCTTGGGTTTGATGGTTTGGACCCCGATACTCCCCTCTGGCACTCTGCTTCTCTACCTGAGCTGGGGGCCCTTGAGGGCGGGGTGGTGTGGGCTCCGTACTCCATAGTCTCCATATCCAATTGTACAGCAATGGTACACTGAAGTCGTTCCAGCAACTGAAAGAGGAATTTGGTTTACCTAATTCTTACTTTTTTAGGTTCCTGCAACTCCGGCATGCACTGCAATCGCAATTCCGGGACTCGCCCCCGGCGCTCCATCACTTCCCCATAAAGACCTTTTTGAGTTCACTGGGCCGGGTTAAGGTGATATCTTTTACCTACTCGTACCTGTTAAAAACAGTTCATGCAGTTTCTTTGTCGGGTCTCCGTGGGCGTTGAGAGGGTGATTTGGGCCCCATTAGCGAGGAGGATTGGGAACTTGCCCTGGAATACCCAAGTGTGGTGACCAAGTCACTCCGATTTCAAAAAATACAGCTCTTTATCTTCCATAGATCCTATATGACACTGGCTCGGTTGGCCAGGTTTAGGGCTGGCAGTACAGCTAGTTGCCCTAAATGCGGGGTTGACGGGGGATCCTTTGGGCACCTGGTGTGGGAGTGTCCATTCATTCAGGTGTTTTGGTCTGGGGTCGGGTCAATTCTGGAGCACACGGGGATGCCTGGGAACATGCTGACACCGAGATTTTGTATACTGAGAATGGAGGGTTCTGCCTTGGGGTCCAGGTGGGAGGGCCTTTATGCTCGTACTATTTGCGCTTTAGCCAAAGTGTGCATTGCACGGACTTGGATGGCCCCACGTTCCCCTACTATATCGGCATTTAAAGCCCTGGTCAATGATACTCTCCTATGTGTACATGAAAAATAACGCCATGTCTAAATATGAGAAAATATGGCCACCATGGATTGAATCTGTGTACTCCTCCCCCGCCTTGGCGATGTGAGAGGCACTGTGCCTCGGAAGGGGGTGTGGTGTGGGTTCGTGTGATACCAGGCTGTGATATTATTTGCTACTATGTACACCTCACGTATTTTCTGCTTTAATGTACTACTGCCTCGTGCTGTCTTTCTATTGTTCTTTTTATTATTTTTTTGTTAGTGTAATAGGAGTTTCTGTAGGCTATGTTATGGCCTACTTGGTGGAGATGCCACTGTTGGATAAATGGGGTGGGAATGAAAAAAGTCTACTATGTGATATATAACCAGTTTACAGACATTAGTTTTGAGTTTGGTAACCATACGGGAACGAATGTACATGTGATGTAATATTCCCTGTAAATCAGATTCACATATACTCTAAACTGATGTAATTGCCATCCTATATTACCTGATTTCTCATGTACAATGATTTGTCTGTATTGCCGAGCCTTTTTCGAATAAAAATATTCTATTTAAAAAAAAAATGAATCTCATGAATGTTAGGGGTGATAAGAAATCCTTCCATTGCTAAAATACTGTATAAATTGGGCATAGCGCTGGAAAGTGTAGCCCTAGTATCCAAGGGATGATAGGTCAACGGTCAGTAGGTCAACCCAATATGGCCGACAAGCATTAAGTTGCCAGATACAATAGGTCACCATGGCTAAAAGGTTGACATGTAAAAAGGTCAACAGGTCCAAATGGTTGATGGGTTCAAATGGTGGACATGGCAATTATAGACAAACATATGGTCAACACAAGATTTTTTTTTCACATTCAGCATCATTTACCATCCACATGTACTGTGATTGGGAATAGTAACAGGGCCTGAAACGTGGTGAGCGAAGAGAGCCTGTGAGGGTACACGTTTCCAGTAATTTGGCTTTCATATGGTTAAACATACAAAAATTACACAAAAAACCCTGTTTTGACCATTTTTGTGTTGCCGTTTCCATGTGACCTTTTCCGTGTGTTGACCTTTTGTACCTTCCAATCTTTTCCAGCGTCTACCATTTTTGTGTCACCCGAATGACCCTGATGACCTTTTGATGTAGTCGACCTAATGCCTGATGACCATATGGGGTCGACCAAGGGCATATCTAGAGAGGAAGAGGCCCGTATGCAGGTTCCATCTTGGCCTCCTCCTCTCTAGCCGGCAGCGGTATAGCTCTGGGCACTAGGGTCCCTGGGGAACCCTAGCACTGTTACATGGCCTACATAGCATGTGCAGATCTCTGGGAAAATGGTGCAGTGCCCATTTTCACAGTGATGTTCCTACTGCGCATGCGCGATACACAGAGAAAATGGTGCCACACCATTTTCCCAGTGATTTCTGCAGTGCTACGCAGTGGTGGAGGGTAAATATAAAAAAATAATGGTGTGGCCCCCCTGGATCCCAGGGGCCCATGTCCACCGCACACACTGCACCCATTATATATACGCCAGTGGGGTTGACCTAATTCTTGATAACCTGATAATCCACACTCGTTAGCTAAGCAATCTTTAAATCACGCTGTAGCCTGCTTTTGCATCATTTCGCACATTTTTTCAAAGAGGAATCCGAACCGTGTAAGCTATCACTTCGTATTGGTCGCTGGGACAGGCTTTTATCAGAGAGCCTGTGTATCTGCAGCAGTACTGTACCTTAATACATTCCACTGAAAAAATATATCTTACTGCTGTGATATACGGCAATAATGAGTCTTAATTTTGGGGGGCAGATCACATTTTATAATAAATAATTTTAATTTACTAGCAAACTCAGTCTGATTTAATATCATTTCTAAGAAGTAAAATTACTGATTACCTTTTAGTATTAAAGCAATGCCATTAAGAATAGTATTTTGGAGCCAAAATGTAGGTTCAGCTAAAGGCCATGCTTAAGACCCTGGACGCGTAGAAACGCGTCGGTGGCTACAGGTGTATCTGGTCACAATCGTAATTGTATTCACACGCTCACAGTGTGTAGAGCCGCGGGAGGATCAGCAGTACAGGAGCGGTACGGGGAAAGGAGTCCGTGGACGACCAGCGGTCAGGCGAGCCTGTAATTTGTGCACAGCCCCGGATAGGAAAGAATCCCGGTGGTAAAGGCGGAACCGTGTAACATATTGGCGTCCAGGAGGTCCGGTGAGATAAACCCCTGCCTTAGCGATAGACAATTATAAAGCTGAAATCCCCCAATGCCAAACTGTGTAATGAATGCATAAGAAGGAGGTTCATACGTTTTTTAACAAAAAGTATTTTTTCTTAAATAAATTCTTCACGTGTTTTAGATTTGCTGGACTGCAATACATGTTTTTCATAGAAGAGACACAAGAAAGCTTTTATATTGGAGACTTGTGTCACTACGGGATTGTATTGGATACTTTTTTTATAAAAGACACAAGGAAGCATTGACACATGTTTTGATTATATGGAATCTCTGGTACAGAGAAAGCAGCTTTGCTATTTTATTATCCGCGCTGTAGAGTTTTTTAGAAGTCTTTTTTTTCAGCTAAATAGTACTTATTTCTATGAAATTAAGTTGATAAGAAATAGATACAGTATATATATATATATATATATATATATATATACAGGTTGAGTATCCCATGTCCAAATATTCCGAAATACGGAATATTCCGAAATACAGACTTTTTTGAGTGAGACTGAGATAGTGAAACCTTTGTTTTTTGATGGCTCAATGTACACAAACTTTGTTTATTACACAAAGTTATAAAAAATATTGTATTAAATGACCTTCAGGCTGTGTGTATAAGGTGTATATGAAACATAAATGAATTGTGTAAATGTACACACACTTTGTTTAATACACAAAGTTATTAAAAATATTGGCTAAAATTAACTTCAAGCTGTGTGTATAAGGTGTATATGTAACATAAATGCATTCTGTGCTTAGACTTAGGTCCTATCGCCATGATATCTCATTATGTATGCAATTATTCCAAATTACGGAAAAATCCCATATCCAAAATACCTCTGGTCCCAAGCATTTTGGATAAGGGATACTGAACCTGTATATATATATATATATATATATATATATATAGTCCAGCACAGACTCGGCACTCCCATAGATAAACGACAAAGCTTGGTCCGGTGCCCTCATAACTGCATGGCAGCAGTAAATATAGAATCCTCATCAGCGGCAGACAGGACACAGTCACAGAGACATTGAATGGATATCCATTCAATGTCTCTGTGACTGTGTCCTGTGTGCCGCTGTCACCTGCCTCACCCCACCGCACGTCACTGATATATATATATATATATATATATATATATGGAAGCCAATCCCGGGCCATTTTTTCAATCCCGAGTATCGGGATTGAAAAATGGTCAATCCCGGGATACCCGGGATTGGCTTTAGACTGTGTCCGGTTGCCCCCCACGCACCGCCCTTCCCGCCCTGCAGACATAAAAAAACCCGTACAAACCTGCACAGCCAGGTAGCGGGTGAGGAGGAGCCGGCGGGTGAGTGCAGCAGAGCCTGCGGGTGAGTGTAGGGGAGCCGGGAGGAGGTAGCGGGTGAGTGCAGGGTGAGCCGGGAGGAGGCGGCGGGTGAAGACCGCCGTACTTTCCGGCTCGGCAGCTGCTGAAAGCGCAGCGTGACCTCACAGTCACAGGTCACGCTGCGCAGGGGGAGACAGAAGGAGGGAGCCGGGCAGCATCTGAGCGTCCTGAGGACGCTCAACGCTGATCCCTCAATCCCCGGGATTGGAGCTTCCAATCCCGGGATTGAATCCCGGCCGTTTTTGGGCCTAAATCCCGGGATCCCGCCGATCCCGATCCCGGGATTGGCCTCCCTATATATATATATATAAATATATTCGGCTTTAATGTAAGATACAATGTAAAACTTGATTTAATTCAGTACTTGCAGGAATCTAAAAATATATATATTTGGTGGGAATACATATGAAATCTCTGCGGTTGTGATGCTGGCAGTCACATGAACGACTGCGACATCCTGACAGTGAAGATCCTGTTATCTAAGTATTTCTAACCCCGGCCCACCCCATCTCCTACCCATAGCTAACTTTCTGGGGGGGGGGGGGGGGGGGCAACTAGGGTTAACAATTACCCCAGTGCCTAACAACCCCTAGTGCCTAATGGTCTGCGGAAGAAAGTCAGGGGATAACTCATTGCTGATCTGGGCCCCTTAGTCCTCAGGGGCCCAGGTGCAATGCACCTGCTGCACCGATGGCAGTTCTAGCTTGTAAATGTCTGTAATATAAGTCCTGTGTTATTCATGTACATACAGTAAGGAGTAGGCAGAGGTGAGAGTTCCAAAAACAACAACGAATGATGTTAGTGCTGTAAATATTAATGAAAGTAAAGATGGATGTTTACCAATAAAGTAACATTAAAAAAATCTCTCCTGTAACTTCTATAAACTATTTATGAATGCTGTTTGCTTTCTCAGCAAGATCCCATCTTGCATAAAGTAAATATTTCTATATGAACTGACAAAAATACTTTCTGTTTCATGCGAGAACAGGTCATATACAGTTGGTCTTGTTAATTGCAGCCTGCTTTAGGAGGCTCCTAAACTACTGTAGTCTTCAGGTCTGACTTTAAATCTTCATTGGGTCATTTTTTTGTAAACTGCTGCCTGGTACTTAGCGCCATGTAAATGCCTAGAAGAGGAATAAGAACAGCGGTGCGAGTGTGCGGGTACGGGTGGGTACGGCGTACCCTTAAGAATTTAGCCGTTGGTACGCCAAACCCACGTCGACAGGCCGCCGTTCCTCGCTGCCCCGTCCCACCCTCCCTCTGCTGCTCACCGACGCACCGACGATGATGTGAGGGGAGGAGAGCACAGCCTGCGCATCTCCTGCCCCTCAGTGTCTTCGTTCAATTCAGCGGGTGGTCTTCTGTTTGCCGGCGGTCGGGCTCCCGGCGCTCAGTATACCGGCGCCGGGAGCCCGACAGCCGGAATACCGACAATTATTTTCCCTCGTGGGGGTCCACGACCCCCATAGAGGGAGAATAAAATAGTGTGGCGCGCGTAGCGCGCCACCGTGCCCGTAGCGTGGCGAGCGCAGCGAGCCCGCAAGGGGCTCATTTGCGCTCGCCAAGCTGTCGGTAAGCCGGCGGTCGGGCTCCCGGCGCCGGGATGCTGGTCGCCGGGAGCCCGACCGCCGGCCAGCCGTAGTGAACCCCAATTCAGCACCACCCGTGAGCTGCCGGACCGCGAGCTTTGATTGGCTCACTGATCGCGCTGAATTGAACTAAGACACCCGCACCCACCGGAGACTGAGGGGAAGGAGAGGCGCAGGCTGCGCTCTCCTCTTCTCACACACAGAGGACAGCAGAAGCGGTGAGCAGCGCGTGGGGAGGGGAGGGGGGGTGCATGTATACCTGGCACTGGGAGCATATCTGGCACTGGGGGCATATCTGGCACTGCGGGGACATGTTTATATGGCACTGGGGCCATATCTAGCACTGCGGGGACATGTGTATCTGGCACTGGGGGCATTTCTGTATCTGGCACTGGGGGCAAATCTGGCACTGGGGGCATTTCTGTATCTGGCACTAGGGGGCAATGTATATCTGACACAGTGCGGGCATTTGTGTATCCGGCACTGTGAGGCAATGTGTATCTGGCACAGTGAGGCAATGTATATCTGGCACTGTGGGGCAATGTGTATCTGCCCCTCCTCCCATGTGTGTATCACGCCCCCATTTTCATTGGCCACGCCCCATGTGGCATGTGGCCACACCCATTTATTGGCGCGCGCACACAGCACCTGTAAGACATTTTTTCTACTTGCTACACTCAATAAGAACAAGAGTGAGCACACAGCAATAAAGAAACAAAACAATTAAATAGGAACTCTGCAAATATACGTATGTGGCAGATCTAAACTACAGTATGCAGATGTTATTAGCCTAATGTTCCGAATTGTAAAAAATCATTGTGAACTGTTTTCAGACATATTGACAAGTTATTGGGGAGGGGGATCTTGGACTGCACACCCTAATTACACATTTAGTAAGAGGTGCTCTCATACTGAGGTTCGCAGTAACACAAAGACAGAGAAAATATAGTACCTATGCACACTCCACAATACCAAGCATTGCAGTCAGAATAATTCTAATAATCTCTGCAATCTAATATAGTGCAAAATCAATCTTGCTGGTATACTTTTTGGCCAATAAATACTAGCCTACCAATCAGCGTCTAGGTGACCTCGTCTCTGGTGGGCCCCTAATATTAAAATTAAATTCAGGTAACGGAAGCCCACCAAGCCAGCAAAAGCCAGTTACCCCAGAGCAGCACACTAGTGAAAAGCTAAGTCACCAATAAATTGCAGTGTATCCAGCACTTACTATCACAGAATCACTTTCTATTTGTGAACGAAGCAGTGTCCAAGCCGCAGACACAATTGTAAGCAAGTTTGTGATTTACAAAGAACACAGATATGGTAGCTCTCTCCATTATCTCCCTGCATTTCCACTGAGCATTGAGACACACACACTGCAGACTTTCTCACACTTTTATTCACACCTTGAAGCTGAAACTGGTAATCAGCTTCCTGTCTGGCAGGGAGGGCAGAAGGCTCTCTCTGTCCATCCACTCCAGGGAACCCTTAAATCCACCCTTGTTAGAGCCAAGTCTTTTGGAAAACTGTATTTCTATCACACTGCACAATCTCCCTGGAGTGCAGAAAACATCAGATAGAAACGTGGAAAACAGATGCAGACCAACTTATTTCTTCTCAAGATATCTTTAACACAGTGTATATACTGTATATATATATATATATATATATATATATAAAACAGTATATACAGTGTATATATATATATATATATATATACAGGTTGAGTATCCCATATCCAAATATTCCAAAATACGGAATATTCCGAAATATGGACTTTTTTTTTGAGTGAGAGTGAGATAGTTAAATCTTTGTTTTCTGTGGCTCAATGTACATAAACTTTGTTTAATACACAAAGTTATTAAAAATATTGTATTAAATGACCTTCAGGCTGTGTGTATAAGGTGTATATGAAACATAAATGAATTGTGTGAATGTACACACACTTTGTTTAATGCACAAAGTTATTAAAAATATTGGCTAAAATTACCTTCAGGCTGTGTGTATAAGGTGTATAGGAAACATAAATTAATTGTGTGAATGTATACACACTTTGTTTAATGCACAAAGTTATAAAAAATATTGGCTAAAATGACCTTCAGGCTGTGTGTATAAGGTGTATAGGAAACATAAATGCATTCTGTGCTTAGACTTGGGTCCTATCACCATGATATCTCATTATGGTATGCAATTATTCCAAAATACGGAAAAATCCCTTATCCAAAATACCTCTGGTCCCAAGCATTTTGGAAAAGGGATACTCAACCTGTATATGATACTGACAAAGCTAAATATTTGTCTTACTTAAAACCCTTTAAGAGGTCTAAGAACACTGTACGCTATTGACGTATGGAATACCGTAAGGGTACGCACGTTGCGTAACGATCGCTTAGCCGTAGTCGAGACGCTCATGCGCCACGTTCGCTCACGGCCAAGAGATCACAGACAGGCACGCTATTGGCTGCCGACTAACGTAATGTTTCGCTATAGCGTAGCGAACGCTCGGGACCACGAGGAGATCACCAGCGGCGCAGATGCTCACAATGTTAAACCTTTATATGTAAACCATGAACAATGTATTATACAGGAAAACCTTAGTGAAATGATAGAGTGTAGATGCAACACAGTGTAACCTTATTAACTCAAAAGCTGTTCGAGCGTCACCGGCGCTCTGAGAATACTTAACACTATAAGAAATACACAAATACCGGGCTTAGGGTCTAACGCCTTATATGAATGTTATACTTGCAAAAGGATAGTACAATACAAGTCATACACTACAATATAACATAGACTAACTAACCAGATAACTACACAGAAAATACAATACAATACAATTACGTTTAAGGGAAAATGAGAGAGAAAGAGGAGGAGAGAGAGAGAGAGAGAGAGATATGGCTCACAATAACAATAAAGACAATATGATTGGGGAGAAAAACTTACGCACAAGGGGAACGATTGCATGCGCCTCGATATCCAGCTCCCGATTATCAGCAATGAGAACCGTTGAAGAGAGTGAGCTGGATATGGTCGGCTTGTCTATTTATGCCCCACACACAATACAATTCAATGGTCCCTACAATCTCATTGTTCATTGGACACAGGAATTTGTCTTCGTATTATAACAAAAGGTCATAGGTTGATTCATACAGGTGGGCTGAGACCATTTCCAACTGCTCAGGTGGGTGGGAAACTAGGTTTCCCGCCGCATGGATAAGTAAGTGCAAATAATAGTAAATGGACATAAACTTCTTATGTCCATAACTATTCGCACGAGCGATTAATCTGCTTCAAACCAACACCGGAATATTGCTAATTAAATACTCTTCCGATGGATACTAAACACCACTGTATGACCCATGTCTGACCCTTCGTATCAAACAAAGAGGGATCTCTTTGTCCATGAACATGCTATTTTAACTAAACTTTCAGAATCTATCAAGGGGACCATGATCTACAAAATACATTATATAGTTAAAATATGTAACGAACGAGTCGCCCGCTAGACGCACATAAACTTTACCGTAAATGCGCACACCGCGCGCCTGCGGGTGCCCGCAGCGGCGAGTATGCGCACGCACGGCAGGGCTCATGAACATGCAACAGGCACTCGCATGAGGTGCAAATATGGCAGTGTGTAGCGTGATATTTTTCTGACTTTGACAGTCCACCCTTTGGCAGTCAACAATAACTGCCACTTCCTAAAACATTTCAAAAAGAGAAAAATATATGTCAAGTGTAAATACATTTCTATGGTTGGGTAGGGGAGGAGAGGAGAAGGTAGGAAAAGGGTATGACCTAGTGAGATAGCAGAAGCATGTGTGTATGAATCCATGTTTGGGGGGTCATGTATCATCGTGCCGTACGTGTTTTAAATCAAGCTTCGAGGTATTGCGAAGTATACATTTGAATTCCTTCTTATCCCGCGGTACGGGTCTGTGGATGGGCTGTCAAACTTTACCGAGCTCTTTTCGGATTTTGGTTGCAACAAAATGGGGGAGCACATTTTAGTTGATGATACATGAATGGGGGAATATGTGATTGCTGATATCTGTGCCTGTATTCCCTATCGACTATGTGTGTCATTACCTGAAGGTTGTAGAGATGAAGATAAAGAACACTTATGGTAAATGCGGTGGTATTCTATGTCAGGTTAATGAACATTTGTTGGTTGAAGTCTTGTTCGGTGTCTGTTGAATGCAGTCTTCTTTGGGCTTTTGCCAAAAGGTGTGGGCAAAAAGCTTTGTCAATGTCCATAGACTTACAAAAGTGTTGGGCTAGCGTAATTTTAAAATTTCTAGGGAAACTGGGGGTCTATGGCATAGTTCATCAAATATCTGTGTATAAGGTTGTCAAAACTTCTTCTTTAATCCATCAGTTGTCTGTATACAGGATCATCAAATTCCTCGTCAAAAGTGGGTCTTTTTACCTTGGAAAAACCGGAAAAACAGGTGAAAGAAACGGACCGTATAATCGCATTTTCATCACATCATTGTTTCTACAGTTGGGTCATAAATCAAATCCATTGGAATTACAATGTCCTCACTCCTTAGACTTATTACCCTGGTACTACGTTTGCACTTCATTTAAGCCTGATCGCATCTAAATATCAAGCCAATCGTTATGACAACACCTAAGATACATAGGAGAAATTTCCCTACATCCATTATGACTCCTTGAGCCCATTCTCCTAAACCAGAGAACCAATTTCGCGGGTTCAACCATGACACCCAACCAGTCAGCTCATTACCCACAGCAGCAAGAGTGAGATTGTGTCTCCTGCGAAATTCCCACTTTAATTGGCGAATATCATCCATCTTTTGGTCTATGACCTCGACCGTGTCCTCGGTACTATTCGTTATATATGTGCAGCATTTCACGCCGTACTGCGTTGCCAGTGTGACACAATATCCACCTGTCACTGCCGTGAGATAATTAAGAACCATTCTATGCTGAACCAGTTCTGTTTTATAAGCTTGAAGCTCTCTTCCAGTATACCTAAACGTGTCATCATACATTTCTGTGATATTGTCTAACAAATTTGCAAGCGCAGATATGTATCTATAATTCAGCACTCCTCTAGTGGTGCGAGTGAAATCTAGCGCGATTAGGAATTGGATCCCGGTGGATTCATGGATCATGTCAGAGGCCGAATGCTCTGTCCTTTCTGTCAGTTGCCTTTTAACTACGTGCTCGTAATGGGTGTGAGTATAAGGAGCTTGGGCACCACGGTGTATATCTTTCATTTTGGCATGTGATACAGTCATTACCTCAGGCAGTACCTTTCCAATATAACACAATCCTTCAGAGTTTGGGGCAAGCCACTTATACGCCTTCCTCCCGCATATGAAATATGCATCATCGGGGAGAACATATGGGACGGAGTAGGACATAACCATATTACACATCCTCCATGTGAAATCTCCTACCCCTAATTCTCCCATCTGTCTAGCACACGTATCAGTTTGTACGATATGTGCACAGTATCCTGGTGATACTTCTCCAACTCTCGTAATCCTACTTCCTAGGGTATACCTATATCGGAAAGATTTTTCTCTACTGGCTATGTGGCGTATAAGCTCTGTATCTGTCGGCATTCTATCTGCTCTATATGAAAAGGTCATGGTTTGGTTACTCCATGACACTTCCCAATTTCCCGGCTTTCGGGGATTGGTAATGTTAAAACATATTAGGGATCTATCCACATGATTTTGGTGGAGCTTCAAACTAGGAGGACTGGAGATATTAAACCTCCTGTCCACCGGTCTCCCACCCTTTAGCTCAAGTACCTCCCCTACCGTTAAAGGAAATGGTACTAGTCCTGATTTGCTATGACCTTGAGGTACTTGAGAGCATACCCAACAATCTGTTTGATTTAACACACTACCCACTAAGGAGTGATAGTCACTCAATGGATGCCGGTCCATGTGGATATTAAAACTGGATTGGCATTTCTTAATGCACCCATCGTCAACTACATTGTCACAGAGCCTACAGATACAGTTTTCTTCAGCTAACAATCCTTCACAATTCCTTCTATTATCAATGCTATCGGATCGTTTTCTGATACTCGCCTTTACTTGTTGGTTAAGTTGTTCTTGGAAAACTACGCCTCCATCTTTGTCATCAGAACCCATTCCAGAACCTCTCTCGCCCTCCATGGTACTCTCGCCGGAACAGACTGCTCTGGTCAACATCATGGTCAACAGGAAAATCCGGATCACAGTCTCTTGGGGCAAGTCCATCTTATAGGAAGAAACGGGGAAGAATGAGAAGGGGGAAAAAAATAGTTGAGGGAGAGGGGATGGGAAGTGGAGAAAAACAATAAAAGGGAACAGGGAATCGACAACTGCTTTTGATCTTATGATTTTCCGATGCTCAGGTGCCGCCTCAGTCCTCCTGGAACAGACACTCCAGTGATACAAATTCCTCTACCGTCTGTTCCTTATCACGGGACCTCTCTGGATCAGCAACCTTCTTACAGTGGGACGAATGAACCCAAGTCTCTCTCTCGGCAACCTTCAATGCTGTAGTGCTAATAAATAAGACTTGGTATGGTCCTTCCCATCTGTCAATAAGGCAACCTGAGCGTAGAAAATTCCGTATCATTACATAATCCCCAGGTTCAATGTCATGACAATTACTATCTGGTAAATCAGGAATCACTAACTTCAAATTATCATTTTGATTCCTTAACTGTTTACTCATGTTAATCAGGTACTTTACAGTCACTTCATTGTTACACTTCAAATCATCCTGAGGGTTAATCATAACATGCGGTTGTCGACCAAACAAGATTTCAAAGGGAGACAGATTAAGAGGGGACCTGGGAGTGGTTCTGATGCTGTACAGTACAATGGGTAAAGCTTCTGGCCATGTCAATCCTGTTTCTGCCATAACTTTGCTCAGTTTATTTTTAATAGTGCTGTTCACTCTTTCCACCTTCGCACTCGCCTGTGGACGGTATGGAGTGTGCAGCTTGCTATCAATTCCCATCAACTTACACATTCCTTGAAAGACATCACCTGTAAAATGGGTACCCCTATCACTTTCGATTATTCTAGGGATACCATATCTACATACAAATTCCTGCACAATTTTCTTAGCAGTGAACATAGCGGTATTTGTGGCCGCAGGAAATGCTTCGACCCAATTTGAGAATACATCTATACAAACAAGTACATATTTCAAATTTCGACAAGGGGGTAATTGAATAAAGTCAATCTGTATTACCTGAAAAGGGCCGCCTGTAGGTGGGATATGAGATGGTTCTGTTGGTATTGCCTTTCCGATATTCTTTCTCAAACAGGTAAGGCATGACATTGCTCTCTTACTCGCATGAGATGAAAATCCTGGGGCGCACCAATATGCTCTTACCAACTTGCACATTCCCTCCTTGCCCAGATGAGTCAGCCCGTGTGCTGCCTCAGCTAAACATGGAAGATATGCTCTGGGGGCCACTGGTTTACCTTGTCCATCCGTCCAGAGTCCTGAGGACTCCTGGCCATATCCCTTTGCCTTCCAGACTGCCTTTTCCTGTGTGGAACACAAATTTTGCATTTCACACAACTTCTGTGTGTTGATGGTATTAAATACCATCAATTGTGTTGTGTCTGTCTGTCTGGGGGTACCAGCTGCTAACTTAGCTGCTTCGTCTGCTCGGCTGTTACCAAGTGATACTGGGTCCTGGCTATATGTGTGTGCTTTACACTTGATAACAGCCACTCTGTCGGGTTCATGTATCGCTGTTAGAAGCCTTTTGATGTGAGCTGCATGCGCTACCGGTGTACCAGCTGCCGTCATGAAGTTTCTGAGGCGCCATAGGGCTCCGAAATCATGGACTACCCCGAATGCGTATCTAGAATCGGTGTAGATATTGGCTGATTTGCCCTTAGACAATTCACATGCTCTGGTTAGGGCGACCAGTTCAGCAACCTGGGCTGAGTGAGGTGGGCCTAGCGGTTCAGCTTCTATGGTGCCTTGGTCATCTACGACTGCGTATCCAGTACACAAGTCTCCCGAGTCTGACTGTCTGTGACAACTACCGTCCGTGTAGAAAGTTATATCTACATCTTCCAGTGGGTTGTCACTGATGTCAGGCCTTGCGGTAAAATTTTGGGTCAAATATTCCATACAATCATGTGTGTCCTCCTTTGTATTAAATCCTCCTTCCCCACCACTCTCATCCTCCACCCTTTGTGCCTGTCCAGGCACACCTGGGAGATATGTTGCAGGATTTAATGCACTGCATCTCCTTATGGTGATGTTTACGGGGGCCATTAGTGCCAATTCCCATCTTGTAAACCGCGCTGATGAGACGTGCCTGGTTTGGGCAGAATTTAGCAAGGCTGACACTGCATGTGGTGTATGAATTGTGAGGTTGTGACCTAGCACTACATCTTCGCTTTTTGTTACTAGCAATGCTATTGCAGCAACGCTTCGCAAGCATGTGGGGAGGGATCGCGCTACCGTATCTAGCTGAGCGCTGTAGTATGCTACCGGCCTGCTGGCATCACCGTGCTTTTGGGTTAGGACGCCTGCCGCGCAACCAGCACTTTCTGTTCCGTACAGCTCAAAGGGTTTCCCATAGTCTGGCATACCTAATGCTGGTGCCTGCGTTAGGCACTGTTTAAGTCTCTCAAATGCCATCTCGGACTCGTCTGTGTGCGAAATCCGATCAGGCTTGTTTGAGGAAACCATCTCCTGCAAAGGTAATGCTAGAATGGAAAATCCTGGGATCCAGTTACGGCAATACCCACACATTCCTAAAAACGTTCTGATCTGTTGCTGGGTTTGAGGCAGAGTCATGTCTCTAATTGCTTGAATTCTATCAGCGGTCAGGTGTCTCAGTCCTTGTGTTAGACAGTGTCCCAAATATTTTACTTTAGTTTGGCATAATTGTAACTTGTCTTTGGAAACCTTGTGTCCTGTGTCTGAAAGATGAAACAGGAGCTGTTTCGTATCCTTCAGGGATGCTTCCAATGAATCTGAACACAGTAGTAAATCATCCACGTACTGTATCAATATTGATCCACTCCCTGGTTGGAAAGACTGTAAACAATCATGCAAAGCCTGAGAAAATATACTTGGACTATCTATGAAACCTTGTGGTAATCGAGTCCATGTGTATTGGACTCCTCTGTATGTAAATGCAAACAAATATTGACTGTCAGGATGTAGGGGTACCGAAAAGAAAGCGGAGCAGAGGTCAATAACAGTAAAAAATTTCGCAGTGGGAGGGATCTGCATAAGGATGACAGCTGGATTTGGCACTACGGGGAACTGACTCTCAACTATTTTGTTAATCCCCCTTAGATCCTGCACTAGCCTGTAACCCCTCCCCCCACTATTTTTCACAAGGAAGATGGGACTATTGGCAGTGCTGGATGTTCTTACCAGAATGCCCTGTTGTAGCAAGCGCTCTATTACTGGGTAAACTCCTAACTCCACCTCTGGCTTCAGAGGGTACTGTGGGATTTTTGGAGCTATCCTACCATCTTTTACTTGTACAACTACCGGAGCTACGTTTGCCATTAATCCAGTGTCCTGTCCATCTTTAGTCCAAAGTGACTCTGGTATCTGGGATGTCATCTCTTCTATTTGGGATGGAATCTTATTTGTCATAATGGTATGTGTCATTAATTTTGATGGGGAGTCTAACATGTCTCGCACTTCCTGAGCGTGATTCTCAGGTATGTCCAAGAATACACCTTCAGGAGTACAATAAATGACGCACCCCATTTTACACAATAAGTCTCTTCCCAGGAGATTAGTCGGTGCCGATGCAGCCAGCAAAAAGGAATGCTTGGTATGTAAAGGCCCTATTGTAATCTCGGCTGGTTTGCTAACAGGGTAATGCTGGACTATTCCTGTTACTCCCATGGCTGGAATTGTCTTACCAGTGGTTCTCATGCCCACTGTCGAATTTATCACTGATTTGGCCGCCCCCGTATCTACAAGAAAGTTTAATGATTTACCAGCTACATTAATTGCAATTTCGGGTTCACTTCCAAGACTTGCAATCAATTTCACTGGCTGCAGACTACAGGTATGGCCACACCCCTATTGGGTATGGTGACCTCCCTGAATCCCGCTGGCAGCAACTACTTGTGAAGGGGTTAAATGGGAACTACCAGAGGCATGCCAGTCTCTGTTCGGGGGGTATCTTTTTGTTTCCCCTGCATGTGGCTCATAACTCCGTTTCTGTGGACCCTGCTCCCAATGTCGTGTGTCGTGTCGTTGTCTAGGGGGTTGATAAGACTTTTGTATGTTTCTCGATTTACAGTCTCGTGCAAAGTGTCCCTCTCTATGACAAGAATAACAGGTTACCACATTTGACTTACCCACAGGGTTTGGTGATTTATACAAAGGCTGCCTTGTGGTCAGGGCCTGTATACTTACGGCCATTAACTTATCACCTTGTAATTCCCTGTGTCTGGTGATATTCCGATCGTGATCAATAGCTGCCTCTCTCAAAGTAGCCACCAACAGACCTCGCCAACATGGTTGCGTGGTCTGTACCCTTGTCTTTAATGCCTCTTTTAAACCATCCATTAGTACAGACACTGCTACTTCTCGATGGTTTATGTTTGTTTTAATGTCCTCTATGCCTGTGTATTTTGCCATATCTAGTAATGCCCTGTGAAAATACTCTGCAGCGGTTTCTGACTCCTTTTGTTTAATGGAGAATATCTTGTTCCATTTAACTACAGCTGGGAAATACTCCTTTAACTGTAAACTTATCCTTTTTACATTGTCTTTGTTGTACACATCTGTAAGAGGTACATCCTGATCCAATCCACAGTCAGCTAAAAATTGAGCCGAGTCGACATTGGAGGGTAAACAAGCCCTCAGCAATACCTGCCAGTCTTTGTTATTGGGCTCTAAAGTGTTCCCTAGGTCTCTGATGTATTTCTGGCTAGCAACTAGGTCTTTCCTAGGGTCAGGGAATTCAGACACTATGGTTCTTAATTCCATTCGGGAAAATGGGCTATACATGGCAATGTTCCTAATGGGAGTGACTCCTGTGGTGTCGGTTTTCCCATTTGGAACAGCTATCACCCTAACAGGATTAAGTCTAGCAACATCATTCTGTGTAGATTCTACAGCCTGTGGTGAAATGGTTTCAGCATAGTGTATGGTGCCGTACTTACCCGTAGATACGACCTCACCTGTCCCTCCGCTAGGGGCCTTTGTTACTAATCTTAAGGGTTGGGCCGTGCCTACTGTAGTTTCTGATATGGTGGCTGCTAGAGAGAGCGCCGATATTGTTGCCGATTCGTCCTCTTGATCACACTCCTGGGGAAAGTTCAAAACAGGGTACAACTTGCACGGGTTAATACTTGCATTGGTTAACTTATTAACATTTACACAGTTGCTAAGTGTTTGTTTGTTACACCCTAATGCATCATTCTCCGCAACCAATTTCTCTCCTGATATGTATGGTGGCGGCGGGGCCGTGGCTATCAGTTTCTTGATAGGGTTAGATCCCGCCGCCTGAGCCAATCCTCTCTGTATTTCACCCTCCTGTTGCCATAACTGCAAATAATCATAATGTTTGATTCGTCTCTTTGTTGATTTAATGAGACATATCCTCCTCCTTAGATTTTGTAACACTTCTGGGCTAAAGCTACCTACTCTTGGGAATTTCTCCCCGTCATGTACCGTCATTCTCTCCCATTCATCACATAAAACCTCTGTGTGTGAACCGTATTTTTCACACATTACATACCTTGCCGACCTGACTGGTCGGTTCACTGAATCAACCCGAACCGAGGTTGATCGCCCCCTACCTGAACAATTGGCCCCCATACCTGTAGGCGTTGCTTTCTTCAGCCAACCCTTACAAAAACCAAAACGTTCAAGATAGGCTGACGTGGCGGTTTACCGAGTACCCCACTCACTCGCCCACGCCGACCAATACGACCTACACACTGCCCTAGTGCTGGCGTACTCGACCCAGGGCCCCTATGAACCTTTATTTACTGGAACATGTGAGTGTGTTCCGCAGAGCATTGACCCTTTCCAGTAACTATTGGTTGTTGGACAATTCCTGAGTGACCAGCGAACTTCCCTTTAAAAAAAATAAAAAATTACACAAATCACGTCAGAATGTACAAATAGTATTTATGACCCGTTTCGTACACAAACGGTACTGGTCAGATTTAACTAATGCAAACAATTACGTGCGGTACAATCGTTCAGCACATAAGCAACTAATCTTATGTGCAGAGCGACCAGTGGAATCGAAAATTTCGGCTGCGAATTCCTTCAGCATGAGCTTTAATGGCCTATATGGGTTCTGCACCAACCCCCTGGGTTGTGCTCTTTTCTCTATTTATAGCGGACTTCCTTGTCTGCTGTACCTGGACCTCCTGGTCTGTTCTGGACCTCCTGGTCTGTGCTACAGTGTGACCTCCTGGTCTGCTATACTCTAATGCTCAGATTCTATGTTTAACAAGGGATGCCTCCCTAGCCACCATGTACGTCACTTACATGCATGTACCCTGCGAGAACTCGACTTCTTGTGGTTCAACCTCAAAAAATTGTATAAACTTATATATACAAAACACTCACTCATCACATGTACACTTTTGTTTCTATTTATATTTCTGCGCAGAAATTTTCTTTCCTTTAGACCAGATGTGTTGTAAATTTGGAGAAGGATCTGTTAGTCTAAATTTCGGACACTAAAATAGACTTGCGCTATTTATCGCGTTGCCACCTTTTCGCCTGTTACAATAACACTAGTGTGTGATTTGAGCTACGTGGGCGTATCCGGACGCTCCGTTACGTAATATACGCTGCGTGCGTCGGCCTTTGAGTTGCGTACGCGAGTCTCACCCTTTGTTAGAGACACGTGTACGCAAAGCAAATATCCACCGTAACACAATTTACACGTTTATCAATGTAGATCAGGGCTGGCCAAACCGTTCCTCGAGATCTACCAACAGTTCATGTTTTCCAGGCCTCCTGGAGATCTGTATAATTGTCAGTTAGGAATGAATGCAGCACATCTTAATTAGTAATGACTACACCTGTGCTCTTGCAAGGTGGGCTGGAAAATGTGAACCGTTGGTAGATCTCGAGGACTGGTTTGGCCAGCCCTGATGTAGATGATCCTCGATCATCTACCGAACACCACACCAATCTCTCCTTGTATCTTTAGGTAGAGCTGCGTGCGTGCTTTGCACTTTATCCCTTAATGTATTACTTTTACACTTTAACTATGAAATAGCGACAAATCTCTCTTAGCACGTTTATCAATTATAAAATGGCAAACAGCAGAGTGATATATGAAAATACACGAATAAAAGAAATGCAGATATGCGTGTGTGCGTACGCAAGACAGAAATAAACAGTTTTAAAAGACACTAGCGTGTTATTCTTACCTCCGGTTCCGGATTCCCTCAGCACCCTTTACTAAGCAAAGCAGACGCTTATCCAGACAGCACTACGAGGAATATGATCTCCCGCCCTTTGCTGATGGATAATGTCTGCTGAAATTACCTAGTGCAGATATGTGAAGGACGGACGAGCCGCCAATTGACAAAGCTAAATATTTGTCTTACTTAAAACCCTTTAAGAGGTCTAAGAACACTGTACGCTATTGACGTATGGAATACCGTAAGGGTACGCACGTTGCGTAACGATCGCTTAGCCGTAGTCGAGACGCTCATGCGCCACGTTCGCTCACGGCCAAGAGATCACAGACAGGCACGCTATTGGCTGCCGACTAACGTAATGTTTCGCTATAGCGTAGCGAACGCTCGGGACCACGAGGAGATCACCAGCGGCGCAGATGCTCACAATGTTAAACCTTTATATGTAAACCATGAACAATGTATTATACAGGAAAACCTTAGTGAAATGATAGAGTGTAGATGCAACACAGTGTAACCTTATTAACTCAAAAGCTGTTCGAGCGTCACCGGCGCTCTGAGAATACTTAACACTATAAGAAATACACAAATACCGGGCTTAGGGTCTAACGCCTTATATGAATGTTATACTTGCAAAAGGATAGTACAATACAAGTCATACACTACAATATAACATAGACTAACTAACCAGATAACTACACAGAAAATACAATACAATACAATTACGTTTAAGGGAAAATGAGAGAGAAAGAGGAGGAGAGAGAGAGAGAGAGAGAGATATGGCTCACAATAACAATAAAGACAATATGATTGGGGAGAAAAACTTACGCACAAGGGGAACGATTGCATGCGCCTCGATATCCAGCTCCCGATTATCAGCAATGAGAACCGTTGAAGAGAGTGAGCTGGATATGGTCGGCTTGTCTATTTATGCCCCACACACAATACAATTCAATGGTCCCTACAATCTCATTGTTCATTGGACACAGGAATTTGTCTTCGTATTATAACAAAAGGTCATAGGTTGATTCATACAGGTGGGCTGAGACCATTTCCAACTGCTCAGGTGGGTGGGAAACTAGGTTTCCCGCCGCATGGATAAGTAAGTGCAAATAATAGTAAATGGACATAAACTTCTTATGTCCATAACTATTCGCACGAGCGATTAATCTGCTTCAAACCAACACCGGAATATTGCTAATTAAATACTCTTCCGATGGATACTAAACACCACTGTATTACTCCTGTCTGACCCTTCGTATCAAACAAAGAGGGATCTCTTTGTCCATGAACATGCTATTTTAACTAAACTTTCAGAATCTATCAAGGGGACCATGATCTACAAAATACATTATATAGTTAAAATATGTAACGAACGAGTCGCCCGCTAGACGCACATAAACTTTACCGTAAATGCGCACACCGCGCGCCTGCGGGTGCCCGCAGCGGCGAGTATGCGCACGCACGGCAGGGCTCATGAACATGCAACAGGCACTCGCATGAGGTGCAAATATGGCAGTGTGTAGCGTGATATTTTTCTGACTTTGACAATACATACACAGGAGACTAATGAGATTGCTTATTGCTTATTGCTAAACTTTATGTACTGTCATTATAGCACTAAGTGCTTTACAGAGAGCATTTAACATCAGCGCTGACACCAGAAGGGCATGCAATCTATAGTCTCACCCATGCACTGTACGATGTAATTTGCTCATCAGCCGGTTAACAGACAGTGGACTACAGCTTCCTACTTTCATACTGAGCTGACGCTCCAGTATAACACTAGGAGTAAATTCCGGCAGATTGCCTGCCACAATGCAGGGATACCACCATGGGCATAACTATACTGGGTGCAAGAGGTGCCATTGATATGGGGCCCAGAGGGTTATGGGGCCTGGATCCAGACTGCAAAGTTGCATACCAATTTTCCAAATTAGCATTCTAAGCAATTAGGTCTGATCAATTGCCAGGCCTGAATTGTGTGACATTGCATAATCAGTGAGAGGAGTGTGTAGTGGATGTTATAATGGTTAGGGGGCACTGTAATGTGGACTAATCTGATGTGCTTATTGTAATAGGGAGGACGCTATAATGTTACATGCTGTAATATGAACTGGAGCACTGTAATGTGGCACAATATGAAATGAGCGCACTATAGTGTGGCCAGAGCCGCCGCTAGGCATAGGCAAACTAGGCAAATGCCCAGGGCATTTGGAAAGCATAGGGGCAGCAGCAGCTTCTGCTGATTAAAATGATATGCGGCATGACTATAGTCTGTGTGTGACTGTATCTGCATACAAAATGCTACATTACAGTGTACGTGGAAATCACTGTAACGTAGCATTTTCTATGCAGATAAAACCACAGTCGCACACAGAATATAGGCATGCTGCATATCATTTTAATTAGCAGAAGCTGCTTGTGCATCCTAGTCATGTAGCAATGTGAATAAGATGCATTTTTTGGCAAAAAAAAGGTACCTGACTTTTTGGCAAAAAAGGCATCTGCTGTGCACGGAGTATTAAGGCATGATGTATGAGCAGTGCTGAAAGTAGGGTGGTACGGGGTGGTACAGAGTACCATTAAGAAATATGTTGGTGGTACTCAGTACCACCAGCCCACTACTGGGGCATAATTTATAAGGGGCATTTTTGTGTGTTGGACATAAAATGGTGTCAGTGGTGTAACTGTGTGTGGCATAATATGTTATGGTGTGTAGTATAATATGTAAGGCATTATGGTGTGTGGCATAATGTGTATTGGGCATTACGGTGTGTGGCATAATATGTAATGGGTGTTACAGTGTCTGGCATAATGTGTAATGGGCATTACGATGTGTGGCATAATGTGTAATAAGCATTATGGTGTGTGGCATAATGTGTAATGGGCATTACAGTGTTTGGCATAATGTGTAAGGGGCATTACGTGTGTGGCATAATGTGGCCATGCCCTTAATGTCATGTAGCCACTTCCATGGTTTTGTGTGACCATGCCCCCTCATGGCACGGGACCACACCCATTTTTACTATCAGTACCATTAAGAAAAAATTTCTACTTGCACCTCTGTGTACACATCTGTATCCAAGCAGAGGCAGAGGTCACAGTATTAGTGACCGTGTGAGCGCTGTGTGAAAGTGGGTTGGTTATGCAGTAGTGTTCGGCATATGTGTAAAAGGCATTATGTGTGTCATGCGTATAAATGCATTAATAATGTGCGGCATATGTGCAAGAGACATTATGTGTATAAGGGCATTAATAAATGTTGGCATAATGTCTAAGGTGCATTATGTTTATAAGTACATTATTAATGTGTGTCATATGTGTAAGGGGCATTACTGTGTGGTATTATGTATATAAATTCATTCCTAATGAGTGGCATTATGTGTATAAGGTGCTCTACTGTGTTACGTAATGTATAGAAAGGGCACTACTGTGTCCCTAATTCATATTATGCCACATTACAGTGCCCTCCAGTTCAAATTATGCCATGTTACAGAATCTAAGGGGCATATGTACTAAGCAGTGATAAAAGTAGAGGAGTGAGCCAGTAGAGAAGATGGCCATGGTAGCTAATCAGCTGCTCTGTATACTCTTATAGTATGCAAATTACAAATGTTACGTCAATGCTGGTTGGTTGCCATGGGCAACTTCTCCATGTGCCCCTTAGATTCTGTAACATGGCATAATTTGTACTGGAGGGCACTGTAATGTGGCATAATATGAACTAGGGACACTGTATGTCATAATGTGAATTGGGGGTACTGTGTGAAATAACGTGTACTGGCAGCTCTGCAATGTGACATCATGTAAACTAGGGAACAATAAAGGTTCATAAAATAAACTATGGCACTACTATGGGGCATATACTTGAACATCTGCTGCAGAGAGGTCTCTCTCAAGAAGCTTTGGGACAAGGGGCAACTGTCCCAAAGTTATGGGGCCCCAAAAGTTCTGGTTACACCCCTGGATACAGCCCTTTGGTAAAATGCAGACACTTAGACCTGAGCCTCGTTCACAGCTCCACTTTTGATCTCCGAGTTGTTTTACCACAGGCCAGAATATTTTATCTCAGAAATCTGTGTATATTCTGTAAAAACAGCAAAGCAGGGAGGCCAATCCCGAGGCATTTTTTTCAATCCCAGGATTCAGGACTGAAAAATGCTCAATACAGGGATTCCCAGGATACCCAGGATTGGGTTGGTGGGGAAAACATATATTTGTATATATATATATATATATATATATAAAACATTTAATGCCCCCCACCCACATCCGGGGGCAGGGGGAGCAGGACAACGTCTGAGATGTCTGCTGAAGGTGCTTAGTGCTGCCCAGCATACAGTATGTATAAATATATATATATATATATATATATACATATACAAGGCATGTTCTGGCTAATCCCAAATTCCCGGGATTGATAGTTCCAATCCTAGTTTTCAATCGCAGCCAATTTTAGGCTCATATCCCGGGATCCCCCCAAACCCCACAGCAGAGGACTATGCATACTTGCCTACCTGACCCTCTCCATGAGGGAGAAAATGCTCTGTTCCTGGACTTTCCTGGTAATGTATGATTGCCATCACCTGTGGTGAGCTAGTTAATTGATAAGAAAGGTGTTTAACCACAGGTGATGGCAATCATACATTACCAGGAAAGTCCAGGAACAGAGCATTTTCTCCCCCATGGAGAGGGTCAGGTAGGCAAGTATGCTATAAAGGTTACTCATTCTGTCCAGCAGAAAATGGAGCTTGTTCTCCAAATGTTTACATGGCTGTCCTCTAAGTTTATGAGCATGATGCATGTGTCAGCTGTATGTGCAGTGAAGCGTTCTACCTGGATCTACGAGGCACCTCCGTAGGCTCCATAGCTACAGCTCCCTTGCACTCTGAGCCCCATAAAATCATGGGGGGGGGGGGGGTAGGAAGGAATTGCCAAGCCATCTAAAGAAAGTGGAGAATAACGTTCTAATCGTTATTTATCGAGTACAGTCTATGACAGACATTCCCAACCTTCAGCACAGATGGTTAAATCAAAATAACTGAAGGACTAATTAAGTCACCTGTGCTTAAGCATGGCTATCACTAAAACCTGGACTGTTAGTTTGCCTTGAGGACCAAGCTTGGGAAATCCTGGTCTATGAAATGACAGCTAGGAGCTGATTGATTGCTTTGGGCAACTTCTCCTATTAATCTCTCTCCAAGGCTTGCTAAGGTACATTATACATTCAAGATATCGGAATCCCGCCACCTGTCAGAACACCGATACCAGAATCTTGAACAAGTCAACATCCTGACGCCGGAATCCCAAAGGCAAGTATAGCTGAGAGGGTTAGGATTTGGCTGCGTTGGGCGAGGGGTGTTAGGTTTAGGCACCACCCGGGTGGGGTTAGAGTTAGGTTGAGGGGGGTTAGGGTTAGGCATTACTAGGGATGGGGGTGAGGGTTTGGGGTAGGCTGCGGAAAGTGGAGGGTTAGGATTCAGGCACTGAGGGGCAGGAGCGCTTTAAGAGACGAAGGGGCTCCTTGTGCTGCCTCCTCTATTCGGGTCCCCTCCTCTCTGGGAGCGCTGTAGTGTCTGAGCACTAGAGCGCTCAGACTTTACTACACATGGACAGAGCTCTGTGAAAATGGTGCGGTGGCCATTTTCCCAGTGATTTCTCTACTGCGCATGTGCAGAACTCTGTGAAAATGGCCACGGCACCATTTTCACAGGGTTTTAACAGTGCCGGTGACGTCAGCATGGAACTTTGGAGGGGTGAGTATTAAAAAAAATGGCTACAGCGTGTGCGGTGTGGGCCCCCCTGGACTCAGGGGTCCATGTGCACCGCACACACTGCACCTATTATAGATACGCCAGTTCTAAGGGGGGAGGTTAGGCACTAAGGGGGAGGTTAGGTTTAGGCTGCGGTAAGGGAGGGTTAGGGGGTGGGGGGGTTAGAATACTTACCTCGTCCCTGTTGTGATCGTGACCATTAGGATTCCAATATCGGTAATGTTACTGCCAACATCCCGTCCGCCCATAGGCAAACGCAGGGGGGGTAGGTTCTGGTTGCCTGGAAACCCCCCTCCTCTTTGCAAGTGTCTCAAATTATAACAATAGCAATGGTATATAATATGAAGGTAGCTACCAGGAAGAAGAGGCAGGAGCCTTTCCCTGATATTCTGTGGGCTTTTGACACAGAATTTTCTACACAGTTGCATATTACTACTAATGTGTTACTGATAATGCTGCCGCTTCATCTACTACAGGGCTCTTTTGTACCGTTAATCAGGGCCGGTTCAAGCCCGCTCTGCGCCCCGGGCAGGAAATGGGGCGTGGCTTAATACAGGGGGCGTGGTCAGTTATGGCCCCTGTACATTAGTAGCACCGCTTGTATGCTGAGCGGTGCGCGATGACGTCATCGCGCACCGCACAGCAAAAGGTCCTCTCCACGAAGGGAAACTAGACTCGTAGCGTCTAGTTCCCTTCGTGGAGAGGACCTTGCTGTGCTGTGTGCGATGACGTCATCGCGCTCCGCTCAGCAAAGGTACTCTCCACGAAGGGAAACTAGACGCTACATGTCTAGTTCCCTTCACAGGGACACAGCGAACAGCAGAGGCGGACGGGGGACACAGCGGACGGGGGACACAGCGGGTAGCAGTGGCGGATCTTGCCATGGTGCGGCGCCCTCCGGATGGCGCCAGCACCCTCCGGAAGGCGGCGCCCTGGGCAAAAGTCCTGCTTGCCCGTGGCAAGATCCGCTACTGCCGTTAATACTCTACGTCGTGTCAGGACTCTCAGTGTAATAACGGAGGAAGGTTGGAATATTTTCTCTTAAATCAGCTCCAGCATGTTTTCCATAGCCTGTAACTGGCTAGTTTCCATTTATCTCTTCTCCGCTGCGTGCATCAGAACAGCAATAATGCAGCTTTCACACATGTAATTGCTTCTGTCATCACCTCTAAAGGTGTGTCTCTGATCAATACCTTGGAATTGAGAATGACTTGAGTGTTTACTTTTCGCTTAACTGCTCATACTCTGCGCCCTTGTTCCCCTGTCATCTGCTTGTGTCGTCCTTCTGCCTATTATTTCCCAGGCGCGTCCGCCGTCCTATCTCACATCGATTGGCTTTTTGTTTATCTATATTTATTTTTCTATTAATATAAAATAATGTACTTTGATCTTTCCTCAATATCTTACTGATCAACTTTACATAACATAGGGCCTAATTCAGAGTTGATTGCAGCAGCAAATTTGTTAGCAGTTGGGCAAAACCATGTGCACTGCAGTTGGGGCAGATGTAACATGTGCAGAGAGAGTTAGATTTGGGTGGGGTGTGTTCAAACTGAAATCTGAATTGCAGTGTAAAAATAAAGCAGCCAGTATTTACCCTGCACAGAAACTAAATAACCCACCCAAATCTAACTCTCTCTGCAAATGTTATATCTGCCACACCTGCAGCGCACATGTGGGGTCATTCCGAGTTGATCGCTCACTAGCTAGTTTTAGCAGCCGTGCAAACGCTATGCCACCGCCCACTGGGGAGTGTATTTTAGCCTAGCAGAAGTGAGAACGCATGTGCAGCCGAGCTCTGCAAAAACAGTTTGTGCAGTTTCAGAGTAACTCTGAACCTACTCAGCGCTTGCGATCACTTCAGCCTATTCATGTCCGGATTTGACGTCACACACTCGCCCAGCCACACCTGCGTTTTTACAGACACGCCTGTGTTTTTGCAAACACTCCCTGAAAACGGTCAGTTGACACCCAGTAACGCCCCCTTCCTGTCAATCTTCTTGTGGTCGTCAGTGCGACTGAAAACTTCGCTACAACCGGTGCACAACCACAACGAGCTTTGTTCCCATACATCGTGCGTGCGCATTGCGGGGCCTACGGATGTGCAGAAATGCAATTTTTTAGCCTGATCGCTGCGCTGCGAACAACGGCAGATAGCGATCAACTCAGAATGACCCCCACGGTTTTGCTCCTTAGCTAACAAATTTGCTGCTGCGATCAGATCTGGATTGCCCCCTTTGTCCATTCAATTTCACTATAATCTTATGGTTTATTTATATTTCCACTGCTTTAATATCTTTTCCTTGAATTGCTGATAACTTTAGCATTAAGGGCCTAATTCAGACCTGATCGCGGGTGGTCTTCTGTATGCCGGCGGTCGGGCTCCCGGCGCTCAGTATACCGGCGCCGGGAGCCCGACAGCCGGCATACCGACACTTATTTTCCCTCGTGGGGGTCCACGACCCCCATAGAAAGAGAATAAAATAGTGTGGCACGCGTAGCGCGCCACCGTGCCCGTAGCGTGGCGAGCGCAGCGAGCCCGCAAGGGGATCATTTGCGCTCGCCACGCTGTCGGTAAGCCGGCGGTTGGCCTCCCGGCGCCGGGATGCTGGTCGCCGGGAGCCCGACCGCCGGCCAGCCGTAGTGAACCCCTGATCGCAACAGCAAATTTGTTAACTAAGGGGCAAAACCATGGAGGTCATTCCGAGTTGATCGCTCACTGCCAATTTTCGCAGCAATCAGATAAAAAACACTGCAAAACTGCGCATGGGTATGCACCACAATGCGCAGGCAAATCGTACGGGTACAAAGAGGATCGGTGCTGTGTGATGGATTTAGCGAAGAATCCATTCGCACAGCCGAACGCAAGGAGATTGACAGAAAGAGGGCATTTATGGGTGTCAACTAACCGTTTTCTGGGAGTGTTTGGGAAAATGCAGGCGTGTCCAAGTGTTTGCAGGGCGGGTGCCTGACGTCAATTCCGGCACCAAAAAGACTGAAGTGATCGCAAGGGCTGAGTAAGTCCATACCTACTCAGAAACTGCTCAAAATGTTTTTGCTGTGCTCGGCTGCGAGCGATCAACTCGGAATGACCCCCCATGTGCACTGCAGGAGGGGCAATGTAACATGTGCAGAGAAAGTTAGATTTGGGTGGGGTGTGTTCGAGCTGAAATCTAAATTGCAGTATACAAATAAAGTAGCCAGTATTTACCTGCACAGAAACAATATAACCGACCCAAATCTAACTCTCTCTGCACATGTTACTTCTGCCCCACCTGCAGTGCGCGTGGCTTTGCCCGTTAGAGAACAAATTTGCTGCTGCGATCAGGTATGAATTAGTCTCTAGTACACATTAGGGGAGATGCATCATACTCTGGAGAGAGATAAAGTAGAGTAGTTACCCATAGCAGCTTCTAACTGTCATTTCAGAGAATTGTGCTAGGTCACAGGTTCTCAAACTCGGTCCTCAGGACCCCACACAGTGCATGTTTGCAGGTAACCCAGCAAGTGCACAGCTGTATTAATTACTCACTGACACATTTTAAAAGGTCCACAGGTGGAGCTAATTATTTCACTTGTGATTCTGTGAGGAGACCTGCAAAATATGCACTGTGTGGGGTCCTGAGGACCGAGTTTGAGAACCTATGAGCTAGATACATAACAGTTACAGTAGAATTGTATTGGCTCCCTTGGCAACTTCCTCGCTTTATCTCTGTCCAAGGCTTGATACATTGATACATTTTATGCATTGTCCTTTGCAACAATGATTCACTGGTTAATAATTTGACTCCATTCTTGGATGGTAAAGTATTGTACTCAATTAATGATATTACTAATATGTGAATTTAAAATCATTTAGATAGTTTGGGGTAAATTTACTAAGCAGGGTTTTGTGAATCACCGTCAATTACCAATAATTATTTTTACAATGGGATTTTGACCAAAATCACCACAAAACCGGTGTATCTACTGTATCTGGTCAATTAAAAGGAGAAGAATCACAATACACTTACTAGATAAAGAGGCAATCACTATGTATTAACAAGGAGGCAGATACTGTGACATAGGGAGTCATTCCGAGTTGATCGCTAGCTAAAAATGTTTGCTGCGCAGCGATGAAGCAAAAAAACGGCACTTCTGCGCATGCGTATGTGGCGCAATGCACACGCGTGACGTACTTTCACAACGGCCGATGCAGTTTTACACAAGGTCTAGCGAAGCTTTTCAGTCGCACTGCTGGCCGCAGAGTGATTGATAGGAAGAGGGCGTTTCTGGGTGTCAACTGACCGTTTTCAGGGAGTGTTCGAAAGAATGCAGGCATGCCAGGAAAAACGCAGGCATGGCTGGTCGAACGCAGGGCGTGTTTGTGACGTCAAATTCGGAACTGAACAGTCTGAAGTGATCGCAAGCGCTGAGTAGATCTGAAGCGACTCTGAAACTGCACAAATTTTTTTTTGTAGCCGCTCTGCGATCCTTTCATTCAGACTTCTGCTAAGCTAAAATACAATCCCAGAGAGCGGCGGCATAGCGTTTGCACGACTGCTAAAAACTACTAGCGAGCGAACAACTCGGAATGACCCCCACACTGTAGATCATTTTGTTATGGTGGAAATTCTATTTTATTAACAGATTTGAGGGAAAACAATTTTTTTTTATTAATTATATTTAATGGGTCAATAGTAATTAATTGTTTATTGGTCTTTAAACATGTTTTTTAATGACGTGGGAATCATTCCTTAGTTTGTGGTTATATAACTGGTACCCACATCATAAAATAGTAATTGCTTCCTTCATCGTAAAAACATTCCCCTTCTGCACATGTGCAGTTTGTAGTTTGCAGCCACATACAGAGATGCATCATCAGGTGCAAAGTTACTTGCTCTTTCTTGCATTGATCCCAGGTCCTATAAGTGTATTGTGATTCATCTCCTTCTGATTGGCCAGAAATCTGAAATATCATGCTTTTTAGCCAATCTCACCTAATTTAGCTCCTCGTCCACCTGATTTTTTTGGGCATACTTTACTTGTCAGCAGGATTGCAGCTTCTAACTCGCCGCTTAGTAAATTCAGGGATTCTACACTTGTAATCATAAAAACATCCATGGTCATTAATAATCAGAGAAGCTGCTAAGTAGATCAGTAACGGTGGCTTCATAGAGCGTGACGAGCCTGCATTACAATATAATTCATTTTTATTTGAGAGTCTCATATATCTTCACTTTTCTTCCTTTTAGCCAATTGACTGATAGTATTCAAAGGCATCCTTCCCCTTACCATAAAATTCATATAGCGCCTCTTCCTTTATTGTGCTTTCCCTTTGGCGATGATTTTTCGGATTTAATTTCGTCCAATTTAAAATAATAATAATTGGCTATGGCATGTGGGTCAACTCTCAGGTGATGACATCACTGACACTGGTGGGAGGGGTCAGAGTTCAGACCAACTGTCAGTAACTGTCATGTAGCTTTTACTTAGTAACTGTTTTTGGTTACTCTTGTCATTAGCCCCAATCCAGAGAGACAGTGATAAGTTTTGAAATATCCAGGATGCATTTTGCAGAAATACTTTGTGAAACCGTATGGTAAACTAACGGTCTCCATAGCAACTGCCCCAAGAGTGAAATCTCACACAAAGGGGGTCATTCTGACCCGATCGCGCTTCTTCGCAGCGATTGAGTCAGAACTGCGCAATGGCCGCATTGTGCAGGCACGTCATTGCCTGGCGACAGCACGAATGAAGAAAGCGCTCGCAGCGCCGACCGCAAGAAGATTGACAAAAGGAAGGCGGAACCGGGGCGGCAACTCACCGTTTTCGGGGAGTGGTGAGTCCAACGCAGGCGTGTCCAGGCGTTTGGAGGGCGGATGTCTGATGTCAATTCCGGGACCTGCATCACTGGAACGATCGCACAGTGTAAGTAACTCTTACCCTGGTCTTCTTTTACAGGAAACTTTTTTTGCATAGCAGGGCTGCACAAGCGTACTGCTATGCAGATATACACTCCCCCATAGGCGGCGTCTAGTTGATCGCATGGGCAGCAAAAAGTTGCTACGTGCGATCAACTCGGGATGACCCCCAGAGTAAGTGCACATTTTGTGCAGTCCTGGTGTATTGGAGAATCTCTGGATTTGGAGCTGTGGATGTTCACAGTTATCGATCAGATAACTGTTGTATTTTTTTATGACTTGTGAGCTGCCATTGTGTTTCCATTCTTACAAATAAATCTGGTACTTTGCTGTAAAGGGACTCATCACACTATTACCTATGTTTCAATAATGTATTCCTAACAAAACTGTAACATTTTGGTTTGTAGCATTTAAATGTGTATATAACCAAATACTAAGTAGTGCTTAGTACTGTATATACGGAGACTTAAGGGGGGTACTCACGGAGCGATATTCTAAGCAATCTGACTAGATAGCTTAGAATTTCAGCATTATCGCTCTGTGTGTACCACCTACAGCGATAGTGATGCGCAGCCCCACGCATCGCTATCGCTGCTGCTAGATTGGCCTGCATGCTGGGTGAAATGAGCGCCCCCCCCGTCTCCCCCTGCACGCTCAGCACACATCGCGCTGTGCTGAGCGGCGGGAGAGATGTGTGCTGAGCGGTTCGCTCAGCACACATCTCTCCCACATCGTCCCGTCTATATGGGCCTTTAGATTGATGGATTGCACCAAGGATGTCTTCCAAAGGCTCTTTCTCCCTGATTTTCCTCCACCACAGAAACTCAGGTAGCAGGATTGAGGTGGCATCTCACTGTACCTTTGTGATTTTTGTTACTCCACGTGGCCGACCACAGACATTCTTTTGACATGCTCTGTGTGGGCGCCGCTGTCTGGTGCGATGAGATGGTAACTGCCATTTACGTGCAGGTGTTTGAAGCCTGATTCTTCTAGTCGTCTTGTGGTCTTCATTTACCATGCCAGGTTACTGATAAAAAGACAAACAACAGGTAGTCCCAGGATGCCCCATTAACATCAAAGTACCATAAATACGGGATCCGTTCAATTTGCCGGCTGCCGGGATCTCAGTGGTCAGGATGCCGACGCCAGTGCCAGACGACAATGCCATCAGCCGGAAAACCGGTGCACAGGGGCTATTTCCACTCATGGATGTCCACGACACCCATAGAGTGGGAAAAGAACCTGTGGTGAGTGCAGCTCGCCACCGAGACCGCAGTGTGGCAAGCGCAGCGAGCCTGCAAGAGGACTCGCACCACTCGCCCCGCTGCCGGCATTCTGCCAGGCGGAATGCCATTGTTGGGATACAAACAGTCGAAATCCCTTCCCTAGGGCATAGCTACCATAGGTACAGGGAGTGCAGCTGCTATGGGGTCTAGAGCTGAGAGGGGTCCACCTTCCCTGTCACAGTTACATGTGTTATATACAGGGTGTAGCTACCATAGGTGCAGAGGGTGCAGCTGCTATTGGGTCTAGAGCTGAGAGGGACCACCTTCCCTGTCACAGTTTCATGTGTTATATACAGGGTGTAGCTACCATAGGTGCAGGGAGTACATCTGCTATGGGGCCCAGAGCTGAGAGGGGCCACCTTCCCTGTCACAGTTTCATGTGTTATATACAGGGTGTAGCTACCATAGGTGCAGGGAGTGCAGCTGCTATGGGGCCCAGAGCTGAGAGGGACCACCTTCCCTGTCACAGTTACATGTGTTATATACAAGGGTGTAGCTACCATAGGTGCTGGGAGTGCAGCTGCTATGGGGCCCAGAGCTGAGAGGGGCCACCTTCCCTGTCACAGTTACATGTGTTATATACAGGGTGTAGCTACCATAGGTGCAGAGAGTGCAGCTGCTATGGGGCCCAAAGCTAAGAGGAGCCATCTTCCCTGTCACAGTTACATGTGTTATTTACAGGGTGTACCATAGGTGCAGGCAGTGCAGCTGCTATGGGGCCCAGAGGTGAGAGGGGCCACCTTCCCTGTCATAGTTACATGTGTTATATACAGGGTGTAGCTACCATAGGTGCAGGGAGTACAGCTGCTATGGGGCCCAGAGCTGAGAGGGACCACCTTCCCTGTCACAGTTACATGTGTTATATACGGGGTGTAGCTACCATAGGTGCAGGGAGTGCAGCTGCTATGGGGCCCAGAGCTGAGAGGGACCACCTTCCCTGTCACAGTTACATGTGTTATATACAAGGGTATAGCTACCATAGGTGCTGGGAGTGCAGCTGCTATGGGGCCCAGAGCTGAGAGGGGCCACCTTCCCTGTCACAGTTACATGTGTTATATACAGGGTGTAGCTACCATAGGTGCAGAGAGTGCAGCTGCTATGGGGCCCAGAGCTGAGAGGAGCCATCTTCCCTGTCACAGTTACATGTGTTATTTACAGGGTGTAGCTACCATAGGTGCAGGCAATGCAGCTGCTATGGGGTCTAGAGCTGAGAGGGGCCACCTTCCCTGTCACATTTACATGTGTTATATACAGGGTGTAGCTACCATAGGTGCAGGGAGTGCAGCTGCTATGGGGCCCAGAGCTCAGAGGGGCCACCTTCCCTGTCACAGTTACATGTGTTATATACAGGGTGTAGCTACCATACGTGCAGAGAGTGCAGCTGCTATGGGCCCCAGAGCTGAGAGGGGCCACCTTCCCTGTCACAGTTACATGTGTTATATACAAGGGTGTAGCTACCATAGGTGCTGGGAGTGCAGCTGCTATGGGGCCCAGAGCTGAGAGGGCCACCTTCCCTGTCACAGTTACATGTGTTATATACAGGGTGTAGCTACCATAGGTGCAGAGAGTGCAGCTGCTATGGGGCCCAGAGCTGAGAGGGGCCACCTTCCCTGTCACAGTTACATGTGTTATATACAGGGTGTAGCTACCATAGGTGCAGAGAGTGCAGCTGCTATGGGCCCCAGAGCTGAGAGGGGCCACCTTCCCTGTCACAGTTACATGTGTTATATACAAGGGTGTAGCTACCATAGGTGCTGGGAGTGCAGCTGCTATGGTGCCCAGAGCTGAGAGGGGCCACCTTCCCTGTCACAGTTACATGTGTTATATACAGGGTGTAGCTACCATAGGTGCAGAGAGTGCAGCTGCTATGGGGCCCAAAGCTAAGAGGAGCCATCTTCCCTGTCACAGTTACATGTGTTATTTACAGGGTGTACCATAGGTGCAGGCAGTGCAGCTGCTATGGGGCCCAGAGGTGAGAGGGGCCATCTTCCCTGTCATAGTTACATTTGTTATATACAGGGTGTAGCTACCATAGGTGCAGGGAGTACAGCTGCTATGGGGCCCAGAGCTGAGAGGGACCACCTTCCCTGTCAGTTACATGTGTTATATACAGGGTGTAGCTACCATAGGTGCAGGGAGTGCAGCTGCTATGGGGCCCAGAGCTGAGAGGGACCACCTTCCCTGTCACAGTTACATGTGTTATATACAAGGGTGTAGCTACCATAGGTGCTGGGAGTGCAGCTGCTATGGGGCCCAGAGCTGAGAGGGGCCACCTTCCCTGTCACAGTTACATGTGTTATATACAGGGTGTAGCTACCATAGGTGCAGAGAGTGCAGCTGCTATGGGGCCCAGAGCTGAGAGGAGCCATCTTCCCTGTCACAGTTACATGTGTTATTTACAGGGTGTAGCTACCATAGGTGCAGGCAATGCAGCTGCTATGGGGTCTAGAGCTGAGAGGGGCCACCTTCCCTGTCACATTTACATGTGTTATATACAGGGTGTAGCTACCATAGGTGCAGGGAGTGCAGCTGCTATGGGGCCCAGAGCTCAGAGGGGCCACCTTCCCTGTCACAGTTACATGTGTTATATACAGGGTGTAGCTACCATAGGTGCAGAGAGTGCAGCTGCTATGGGCCCCAGAGCTGAGAGGGGCCACCTTCCCTGTCACAGTTACATGTGTTATATACAGGGTGTAGCTACCATAGGTGCCGGCAGTGCAGCTGCTATGGGGCCAGAGCTGAGAGGGGCCACCTTCCCTGTCACAGTTACATGTGTTATATACAAGGTGTAGCTACCATAGGTGCAGGGAGTGCAGCTGCTATGGGGCCCAGAGCTGAGAGGGGCCACCTTCCCTGTCACAGTTACATGTGGTATATACAAGGGTTTAGCTACCATAGGTGGAGGCAGTGCAGCTGCTATGGGGCCAGAGCTGAGAGGGTCCACCTCCCCTGTCACAGTTACATGTGTTATATACAGGGTGTAGCTACCATAGGTGCAGGGAGTGCAGCTGCTATGGGGCCCAGAGCTGAGAGGGGCCACCTTATGTCCTCTGACTGAAAATGCGTCTTAGTCGCAATGCAATATAACTAGGATGCAAGAGGAGACTGCGCTGATTAATGTGATACAGTACATGACACTTGTATATTGTGTGTGACTGAGACTGTATATGGAGCACAACAGAACTTGTATTGGGAAAAATCTGCCACTGCTGCATTGTTGCACTTCGTGTACAGACTCAGAGCCTTATTCGAACACAGAGATACACGTGTCATAGATGTGTTTTGTCAAAAGAAAAGCAAAAAAGATGCCCAATGCTATAGGATCCTCATGCGACCTGGCATGCCAAGAGGGGCTATTTGGCGTGACTGGCACTGCAGCAAAGATGTATGAGGACATATCTGTATGTTGTAATGTGAATTTGGGGGACCATGTTGCTTAATGTATTCTGGCAGCCCTACAGTGTGACATAATGTGAATTAGGGTCCTACTATGGTTCATAAAATAAATTAGAGCTAGAGCACTACTATAGGCCATAACATTACCTAAACTGCTATGGTTCGGAAAATATACCAGGGCACTATAACGGGCATAACATTAACAACTGCTGTGGAGAGGTGTCTAGGACAGCCTGTACAATGACAGAAGCTGATTGGCTGGTACTTTATCTCTTTCCACTTTATCTCTCTTTGAGAGTTGTTAAATCTCACCTTTAATCCTTTTACTATTACGTATGTTACCACTTGTGGACGTGGACTGCTTGATGACTTCTCACATAAACCTGCAGTAATCACATGAAAACATTGATGACATTGGACACGGTAGAGTCTGGTTTGCAGGATGAATGCTCCCTGTTACACTGCACGTTATAGCCAGTAGCCTGACAGTTACCTATCGAATGGGGAAGATGCATTAGGTTCTAATGACCCGTGGGCCTTTTTTCCCTTTTTCCTCTGTTGTCACAATTGGAAAGAAAACAGTCAGTGATCTACTGTATTGATGTAGAAATGAAGCTAGTATGTTCACAGTAAATAGGAATTCTGCTTCCTTTTCTATCAAAGTGACCTATATTGCAATAGACTACAGGATACTAAGGACTTTAATTAAACCTTGAGACCTATGTTGTGCTATTAATGGAACCTGAAAGTACAATTCCACTTTAAAAGAAGCCCTTTAAATTGCCTGCACCCCATACATGAATAGAGGACAACCTTCCCTTTTATAATGAGGGCAGAGCAAACCCTAGAATGATAACTTGAATCTGGAGCTTTTGGAATATTTGGGCAGATGTATTAAGCCTGGTGAAGGCATAAAGGAGAGATAAACCAGTGATAAGTGCAAGGTGATAACGCCCCAGCCAATCAGCTCCGATATGTAATTTGATAGTTACAGATGGGTCCATGTTTATCTTGACCTTTAATAGGATTAACTAAGACTAGTCAATTGGACTTAATCCCCTGCTGTATTGTATTGCAGCTGAGAACAATAGATGAAGGGTTTATGCTAATAATCATGTTGTGCCTAGGCGCAGCAAACTAGTCAAGATAACAGTGGACCCATCTGTATGAGCTGATTGGCTGGTGCGTTATCACCTTGCACTTTTCACCGCTTTATCACTTCTTTATGCCTTCTCCAGGCTTAATACATCTGCCCCAATCTTTCCAGTTGACTGATAGTGGATTATATCCAGGGGTGGATTTTGGGGTCTAGCTACCCCTAGTTGTCACATTATTAATATCATATTGTACTAGACAATCCCATCATTATTAAACTTGCTGGAAAAATGTCCAAAGATCTACAGGCAATGGACCTAACACTTAATTTTACATGTTCTAAACACATTGGACAAGATGTAATGAAGTACAAGTTCGGCGGCTGTGTTGGGAAGCCGGCCAAACTCCGACATTTTTATTAAGTGGGTAATCATGTACAAGGCCATTAAGTTTTAGAAAAAGTAATTTGAAAATAAAAAGTTCTCAGTGCCACTTACAACTGTAAGAACCTGGAAACAATCCTTGTAGAATACGCTCTATGAGTTCTGTATAAATATTCATTACACAGTACTTACCTGTAAGGCTGTTCCGGTGAAGAGCACCATGGACAGGTACTGTAAGCTGCAGTAACACGTAGCAGCAGGCTTCCTGTCACATACACATTGTGGCACTGCCAGCTTCACCCCCTTTAGGTCAGGTTCAACTCTCAATGTCTTCAGACAGTCAAGGCATCCCAATGTCACCTACCTGCAGCACAATTTACTGCCCTTCAGGCAATCAGTCAACCAGGGCTCTGATGTAGGAGGGCCTGCTGTAAGCCCATCAACAAGTAGAACCCCTAGGCTTGTGCCTAACATGCCTGGTGGGAAATCCACCATCGGTCATAACTGCTGCAGGCGTTCAGTTCTCCTAGGGTGAAAACCCCACATTTCAATTATGACTATGGCATTTAATGAAAAAAAAAACTTCTTATAGACTTTATTTATCCTTAAATTATCACCTTAGAAGCAGAACAGATACATTTGGCGCTGTAGCGCATACTTTGAGACCAATTAAAAGCCGCCATGTTCGCTCTTTTGTGACAAAAGAAAGTTCTGCGTATTGGGAAGGATATGCTACTGGAGGGGAAAGACCATAATAATAATAAACCAGTAACAATCGTAAAGAGATCGGGGTCTGAATGTTTCCGCACCGGCGCACAATATTACATCATGGCCCTCATTCCGAGTTTTTCCGCTCGCAAGCTGCTTTTAGCAGCATTGCACACGCTAAGCCGCAGCCTACTGGCAGTGAATCTTAGCTTAGCAAAATTGCGAACGAAAGATTCTCAAAATTGTGAATAGAAATTTCTTAGCAGTTTCTGAGTAGCTCTGGACTTTCTCTGCCACTGCGATCAGTTCAGTGCTTGTCGTTCCTGGTTTGACGTCACAAACACACCCAGCGTTCGCCCAGGCACTCCCCCGTTTCTTCAGCCACTCCCGCGTTTTTCCCAGAAACGGCAGCGTTTTTTCACACACTCCCATAAAACGTCCAGTTTCCGCCCAGAAACACCCACTTCCTGTCAATCACACAACGATCACAGAACGAAGAAAAAACCTTGTAATGCCGTGAGTAAAATACCAAACGTCTTAGCAAATTTACTTGGCGCAGTCACAGTGTGAACATTGCGCATGCGCAATTAGCGGAAAATCGCTGCGATGCGAAGAAAATTACCGAGCGAACAACTCGGAATGAGGGCCCATATTCTTAAACCTAACAGAAACTTTATTGCCAGTTTTATTTAGTTTTTAGTTTTTTTTCTACAGACTAAAGTATACTTATTACAGAACTGAGAAAGGTTATGCCAGTTGCATCAAGGGAAAAGTGCACATTGCTTACAATTAAATGGGATGTAATTGAAGTCTAGAGTAGCTGTTGCGTTCAGTGATTATGCTCAGTCATTGCGCTGAATACCAGATAGAGCCGCGAGATTGCATATTCATCTATTCACTCATCTATTCAAACGGTTTGATGAAAGACATTGTCTGAATTTATCCTGGTTCATGGCTGTCAAAAAGTCAATTTTGGATCAACTTCATTTCATATACAGGTATATAATATTATTCATACGCTTATGTTTTGCCTTCTTGTAATCAGGAGTTGCTTTTTCTGTGAGTGCTTATATATTAGTCAAAATACATGTACAAATGAGTGTCTTCATTGGGGAAAAAAAGATTTCGAAAATCCATTTTTAGAGGAATTTATTTAATACATACAGATCAACAATTGCCATTTATGTTTAAATATGCTACCTGATTCTTATAAATTATAGCTAACAGTTGGTTCATCTTTACTCTGTACACAACCACTGCTAAGGGTCCTAATACTCCCTGGAGGGAATATATATTCCCCTTAGCTAGAGATGTGCATGGACCCCCGTGGTCTGGATTCAACTTTGTGTTTTAGTTTTCAAATCCACACTAAAGTGTTTTGGTTTTTTTTCGGATTTACATTTCAGTTTGATTCAAAAAATCTATAATCATTGAAAAAAATTGATTCAAAAATTCAATAAAACAGCTAAAATCATGTAATTTTTTAAATCCAAAATCCGAACCTTTGGAAGATCCGATCCGAGTCCCTGTTCGGCTCTTCCCGCGATTCGGAATTCGGATTTTAAATCAGGAGATCTGGACCGGGTTTTGCTTCGGTTCGGATCCACAAAAAGTGGCTGAATTCAGATTTCTGGAGAACAGAACCACACATTTCTACTCTTAGGGGGTCATTCCGAGTTGATCGCTCGCTAGCTAGTTTTAGAAGCCGTGCAAGCGCTATGCCGCCGCCCACTGGGGAGTGTATTTTAGCTTAGCAGAAGTGCGAACGCTTGTGCAGCCGAGCTCTGCAAAAACAGTTTGTGCAGTTTCAGAGTAGCTCTGATCCTACTCAGCACTTGCGATCACTTCAGCCTATTCGTGTCCGGATTTGACGTCATACACTCGCCCAGCGAACGCCCAGCCACGCCTGCATTTTTTCAGACATGCCTGCATTTTTGCAAACACTCCCTGAAAACAGTCACTTGACACCCAGAAACGCCCCCTACCTGTCAATCTTCTTGCGGCCGTCAGTGCCACTGTAAACTTCGCTACAACCTGTGCACAACCACAACGGGCTTTTTACCCGTACGACGCGCGTGCGCATTGCGGCCCATACGCATGCGCAGAAATGCAGATTTTCACCTGATCGCTGCGCTGTGAAAATCGGCAGCGAGCGATCAACTCGGAATGACTCCCTTAGTGGACAGAAATACTTGGAGAATAGGGTATTGAGATTTGTTTGTGCAGTGTCCGGTTCTCAATGTACACTCCTCTCTGTGTTGTGTGCAGGTTTCAGTAGCGGATCTTGCCACGGGCAAGCAGGACTTTTGCCCGGGGCGCCGCCATCTGTGCTGCCCGCTGTAAAGGGAAACTAGACGCTACGCGTCTAATTTCCATTCCTGGAGAGGACCTTCACTGTAATGATGTGCGGTGCGCGTTGACATCATTGCGCACCGCACAGCAAAGGTCCTCTCCACGAAGGGAACTAGACGCTTAGCGTCTAGTTTACCTGCGTGGAGAGGACCTTTGCTGTGCGGTGCGCGATGACGTCATCGCGCACCGCATATCCTACAACAGTACAGGGGGCGTAACTGACCACGCCCCTTGTATGAAGCCATGCCCCTTAATGCCGCTCGGGGCGCCAGAAGCCCCCGGAACCGGCCCTGGCAGGTTTACAGAGTGAAGGGTGGTGGCAGACGGGGAGATAGTGGGTGTTGCCTAGAGGGTACTAGGGTGTTTTCCTGGGGCTCATAACTATGTCCCAATCTCTTCATATCCATGGCCCAATCTTAGCCTGCTTAAAGGTAGCTGAAGGTGACTGCAAGGGCCAGTATATTCCTACGGTGGTTACACCTCCTCGTCTTGTTTGCATAGGACTAGCTTTTACAAAGGCTGCAACTGGGAGGCCAAGAGGTGGGCATAAAAAAAAGGGGGTGGGCATAAAAATGGGAACATCTGAGGTTTGACACGGGCATCAAGAGAGTAAAAACACTCTTCTGCGCACTGTGCGTAACTTCACTGTGCCATTGTTTCCGTCATTTCTACATACGCTGTTCCTTTAACAATTTTTAAAATTCATAAAAACCTACTTTCATCATCTGCAATCAAAATATATTTCCAAGCAACACGTCCAACATCCAGAACATCCAGTGAAGTCCGTACAGAAAGATTACTATAAAAAGATTTGTATGTCAACATGTTATGTTAAATTAAGTATAATTTAATGTGATTACGGCCATTATTTTGAACTCTACAAGAGCAGGGAGCTCATTGCAGGCAAAAAGCAGGAGGTAAAAAGCATCATGACAAAAGAATAATTCTAAACATTTCTATTTGATAAAAATGCAGATGTCACTTTTATCTATGGTTTTATCAGCTGAATATTTTACACATTTTATTAGTAATTGTTTCCCATTATAGAAGAACCCTGCCTAAAGGTAGAGTGTCCCTAATAGGCGGTGGCAAACGCAGGATTTAGCGAGGGGGGGTTTACGACTTTCCGTGGGTGTGTATGTATATGTGCATGTATGTGTAATACATACATACATACATACATACACAAACACACACATATACACAAGCACACATCCATACATACATACTGTACATACACCAGTGCACAAACACACAGGCATACTGTACATACAAATACACACATAAACACTGGCTTCACACTTACATGATCCATCAGGGGCTGGGAGCAAAAGGACGGCATAGTGAGGACAGAGGGAGCTGCTATTGCTGAGAATGCCCAGCCAGCAGCTCCCCCGGGACATTCTGTAAGCAGAGAGCTCCACAGCTCTCTCTTGCTGCTGCAGCTCCGCGATGAAAGCTGTCTCCGTCTCAAAATATAAATCTCATCGGGGGGGGGGGGGGGGTTTGCAGGTACTCGGAAGCCCCCCATGCGTGCGCCACTGCTAATAGTCAATGGCCACACAAGCGCAATACAGCCATCTCCTTGGCGATAAACAAGCAATGGATTAGGATGAGCAGTCACAATATGACTTTGATGGTAAATTAATCTGATATGGCTGTGAAAACGGACATCTTTTGTCCCGAAGTTGAGGCTAATGCTGGGTACACTCTGGCTGATATATTGGGCGTTCTATTGAACTGCTGATATATTGCTGGCCCGTCGGCCAGTGTGTACCAACTATATGTCTGTGAATGCCGTCATTCACAAACATATCTCGTCGGCCCTGCAGCACACACGATGACCAATATACAGTATCTATAAATATATTGGTGCATCGTTGTGTGTGTGTGTGGGCATTCAGCCGACCGCCCGTACACATGCCGTAGCAGCCGGCGGTGATTGACGGCTGAACTGTCCGGTTGCGTGTAAATGCCGGGCCAGATCGTGATGTCAGTCATGATGGATTGCGCAGTGTGTAGGCGCAACACAGTGCCCGATCCAGCTATAGATATATCTGCAGATCCATTGATCTGCAGATATATTCACCAGTGTGTGCCCAAGCTTAAGAGATCTATTTAATAAGCCTAGGAGAGAGATAAAGTTCCTGCAAATCAGCTCCTAACTGCCATGTTACAGGCTGAGTTTGAAACTGACAGCTAGGAACTGATTTGTTGGTACTTCAGCTCTCTCTACTTTATCTCTCTCCAGTGTTTAGTAACTAGACTCCTAAAACAGGTTTTGTTTAGCTTGTAATGTTTTTCCTAAGGTAGAGGCTTTGTACATAAAAATCTTGCCATCTTACACTTCTCTTTAAATGTCTGTTAGCAACACATGGGGGCAAATTTACTAAGATGGGAGTTCTATTTAAGATGGGATTTTGCCCATAGCAACCAATCAGATTCCATGTATTATGTTCTAGAAGGTGCTAGATAAATGAGAACTAGAATCTGATTGGTTTCTATGGGCAACATCCCATCTTAAATAGAACTCCCATCTTAGTAAATTTACCCCAAGGTCTTTATCTCTGATGGCACTACTGGGATTATCCAGGTGTGATTATCCTGTATGGACTTCTGTTCCTCTTTGGCCACTTTAGTCTATATGATTGCTTTCCTTACTGAATGAGGACGTATGTCTTCCCTTAATGTGGGTTACCATTAGTGATGAGCGGGTTCGGTTTCTCGGAAACCGAACCCCCCCGAACTTCACCTTTTTTACACGGGTCCGAGGCAGGTTAGAACCTTCCCGCCTTGCTCGGCTAACCCGAGCGCGCCCGAACGTCATCATACCGCTGTCGGATTCTCGCGAGATTCGGATTCTATATAAGCAGCCGCGCGTCGCCGCCATTTTCACTCGTGCATTGGAGATGATAGGGAGAGGACGTGGCTGGCGTTCTCTCCGTTTATTGTAGAAGTTGATTGGTTTATTTCTTATTTGTGGGGAGGATTGGGGAGCAGCTGTTAGGAGGAGGACAGTGCAGAGTTTTGCTGATAAGTGACCACCAGTTTTTATCCGTTCTCTGCCTGAAAAAAACGCTCCATACCATATCTGTGCTCAGTGTGCTGCATAATATATCTGTGCTGAGTGCTCACACTGCTTAATTGTGGGGACTGGGGAGCAGCTATAGCAGGAGTACAGTGCAGAATTTTGCTGACAGTGACCACCAGTATACGTTGTCTGCCTGAAAAACACTCCATATCTGTGCTCAGTGTGCTGCTTTATTGTGGGGACTGGGGACCACCAGTTTAATTAATATTATATAGGAGGAGTACAGTGCAGAGTGCACTGCTGTACCTACCTCTGTGTCGTCGACTCGTCATCCATTAAGTATACTATCCATCTACATTCTATACCTGTGGTGCATTTTAGACAGTTTTGCAGTTTGCTGACACAGTGTCCACCAGTATACTATATATACTATAGCAGTACGGTAGGCCACTGCTGTACCTACCTCTGTGTCGTCACTCGTCATCCATTAAGTATACTATCCATCTACATTGTATACCTGTGGTGCATTTTAGTTTTGCAGTTTGCTGACAATGTCCATCAGTATACTATATAAATACTTATAGCAGTACGGTAGGCCACTGCTGTACCTACCTCTGTGTCGTCACCCATTAAGTATACTATCCATCCACATTCTAAACCTGTGGTGCATTTTAGTTTTGCAGTTTGCTGACAGTGTCCACCAGTATACTATATATAGCAGTACGGTAGGCCACTGCTGTACCTACCTCTGTGTCGTCACTCGTCATCCATTAAGTATACTATCCATCTACATTCTATACCTGTGGTGCATTTTAGTTTTGCAGTTGCTGACAGTGTCCACCAGTATACTATATATATATACTTATAGCAGTACGGTAGGCCACTGCTATACCTACCTCTGTGTCGTCATCCATAAGTATACTATCCATCTACATTCTATACCTGTGGTGCATTTTAGTTTTGCAGTTTGCTGACAGTGTCCACCAGTATACTATATATAGCAGTACGGTAGGCCACTGCTGTACCTACCTCTGTGTCGTCACTCGTCATCCATTAAGTATACTATCCATCTACATTCTGTACCTGTGGTGCATTTTAGTTTTGCAGTTTGCTGACAGTGTCCACCAGTATACTATATATATACTTATAGCAGTACGGTAGGCCACTGCTGTACCTACCTCTGTGTCGTCATCCATTAAGTATACTATCCATCTACATTCTATACCTGTGGTGCATTTTAGTTTTACAGTTTGCTGACAGTGTCCACCAGTATACTATATATAGCAGTACGGTAGGCCACTGCTGTACCTACCTCTGTGTCATCACTCGTCATCCATGAAGTATACTATCCATCTACATTCTATACCTGTGGTGCATTTTAGTTTTGCAGTTTGCTGACAGTGTCCACCAGTATACTATATATATATACTTATAGCAGTACGGTAGGCCACTGCTGTACCTACCTCTGTGTCATCATTCATTAAGCATACTATCCATCTACATTCTATACCTGTGGTGCATTTTAGTTTTGCAGTTTGCTGACAGTGTCCACCAGTATACTATATATTGCAGTACGGTAGGCCACTGCTGTACCTATCTCTGTGTCGTCACTCATCATCCATTAAGTATACTATCCATCTACATTCTATACCTGTGGTACATTTTAGTTTTGCAGTTTGCTGACAGTGTCCACCAGTATACTATATATAGCAGTACGGTAGGCCACTGCTGTACCTACCTCTGTGTCATCACTCGTCATCCATTAAGTATACTATCCATCTACATTCTATACCTGTGGTGCATTTTAGTTTTGCAGTTTGCTGATAGTGTCCACCAGTATACTATATATATACTTATAGCAGTACGGTAGGCCACTGCTGTACCTACCTCTGTGTCGTCACTCGTCATGCATTAAGTATACTATCCATCTACATTCTATACCTGTGGTGCATTTTAGTTGTGCGCAGTAAATATAGTAGTAGGCCATTGCTATTGATACTGGCATATAATTCCACACATTAAAAAATGGAGAACAAAAATGTGGAGGTTAAAATAGGGAAAAATCAAGATCCACTTCCACCTCGTGCTGAAGCTGCTGCCACTAGTCATGGCCGAGACGATGAAATGCCATCAACGTCATCTGCCAAGGCCGATGCCCAATGTCATAGTAGAGAGCATGTAAAATCCAAAACAAAAAAGTTCAGTAAAATGACCCAAAAATCAAAATTAAAAGCGTCTGAGGAGAAGCGTTAACTTGCCAATATGCCATTTACGACACGGAGTGGCAAGGAACGGCTGAGGCCCTGGCCTATGTTCATGGCTAGTGGTTCAGCTTCACATGAGGATGGAAGCACTCATCCTCTCGCTAGAAAAAAGAAAAGACTTAAGCTGGCAAAAGCACAGCAAAGAACTGTGCGTTCTTCTAAATGACAAATCCCCAAGTAGAGTCCACTTGTGTCGGTTGCGATGCCTGACCTTCCCAACACTGGACGGGAAGAGCTTGCGCCTTCCACCATTTGCACGCCCCCTGCAAGTGCTGGAAGGAGCACCCGCAGTCCAGTTCCTGATAGTCAAATTGAAGATGCCACTGTTGAAGTACACCAGGATGAGGATATGGGTGTTGCTGGCGCTGGGGAGGAAATTGACAAGGAGGATTCTGATGGTGAGGTGGTTTGTTTCAGTCAGGCACCCGGGGAGACACCTGTTGTCCGTGGGATGAATATGGCCATTGACATGCCTGGTCAAAATACAAAAAAAAATCAGCTCTTCGGTGTGGAATTATTTCAACACAAATGCGGACAACAGTTGTTAATCCGTGTGTTGCCTTTGTCAAGCTGTAATAAGTAGGGGTAAGGACGTTAACCATCTCGGAACATCCTCCCTTATACGTCACCTGCAGCGCATTCATCATAAGTCAGTGACAAGTTCAAAAACTTTGGGTGACAGAGGAAGCAGTCCACTGACCACTGAATCCCTTCCTCTTGTAACCAAGCTCCTGCAAACCACACCACCAACTCCCTCAGTGTCAATTTCCTCCTTACCCAGGAAAGCCAATAGTCCAGCTGGCCATGTCACTGTCAAGTCTGACGAGTCCTCTCCTGCCTGGGATTCCTCCGATGCATCCTTGAGTGTAACGCCTACTGCTGCTGGCGCTGCTGTTGTTGCTGCTGGGAGTCGATCGTCATCCCAGAGGGGAAGTCGGAAGACCACTTGTACTACTTCCAGTAAGCAATTGACTGTCCAACAGTCCTTTGCGAGGAAGATGAAATATCACAGCAGTCATCCTGCTGCAAAGCAGATAACTCAGGCCTTGGCAGCCTGGGCGGTGAGAAACGTGGTTCCGGTATCCATCGTTAATTCAGAGGCAACTATAGACTTGATTGAGGTACTGTGTCCCCGGTGCCAAATGCCATCTAGGTTCCATTTCTCTAGGCAGGCGATACCGAAAATGTACACAGACCTCAGAAAAAGACTCACCAGTGTCCTAAAAAATGCAGTTGTACCCAATGTCCACTTAACCACGGACATGTGGACAAGTGGAGCAGGGCAGACTCAGGACTATATGACTGTGACAGCCCACTGGGTAGATGTATTGCCTCCCGCAGCAAGAACAGCAGCGGCGGCACCAGTAGCAGCATCTCGCAAACGCCAACTCGTTCCTAGGCAGGCTACGCTTTGTATCACCGCTTTCCAGAAGAGGCACACAGCTGACAACCTCTTACGGCAACTGAGGAAGATCATCGCAGAATGGCTTACCCCAATTGGACTCTCCTGGGGATTTGTGACATCGGACAACGCCAGCAATATTGTGCGTGCATTACATCTGGGCAAATTCCAGCACGTCCCATGCTTTGCACATGCCTTGAATTTGGTGGTGTAGAATTATTTAAAAAACGACAGGGGCGTGCAAGAGATGCTGTCGGTGGCCCGAAGAATTGCGGGCCAATTTCGGCATTCAGGCACCGCGTACAGAAGACTGGAGCACCACCAAACATTCCTGAACCTGCCCTGCCATCATCTGAAGCAAGAGGTGGTAACGAGGTGGAATTCAACCCTCTATTTGCTTCAGAGGATGGAGGAGCAGCAAAAGGCCATTCAAGCCTATACATCTGCCCACGATATAGCAAAGGAGGGGGAATGCACCTGACTCAAGCGAAGTGGAGAATGATTTCAACGTTGTGCAAGGTTCTGCAACCCTTTGAACTTGCCACACGTGAAGTATGTTCAGACACTGCCAGCCTGAGTCAGGTCATTCCCCTCATCAGGCTATTGCAGAAGAAGCTGGAGACATTGAAGGAGGCGCTAAAACAGAGCGATTCCGCTAGGCATGTGGGACTTGTGGATGGAGCCTTTAATTCGCTTTACCAGGATTCACGGGTGGTCAATCTGTTGAAATCAGAGCACTACATTTTGGCCACCGTGCTCGATCCTAGATTTAAAACCTACGTTGTATCTCTCTTTCCGGCAGACACAAGTCTGCAGAGGTTCAAAGACCTGCTGGTGAGAAAATTGTCAAGTCAAGCGGAACGTGACCCGTCAACATCTCCTCCTTCACATTCTCCCGCAACTGGGGGTGCGAGGAAAAGGCAAAGAATTCCGAGCCCACCCGCTGGCGGTGATGCATGGCAGTCTGGAGCGAGTGCTGACATCTGGTCCGGACTGAAGAACCTGCCAATGATTACTGACATATCGTCTACTGTCACTGCATATGATTCTCTCACCATGGAAAGAATGGTGGAGGATTATATGAGTGACCGCATCCAAGTAGGCACGTCAGACAGTCCGTACGTATACTGGCAGGAAAAAGAGGCAATTTGGAGGCCCTTGCACAAACTGGCTTTATTCTACCTAAGTTGCCCTACCTCCAGTGTGTACTCCGAAAGAGTGTTTAGTGCAGCCGCTCACCTTGTCAGCAATCGGCGTACGAGGTTACTTCCAGAAAATGTGGAGAAGATGATGTTCATCAAAATGAATTATAATCAATTCCTCCGTGGAGACATTCACCAGCAGCAATTGCCTCCAGAAAGTACACGGGGACCTGAGATGGTGGATTCCAGTGGGGACGAATTAATAATTTGTGAGGAGGGGGATGTACACAGTGAAAGGGGTGAGGAATCGGAGGATGATGATGAGGTGGACATCTTGCCTCTGTAGAGCCAGTTTGTGCAAGGAGAGATTGATTGCTTCTTTTTTGGTGGGGGCACAAACCAACCAGTCATTTCAGTCACAGTCGTGTGGCAGACCCTGTCGCTGAAATGATGGGTTCGTTAAAGTGTGCATGTCCTGTTTATACAACATAAGGGTGGGTGGGAGGGCCCAAGGACAATTCCATCTTGCACCTCTTTTTTCTTTCATTTTTCTTTGCATCATGTGCTGTTTGGGGACAATTTTTTGGAAGTGCCATCCTGTCTTGATTGACACTGCAGTGCCACTCCTAGATGGGCCAGGTGTTTGTGTCGGCCACTTGTGTCGCTTAGCTTAGTCAAACAGCCACCTTGGTGCGCCTCTTTTTTTCTTTGCATCATGTGCTGTTTGGGGACAATTTTTGGGAAATGCCATCCTGTCTTGATTGACACTGCAGTGCCACTCCTAGATGGGCCAGGTGTTTGTGTCGGCCACTTGTGTCGCTTAGCTTAGTCAAATAGCCACCTTGGTGCGCCTCTTTTTTTCTTTGCATCATGTACTGTTTGGGGAAAATTTTTTGGAAGTGCCATCCTGTCTTGATTGACACTGCAGTGCCACTCCTAGATGGGCCAGGTGTTTGTGTCGGCCACTTGTGTAGCTTAGCTTAGTCACACAGCCACCTTGGTGCGCCTCTTTTTTCCTTTGCATCATGTGCTGTTTGGGGACAATTTTTTGGAAGTGCCATCCTTTCTTGATTGACACTGCAGTGCCACTCCTAGATAGGCCAGGTGTTTGTGTCGGCCACTTGTGTCGCTTAGCTTAGTCACACAGCCACCTTGGTGCGCCTCTTTTTTTCTTTGCATCATGTGCTGTTTGGGGACAATTTTTTGGAAGTGCCATCCTGTCTTGATTGACACTGCAGTGCCACTCCTAGATGGGCCAGGTGTTTGTGTCGGCCACTTGTGTCGCTTAGCTTAGTCACACAACCACCTTGGTGCGCCTCTTTTTTTCTTTGCATCATGTGCCGTTTGGGGACAATTTTTTGGAAGTGCCATCCTGTCTTGATTAACACTGCAGTGCCACTCCTAGATGGGCCAGGTGTTTGTGTCGGCCACTTGTGTCGCTTAGCTTATTCAATAGCCACCTTGGTGCGCCTCTTTTTTCTTTGCATCATGTGCTGTTTGGGGACTATTTTTTAAATCGGCCATCCTGTCTGACACTGCAGTGCCACTCCTTGATGGGCCAGGTGTTTGTGTCGGCCACTTGGGTCGCTTAGCTTAGTCATCCAGCGACCTCGGTGCAAATTTTAGGACTAAAAATAATATTGTGAGGTGTTCAGAATAGACTGGAAATGAGTGGAAATTATGGTAATTGAGGTTAATAATACTATGGGATCAAAATGACCCCCGAATTCTATGATTTAAGCTGTTTTTTAGGGGTTTTTGAAAAACACACAAATCCGACAAAAAAATTTCGGGGAGGTTTTGCCAAAACGCGTCCGAATCCAAAACACGGCCGCGGAACCGAATCCAAAACCAAAACACAAAACCCGAAAAATTTCCGGTGCACATCACTAGTTAGCATATACTAATTGTACTTGCTTTGTATGAGAGGCATATGGGGGTTTACTCTTTGATCACTTGTTAAACACCTTGCTTGGTTCTCTAATCTTGACTATGTATTTCTATCCACAGTGTTGGACTGGGGTATGAAGGGTCCACTGGGGGAATACAGTTATAGGAGCCCATACTTAGGGGTGTAGTCAGCCTACAAATGAGGTGTGGCCAACCTCCACAGAGGCTTCAAATGCACAATAGTCTTGTGCAGTGTAATGCAACATATCTACCATGTATAATGCAAGTGCACAGTCTGGAACCTGATCCCTAGAGGAAGGAGTGGGCCCTCAGGCAGGGGGGCCACCGGTGGTTTCCCCTGTACCCCTGTGGGCCAGTCCGACCCTGTCTATCCATGATGCCCAACCTTACGCTTGACTCAATAATTTGCTCAGAAGATGCAGTGCTAGCTTGTTTAGAGTTTCTCCTCCGCATTTAAGTCTATTGAGACCATCTCATAATCCTTTAGGTCTTCAGCAAAAGTCAGTGTTGCTGATAGTCACATTGTTCGGGGTGTAGTCAATAAGTAAACATTTATGATGTTGACATTCATAATGTCAACACCATAATGTCGTCAACTAAGATGTCAGCTTGTTAAAATGTCAACAGGCAACATCTCAACATACTTAGAATGTTAACAAGTGAAATGTACTACAGTATCTTAAACCAGGATTCCGACTGCCACCCACTCCAATGCACCTTGTGTTGTTCCAGAGTTTCCTTACACACTATTGCCATCCCAGGGTATACTGATGCCCACAATTGTCCTGTATCCAGTTGCCTTTATAATCTCTGCCTATAGCAGTGATTTGCATGAGGGAAGCAAAAACAGGCCATCGAGCTTCATCTCGTGTCTTGTTGCTCCTGCATCTAAGCACCAACTAGGGGGCCGATCATCTTATGTTGCGTTAAAAGGTCCACCACTCATTTGTAAATGGTTTCAGCTGTCTGTTTTGGAAAGTTTCTCTGTTGCTTTGCTTTCCATATGGAACAATCTTTGTTCAAGTGCCTCCGTTTCTTGCATCTGAACCATGTTCTTGTTTCTTTATTGTGAGACTTTATATCTTCATCTTTTAAGAGCCATTTCAGAGCCACTCTCCAGGTCTAGTGTTAGTGTTAATGCTACTTCAGGGAGATAATCAGTGCACGGTATATGTCAGCAAGACTACACAAAAGTAGGGCTACACTGTTTATCCTCCCCCATTTAATGGAGTTGTGCTATCTTCTGTACGCAGCATTCAATTTTTTTGCTTTCCTTTTGCATAGTGCCCTCTGTAGAAACAGTTTCCATTTTAAATTGGATTTGTCATACAGCTTCTGTAATGCATTCCATGTGCCTTTGACAGAAGTCTTTTATCTTATGTGAGTTAGCTGGTTGCCCTTAACTAATAAGCGTATGGTTGCTCATGCATGTCTGTTAAACTTATACCATGCTTGGTTTCCAGCCTACGATGTGTCTGTTATGATCATTTTTAACTTAGCTATTTCAGAATAATAATACCTTTGCTTTATACACAGTATCAACAGCTGACTATTGTCAATATTCACTTTAGCCATTGCTACTGTGACTTCAGCTTTTAGCTGTTAGCTATTTTCTTTTTTTTACCTTCTTTACTCCTTTTGAAATACAGTGCTGAATTATTCACATATACTGTCTAGATTTCACTAGAAGATTGCTCGTATTTTTCTGCTGTATAGTATCTTGGCCAAACAAACGGTTTCCTCACTATGCTTCTTTGGTCAAGCATTAACATGGGATAACATTTTCATTTGACAAGAACAGCTGTACTTCCTAACATGACATGGATAGGTAGCGCTCCAGATCCTGACCATTCTCTTAGCTACATAAAATGCAGTACCACCTACTGTACCCTGAGAGCCCCTTGTTAACAATACTCAGCCTGCAACTGTTGCTGTACTCGCACATGACAGCCATTTACTTGTGGACAGTAATAATGGCCCTCATTCCGAGTTGATCGCTAGCTGCCGTTGTTCGCTGCGTAGCAAACAGTTAAAAAATGGCAAAACTGCGCATGCGTATGTACCGCGATGCGCACGAGTGGCGTACAGGTACAAAGAGCATCGTGGTTTTGCACAGGTTCTAGCAACGCTTTCAGTCGCACAGCCGATCGCAAGGAGATTGACAGAAAGAGGGCGTTTCTGGGTGTCAACTGACCGTTTTCTGGGAGTGTTTGGAAAAACGCTGGCGTGGCCGGGCGTTTGTTGGGCGGGTATCTGACGTCATTACCGTGTCACTCGTCGCAGCAATCATCGCACAGAATAAGTAACTACAGGGCTGGTCTTGTTCTGCACAAAATGTGTTTGCTGCCGATCGGCTGCACAGGCGTTCGCACTCCTGCAAAGCGAAAATACACTCCCCCGTGGGCGGCGACTATGCGTTTGTACGGCTGCTAAAAGTAGCTAGCGAGCGATCAACTCGGATTGAGGGCGATTGTGCTTACCATCTGAGCCATTTTCTCATACTTTCCAATCCTATATTGATTATAAAGAAATAACCACATATTAAAATTTTGTGTCAAATTGATTATAACTAAAGGTTAGTATATGTGCCCACAGTCATTGATACACAGATTTAGGGCCTAATTCAGACTAAGACACAGCCACGCGGTTGCTCGCAGTGGCCACATCCAGCTGGTCTGCACACGCACACCAGCCGTTGTGCGCATGCGCAACCTTACACATTGCGGAGATTGACAGCAGCAGCCGTCGGGGTGGGGGGATGTGTGGGGGGGCATCGTAGCTACATTGGGGGGCAGGGCATTTCAAATAGGGGTGGGCCGAGACTGTTTTCAGTGTAGCTGCGTGACGTCACAAGCAGCTGCTCCAAAGAAAGTGGCCGCCGACCACCTGACTGCGCAGCCAGGCTGCACTGCCAGGGGTCAACCTTAGTTATGATGAGTCCACAGTTTAGTTGCAGACGCATCAGGGGGCGGTCTCACACATGCTGAGCAGCCTTGCCCTGTGCTGGGCGCTGTGAGCGGTCCCCAGCATGTGAGGAGATAAACGCAGATCTGGCTGCGTATGCAGCGATCTACGTTCACCTCTGAAAATACACAAGTTACCTGTGCACCAGTTTCCCTATTTTTGTCCTCAAAAATTCTCAATATAAATAAAAAAATTTATGAAAATTAAATTGTCAGTTGAGAGACCCTACTGAAATCAATTGACGTTAAGCTATATTTAGCTGCAGAGTACAGAAATGATGCAACTTACAGCGCAGACAGTGCCAAACTTTGTATTTCTCTAGATCTGCAGGCTGGGACTTGGCCTCAAACATTCATTGCTCCGGCAATTCCGTTGATAAATTGCAAACTATGCACTAAGACTTTTTTGTTTGCAAACAAATTGCTTTTCTGGCTTCTGTTTCCATTATGTCAAATATGATTGCTTTCGCCAATAGTCTATACTAAGTAAGCACTTTTGCCAACTAACAAATCCTTATCCTTCTGTAGTTATAGGCTAGTGAGACTTTCATAGTTATCTACCTATGAGTAATTCTCGACAGAGATACGCATATAGGTAGGAAAAAAAAGCTAAATAGTAAAAAGTCTGTGTAAACATATTGCTGGATCAGTTAACTTCTCAACATAAACAAAATGTGTTCTACTACTGTGCGTTATGTTACAAACAATAGAAAACGACATCTGATCGTGTTAAATACTGCAGTGGTTCTCTGCCTCGGTGTATCTAATATCAGTGAGACAAGATCCACAAGTGGCACTAATTATTTAGCTTGTAATTCCTAGAGGAGACCTGAAAAACATGAAGTGTGTGTGTGTGTGTGTGTGTGTGTGTGTGTGTGTGTGTGTGTGTGTGTTTGTGTGCGGTATTCAGTTAGCCGGTGTGGAAAAGGGTCTTAGTCTTGGGATTTAACGCTCAGGGCTATTCAAGAAGAGCCCCTTTTACTTGCCTGCTAAATTAACAGTTATCGAGCATTAACATGTGGAATCCGTAATAATTTACTGGACCTCTGGGTTAACATGGCCATGGCACCCGAAAGCAGTCTATTTATCGAGGATTTGTTTTTGAGCCTGATCAGGCTTGAAAAAAAATCCCTGTTAACTGCAACCTGTGCAGGGCCAGTTAAAGCCGTCACAGGGCCCGGGGCAATTAAGGTAGGGGGCCCCTACCCTCATGTCAGTCTAACATGAAATGGGTGTTTCTGAGTTCCAACTGGAAGTATCTAGCCTGACTTCCTGATTCAGATGGATTTGTTGTACCCAGAATGGGGTGGATGCATGATGACAACTTTGAAAGCAGATGAAAAAAGCAGTGGTAAGACTTATACACATGCAGATGCACTGTAGGTGGGCTGAGAGTTGCATTAGTATAAACTAGTAGAAATAACTGGTCCATCAGTCATGCAGTCCTCTTTGGCAGACAATGTCCAGCATTGGATGCCAGCTGTGATAGACTTCAGACTCCGTCACCTCCTCATACTGCTTGACATAGCAGCTATTACTGCTGTGCGTAGTAGTACAATATACGTTAGTAGTATGTTACTGTATTGCAGGTTTTTAGTTTACCTTTCTGTAGGTACGTGTGTGTGTGTGTGTGTGTGTGTGTGTGTGTGTGTGTGTGTGTGTGTGTTTGTGTGTGTGTGTGTGTGTGTGTGTGTGTGTGTGTGTCAGTCACTCTGGACGACTTGAAGAATTACAATACAGATGCAATATAAATATCATTGTTTCAGACTCTCTAAAGGGCCCCAAGACACAAATTATTGTATTAAGCATTGATGTGCCAGCCGCACACGCTGTATATAATATATATATCTATATCTAGAAAATCACTCTGTGCTGTTTGAAACAGCTGTTGGGCTGCAGCTGTCGGTCTATATGCAGTAGAAACTTTATGAAGATTAAATAATAATTTTTCATCTCAAAAAGTGGGCGCTGGTATCTCTATTTTCATTACCTATGAAAAATTAGTGGTAATATTAACCCTTTCTTGACCTTGCACCACCATTTTTTTGTTTGTTATATATTTCACTGAGTGCTGTATTTTCCATTTTTCCATATCTATATCTATATATCTGTCTACAGTATAACATGTCTATCTATCTATCTATCTATCTACTATCTATCTATCTATCTATCTATTTATCCTGTATATACATATATGTACATATTGTGTATATACTGTATATATACAGTATATATATATATATATATATATATATATATCTATATATATATATATATATATATATATATACACATATACGTATATATATATATATATATATATATATATATATATATGTATGTATAAATTACAGTCAGCCCGGCACGCCACTGTAGATGTTGATTGACCCCGGTGCCCTCAGTGCAAGTGATGCTGTGGCACTTGGAGTCTTTTGAAAAAAACAAAGTATATTAAAAAAAAATTACTAAAAGGACTGTGCGATGTAAATATTTTTTTAATATACTTTGTTTTTTCAAAAGACTCTGAGTGCCGCAGCATCAATTCTTTATATATATATAGATTGTTATTACCGATACTGCGCTTTAAATTATTTTTAGTATAATTGTATGTGATTATAAATTCGGCTGCTGTATATCCTGCAGATGGTCCTCTGCCAGATTTGGACCTTATAAATGGAAAAAGATCAAAAAGTACCTACAGGGGCACCTATAGTATGTATAGCTTATGCTAGAAACCAATTTTCTTCAATAAACAATTTCTAAATATAACCATTAACCAATCATTCAATTTATTAGAAACAATCTCTTAAAAACATTAAAACTTTACAATTTGTTTGACTATCAGTCCATACAGTACAATAATACATTGATTTCTTTAGTTGTCAGTGTGCCTTATTAGGGGCAAAGGTTGGGTGATGTGCAAATTGTGTCTGAAGTTGACAGAAACCTTTGCCCCTAATAAGGCACACTGACAACTAAATAAATCAATGTAATAATATACTGTATGGACTGATAGTAATACAAATTTTAAAGTTTTAATGTTTTTAAGAGATTGTTTCTAATAAATTGATTGATTGGGGTTAATGGTTATACTAAGAAAACGTTTATTGAAGAAAATTGGTTTCCAGCATAAGCTATACGTACTATAGGTGCCCCTGTAGATACTTTTTGTTCTATATACTATATACTATATATATATATATATATATATATATATATATATAAAATTCATTTGCATATCTTTCATGTTGTTATTTATGCTCCCATGTCTGGGCATGTATTTGTTCAAAAATAAATTTCTTGGTAAAGCTACTGTAAATATGCCTCCTAAACATCTTCCCAATAGTTTAACTATCACCATTTCTCTTACATATTATTACATTCCATAGTTAGAAATAAACATAATGAAAAATATTTTCTGCAGGTTACAATGTAATAAGAATTTATATAGAAAGTAAGAATAATCACTGCAGCCAAGGACATAAAATTGAATTAACAGGGTCCCATGCAAAACGTTTATTTTGGGGTGACAGCAAGTAATTTACATCATCCCCGCTCCCTTCTAAGCAGGATACCGGGATCAGAGAACTGATAGAATGTCCATAATCGGGCCCTACTCACCCCCAGTCCTCTCAAGGACTGCAACCCCTGCTGCAACTACAATAGTTCTGTCCCATGCTATTTTTGTAAGAAAATAGGTTCAGGAACTGTGGGCTTGGCAGAGGTGGGCGGTGATATGGGTGGAGTTACCATAGGGGCAGGGCATAAATTATTGCATACACTTTTTATGCATATTGCCCCCAGTAGTGCCAGTTACACATAATGTCCCCAGTAGTGCCAGTTACACAATGTCTCCAGTAGTGCCCAAAACACAATGCCTCCAGGAGTGCCAGTTACACAATGTATCCAGTAGTGCAAGAAACACAATGTCTCCAGTAGTGCCAGTTACACAATGTCTCCAGTAGTGCCAGTTACACATAATGTCCCCAGTAGTGCCAGTTACACAATGTCTCCAGTAGTGCCCAGAACACAATGCCTCCAGGAGTGCCAGTTACACAATGTATCCAGTAGTGCAAGATACACAATGTCTCCAGTAGTGCCAGTTACACAATGTCTCCAGTAGTGCCAGTTACACATAGTGTCCCCAGTAGTACCAGTTACACAATGTCTCCAGTAGTGCCCAGAACACAATGCCTCCAGGAGTGCCAGTTACACAATGTATCCAGTAGTGCAAGATACACAATGCCCCCAGTAGTGCCAGTAACACAATGCCCCCAGTAGTGCCAGTTACTCATACTGCCCCCAGTAGTGCCAGTTACACAATGCCCCCAGTAGTGCCAGTTACTCATGCTGCCCCCAGTAGTGTTCTTCCCATGGCTGCTGCAGGGCTGTTGCTGCCAGCACAACACCAATGTCTGAGGGAAGGAGAGCACAGTGCACATCTCTCCAGCCTCTCACTGTGTCCCATCTCCAGTGGCCATTTGAAATATGGCCCTGGCTTGTGAGTCAACCAAAGTTTGCGGGCTGGCAGCCAATCAGGAGCTGCTGTTGTCGGTCCACAAGCTCTGGTTGGCTGACTGCCGAAGCCAAATTTTAAATTGCTGCACGCCCCATTCACCCGGACACCGTCACTGTGGGCAGGCCGCAGATGTTCTGGAACACCATTCCTGATTACATCATTTTAGAATAGACCTTCAGGAACGGTGTTCCGCGGTGTTTTGTAGCCCAAAATAGTCCTGGATCCGTCCCTGCCTAAGATAGTGGGAAAAAATTATATTGGCATTACATGTAATGGGGATACATGCTGTAGGAGAGTCCCCGTTCCAAGCTACAAGAAATAATATCAGAACTCACCATTAATACAAATACTGTTTTTACAAGTTTCTGCGTGTGTTAGCATGACTTATCAATATTATTCTAACAGGCGGATTTATCAGTGAGTTTTATCGTATGTAACACATTTTTTTAACTTGTTACATATGATAAATGGTACTCCAGCCAATCAGCTTCCAATTGTCATTTTTTTTTTAAACACATGACAGTTGGGAGCTGGTTGGCTGGAGCACCATTTAATATACACAACGAGTTTTAAAACTCGTTGCATATGCTAAAACCTGTTGATAAATCAACCCCTAAATCTGACAGCAAATTCCAGAGTGTGTTTTGCGTTAAGCATTATACAAAGTTTTGCATTCCTGCCTTATTTGCTACTGTATGTTGACTTATTGAATATGACCATAGAGTGCGGTTGGGCTCACAAGAGCAGATGGAGAAAAAACATCTCAATTTTAAGTTAATGTTTTTTTTTATTGGAGCTCATCAAAAGAGAGTTGATCTCCGGGGCTGCAGCTTCCCAAGGGAGAGTGTTATGTCTTGCGCTACCGCTGTGCTTCCTCACCGCCTGGCTTTTATGCCTTCCATGTTTGCTTGGTCTCGGTCATCAAAGGCGTCCAGTTTTCCCAAGGGGCGCTGTTCACATCCCATGACCAGTTGCATCCTCTATGCTTTCATGATTCTCAATTAATGTTTTTCTTTGAGAATACCGATCAGTCCGTTTCTCTCAGCACATGATGAAGCTGCTGTAGGCAGGTAGCGCGGAACTCCAAAAATGCTTATGCCATTGGCTGAAAATGTAAAAATATGTTTGTGGCGACATCTCATTTAGTTATGTATCAAACTTTCTAAAAAGGACAAACACTGTGAAGGTATTGCCATAGAAATCAATCACCTCATTTACCAAGTACTTTCCAAGGCAATGATTGTTAAAAAGGAATTCATCTTATCTTGAACCATCTTACTCTTCTTTCATTGGTTTTATTAATTCAAAGATGATTACCTTGGATCGTCCAATGTACTGTACGTGACTATGGCATATTGCTGCTGTAATGGAACCATTTCTTAAATATTTGATATTAAATTACTCTAATCCAAAATAAGGAAAAACTTAAATACAGTGTAAAGTCAGTAAGATATCACTCTCAACATGGTGCCACAGTGGTTAGCATCGCTGCCTCGCAGCACTGGGGTCGTGTTTGATTTCTGACCAAGGCGATATCTCTGTGGAGTTATTATGTTCTCTCCATGCTACGATCAATCACACTGACATGCGGGGGGACGCCCAGCACAGGGCTAGCCTGCCCCGCATGTCAGTACCGCCCCCCCCCCCCCGCAGAAGTGCAAAGGCATCGCACAGTGGCGATTCCTTTGCTCTTTAAGAATAGCGTGCTGGCCGGGAGCTACATATTGCTCCCTAGCCCGCAGCAGCTGTGTGTGACATCACGCTGCCGCTGCGGCCCGCCCCCGTTCGCCCCCTCCTGCCCAGCCACCGCCTCTGCCTGTCAATCAGGCAGAGGCGATCGCATTCCTGCTACGGCCTTCGGCCGTCTGGCATGCGCCGGCGCTCTACAGCTCCGGCGCATGCGCAGTAGGGACCCATTCGCTCAGCTGCGACAAAAAGCAGCGAGCGAACGGGTCAGAATGACCCCCTATATCATTGATTTGGGAAAAGGGTGTACTGTATGTTGTTCAGTGGTTCAGTGAGCAGTCAGTAGTACACTGTGTCCTCTATGGCAATACTCCGTATCTCTCCTACCACTTTCTAGCAACATAATCACTGTAAATCCAAATTAAACTAATACCAGTCGTGTCTTGACAACTTGTAAAGATGGTCTTCATCTTGTTTCACTAAAGTCCTAGTAACGAGAATCCAGCATGAAGTTACCTGCTGGAAACCGTCAAAAGAAAATTCTAAAAGTCACTTTTTTAACCCAATTTTTGACAGAAATCCTAAATAGGGCGTGCTTATAATTGGCGTGCTCAGCCAGGTAGCTCATGTGTATCTACTGTATCTTAACTGTTCAATTGTTTTTTTATCATCTTTATGATGTAGAAAGTGTCATTTTGGTGAGCTAATATTACATACATCTAAGTAAATTGGCCAGCACCATGCTTTTCAAATCTTTTCGAGGGCGAATCTACATTTTAGTGGGCGCAGGGATAAACAATACGTTCCTGTCTGTCAATGCCGCAGTCATCACCCAGGAAAATGTTGCCCGTGACGATCTGGATGCTGCATAAGCCCCCCCCCCCCCCTCTTAATCCAACCCTGGTCCCCCCCCTCTCTCTCTCTCTCTCTCTCTCTCTCAGTACTTGTTACGTTTACTGCCTTGATATGTTTGATAGAGCAGAGAGCAGAAGTGCTGCAATATCAATCCTGAACAGCAGAGAGCCCTAGATCAGCAATCACTGACAAAACACAATCTCAGCCAGAATAATGAACAATGGAACATTTCAATTACGGCACAAGGCTGCTGATTATATTTACAAGGCAAGTCACTCAAACGTTTCCACACTTTCAAATCTTTTCTAAAACCAGAATATATTTTGAACGTGGCCAGTGTAAGTGTCTAGAGGGGGAAATTCTGGGATTCGGTGCAGTGCTTGGATGATACATAAAGTATTCCTGTTTACAGATCTCAGACACATTCTGGGTGACACTCAATGGTGCTTTTGTGTGTTACAGTCTGTTCCATACACAGTCATACACATTCAGCATAGCAATAGCGCACAGCGCGTCATTTACATTAATATCAGATGTCTTTGTTATATGTAAGCAGAGTGATTTATTGATATGAAGTTGCAAGAATATAAATGAATATCAACGTCCAAAGCATTTAGTTATGACTGTTTTCTTTTTGTTTAGATAGATAGATAGATAATAGATAACAGATAGATAGATAGATAGATAAATAGATAACAGATAGATGATAAATAGATAGATAGATAGATAGATAGATAGATAGATAGATAGATAGATAGATAGATAGATAGATAACAGTTATATCACAGATAGATAGATAGATAGATAGATAGATAGATAGATAGATAGATAGATAACAGATAGATCACAGATTGATAGATAGATAGACAGACAGACAGACAGACAGATAGATAGATAGATAGATAGATAGATAGATAGATAGATGATAGATAGATGATAGATAGATAGATAGATAGATAGATAGATAGATAATAGATAGATAGATAGATAGATAACAGATAGATAATAGGTAGATAATAGATAGATAGATAGATAGATAGATAGATAGATAGATAGATAGATAGATAGATAGATAGATAGATAGATAGATAGATATAGATCACAGATAGATAGATAGATAGATAGATAAATAGACAGACAGACAGATATGTAGATACTGTAACTATAAATTATTGAAAATTACAAGTATATCAGGCCAGAATGTACATACCCAAACAGCATTCGAACTACAGATGAGCGGGTTCGGGTTCTACTCGGTTTTACTCGGTTCTCTAAACAGCATCTTATTGGCTATCCAAAACATGAGACATCCGTGAGCCAATAAGATGCCGTTTTGAGAACTGAGTGAATCCGAGTAAAACCGAGTAGAACCCGAACCCGCTCATCTCTAATTCAATCTAATAAGATATCCAAAGAACTATATATCCAAGAAGTTAAACAGTATATCGTATTTCCCCAAGGTGAATAGCCTTTGGCATGTTAGGACCAAAGTCCTATCTGTACAGAGTTTGCATGTTCTTCATGTGTTTGCATAATTGGCTTTTGACAAATAAATGAACCCTTGTGTGCAGTGCGGACTCCAGATGTGGGGCTGCAGCACGGTCCAAAATTTAAAAAGTGGAGCCACACCAACTGTCATCCCAAACTGACTCACTGGCAGTTGGTGTGGGTTCCCTATTTGAATTTTGGACTGTGCGCCACTGCTAGTGTGTATATGTGTGTCCATGTGATAGGGGATATAGATTGTAAGCTCCACTGGGTAAGGGGCTGATGTGACTGACTGGACTATTTGTGCTGCGGAATAAGAGTGCTCTGTATAAATAACTTGGAATAAATGAATGTAGTAAGTCAGACCTGTACATTTAATACCAGGTATTTGTACTTGGCAGAGCAGCTCCTTTGCTGAAATCCATTTACCGTCATCCCTGGAGCCAAGCTTTAGTCCTTCCCACAGGAGGTTTGTGCCCTTGCTGAGCTTGCATTACATTAAAGTAGCAGTCTATGTAGCATGTACATAAAGTACGCTCTAGTACTGGAATCAGTAGAGGCCCAGAACGACTTTGGTTGGGTCGGAATCAGGGCCGCCATCATGGGGGGACTGCGGGGACTGGAGTCCCGGGCTCTTACAGAGAGGGGGGCCACTCCTGGCTCCTACCGCTGATACCGAGAGAGCTGCACCAGGCTGCACAACAACAGTGGGCTGATAGCCAGGGAGGATTTCTTAAAACAAGCCTTCCCTGCGCATCAGCTCTCTTTGAATAATTCCTGCGGGTCTGCAATGCTCCACCTATATGTAATGTCACAATGTGTGAAAACACATAGGGGTGGAGCGGTATGGAAGAATCTTTTTGGGGGATGGGGGTGGGGGCCCTGTCTATTTTGTTGGAGCCCTGGTTGGAATCACCAATAAACATAGCCATACTATTGGTTGATGGCAACTATGCATGAAACTAGCGGGAAGAACTTACATGTCAGTCATAAACGCTTCTCATACTTTTCTTTCTTAGGGGTCTATTTACTAAGTTTTGGATGGAGATAAAGTCGCTGGAGATTAAGTACCAGCCAATCAGCTCCTTACTGTCATTTTTCAAACACAGCCTGTGACATGGCAGTTAGGAGCTGATTGGCTGGTACTTAATCACCAGCGACTTTATCTCCATCCAAGGCTTAGTAAATAGACCCCTTAATCATGTAGAAATACATTAATATGATCTTCCTTTTCTTGATGAAAAAGAACACAATGCCTTGGAGATTAATTCCCAGTAACAGGCAGGTTATTATTATATTATTATTATTATTATTATTATTATTATTACAGTATTTCTATTTAAAAGTTGTGTAATTATTCACACTGCGTTTCATTTGCCTATTTTCTTGAGACATGTTTAGCACTATCTGAAACTATAATGCAACCTACTGTAGGTGTATTTTACGCTGAATATTCCCATACTATGTAGCATATCATTCTAAGAATTATTGCATGTAATAGAGGAGTCGTTTCCAGGTAATTTGTTCTGTTTTATTATTATTTATTTATTTTTTAATCAATACAAGGAACTTGTTATTTTACTCCAATTGTATCTGTCTAAAACAGTGGCAGGGCATGCTGGAATGTGTTGTTCAACAGATGCTGGGTGGCCACATGTTGAATAGCTATGGTCTAGACCAAGAGTTCCCAACCATAGTTATATCCATACTTGAGCACAGGTTACTTAATTAGAACTAAATGATTCATCGTGCCCTACAGGCGCTCTTCACACCGTCGTGAGGGGCTACGCCCCCCTTAACCCTTGCACGCTCTTGTGGCGTGCAATAGTTGTATTATATGGAGTATTACCTCCAATCATAATTGTGAGAGTGGTTAAATATTGCACGGACAAAGGGCGTGCGATGGTTAAGGGGTCGTAGCCCCTTGCAACGATGTGAAGAGCGCACACAGGGCCTGATGAATTACCTAGTAGGTGCTGTGGTTGGGGGAGTGGCGGGTGCGGGGGAGACGTGGATGGGGGAGGGGGGCCGCGGGCGGGGTGGTTGTGGGAGTGGTGCGGGTGGGGTACGGGCTGGTGCGGTGGTGGGGGAGGGTGCTGCAGGTGGGGGTCCGGAGCCACCATGGGTGGGGTGGGTGCACAGGTGCAGGGGTGCAGGTGGGGGAGGGGGTCCAGAGCCACCGTGGGTGGTGGAGGGGGTGTGTGCGGGTGCCGCGGATGGAGGCCGGAGGTACTGCGAGTGGGGTATGGGCGGGTAATGCTTCTCCTGCTTTTCCTCCTGGAAGCAGCTAGGCTGCTATCCTTCCTTTGGCAGTGGCTCTCCCGGAGACTTGCACAGCAGCCAATCATACCTGAATGCTTCGGCGCTAAGGGCTGCTGGGAGCTGTAGTTTATTTAGTGTGTATACTTCCCTGTAATGCGGCGTGTTGGGACACCGGCGCTAACAATAGTGACTGGCTGGTGGAACTGACTGACTCGCTGAATCAATGTAAAAGGTGAGAGTGCTGTGCAGTGTCAGTGTCAGCGTCCAGACATTACCCTCCGTGATATCACCCACTCTATCCATTACATTAGCCATCTCGGGGCTTCCAGGCCGGCAGCACAGGTGCTGTGTTGCGGAATCAGGGCCTCTGGGGCTCTGGGCGCGGCTGTGGCGGGGAGACACTTCTGTGACATCACTCGCAGAGGAGGCTCTGGGGCTCAGACAAAATGCAGCATTGGGAGGGCTTTGAAAGCCTTCTGCTGCGCGGCTTTCATACACATCTATGCCGGTGGCCGCAGCAGCTTTTGTTCCACGTGCGCCGCGGCTAGGGAGTGGGGATTGTTGATGCCGGAAGGGGCAGGCGGACTGGCAGCAGGACACAGGGGGTCATTCTGACCTGATCGTAGCTGTGCTAAATTTAGCACAGCTACGATCTCTTACACTGACATGCGGGGGACGCCAAGCACAGGACTAGTCCGCCCCGCATGTCAGGCCCTACCCCCCACCCGCACAAGTACAAAAGCATCGCACAGCTCCTGTGGCTGGCCGGGAGTTACTCGTCGCTGCCCGGGTCGCAGCGGCTGCATGTGATGTCACACAGCCGCTGCAGCCTGCCCACCTCACGGTACGGCCACGCCTGCATTGGCAGGACCGCGGACACAAAACAGTGTCAAACACCGCCGTGCCACCCCCTCCTGCCCAGCGACCGCCTCTGCCTGTCAATCAGACAGAGGTGATCGCTAGGCAATGACAGCCGTTGGCTGTCAGACATGTGCCGGCGCACTGCGGCGCCGATGCATGTGCAGTTCTGACCTGATCGCTGCACTAGGAGGAACTGCAGTGAGCGATCATGTGCGAATGACCACCTTTTTTATGGTCTGTACCGATGTTTGGCTCTCCAAACCTCCATTGAAAGTATAGGGCAAGGGGTGTGGCCACGCCACTGTACCCGTGGCCACGCCCCCTTTTCGAGTTTGTAGCAATTTTTATGTGTAAAGTGTTGAAGTGTATGTTGCTGCAGATGCAGGGGGACTATTTTGGGGTGTGGACCTGAAGCTGCAGCTCCATCAGCCTGCACTCTTAATCCTGCTCTGGGAACACACAGCAGCCAAAGGACAGAGCCTCCCATTGGATGTAACCTGTGCGGGAGGGCGTTTCTCACCCAATCAGCTGTGGACTGGGTGTGATAGACCTGCTGCTAACCCAATGAGAGCTCCTAGCCACGCCCAGCGTTAGCCACACAGTCACTGAGTGACAGATCTGGGCAATTATATGGGAGATTTCAGTTCCAAAAGGGGTGTGGTTTAGCAAACACAGGTGTGGCCTTGCAGGAAACCCCCATTTGGGTCACTATGGGGTGTGTCCTCACGGAAGTGTCCTCCGCTTGCATTACTCTGGGGGCGTGCCCAGCATCCACAGACACTTTGGCTGCACTGCCAGCTCCTCTACACTGGAGCACCGCCTCCTATCGCTGCAGAGGAGCTGGCATTTTGGTGTCACTCCCTGGAAGGGTGACATCCAGATGTGGCTCACACCCCCCTTGTGATGTCTCTGACTGTTAGTTTGCCTTGAGGACTGAGGATGGGAAACGCTGGTCTAGATTATTCTTAATTGTGTGCACAGCTGACTTATTTTATTCGGTACAAATGTCCTAATGATATTAAGCTATTAAACTATTATTATATTCCTGGTGCCTCATAATAATGAGGCCATCAAACTTGCGTGATGACCTCATTGCAGCTGTGGCAAGTGCATCTGCATCACAACTAATGTGTACGGCACATACTCAGTGCATCTGTGACATGCAGATTACGTGTGATGCACATGCGCACACTGAAGGGACATAAGAGGACTGAGAATGGAGGGTGTGAGTATGATGGGACAGGAGGGGGCAGGGAGGAGAGCTGGAGTGGGAGGGGACAGGACAGGAGGGGGCAGGGAGGAGAGCAGGAGTGGGAGGGGATGTGACAGGAGGGGGCAGGGAGGAGAGCAGGAGTGTGAGAGGAAATGGCATGAAGGGACAGGGATGAATGCATGAGTGGGAGTGGAAAGAACAGGAGGGGACAGGGATGAGAGCAGGAGTGTGAGAGGAAATGGCATGAAGGGACAGGGATGAATGCATGAGTGGGAGTGGAAAGAACAGGAGGGGACAGGGATGAGAGCAGGGGTTGGAGGGTACAGGACAGGAGGAGGCAGGAATGAGAGCAGGAGTGTGAGGGGACAGGACTGGAGTGGGCAGGGATAAGAGCAGGAGTGTCATGGGAGGGCAGGGAGGGGAAGGGTTGAGAGCAGGAGTGGAAGGGGACAGGACAGGAGGGTGCAGGAATGAGAGCAGTAGTGTGAGGGGACAGGATAGGAAGGGGCAGGGATGAGAGCAGGAGTAGGAGGGGATGAAAGAGAATGGGGCAGGGATGAGAGCAGGAGTGTGAGGGGACAGGAAGGGAAGGGGCAGGGATGAGAGCAGGACTGGGAGGGGATGTGACAGGAGGGGGTAGGGATGAGAGCAGACTGGGAGGGGATGTGACAGGAGGGGGCAGGGATGAGAGCAGGACTGGGAGGGGATGTGACAGGAGGGGGCAGGGATGAGAGCAGGAGTGTGAGAGGAAAGGGCAGGGATGAGAGCAGGAATAGGAGGGAATGAAAGAGAATGGGGCAGGGATGAGAGCAGGAGTGTGAGAGGAAAGGGCAGGGATGAGAGCAGGAGTGTGAGGGGACAGGGCAGGAAAGGGCAGGGATGAGAGCATGAGTGGGAGGGGATTGGACAGGAGGGGGCAGGGATGAGAGCAGGAGTAAGAGGGGATGAAAGAGAATGGGGCAGGGATGAGAGCAGGAGTGTGAGAGGAAAGGGCAGGGATGAGAGCAGGAGTAGGAGGGGATGAAAGAGAATGGGGCAGGGATGGAGTAGGAGTGTGAGAGGAAAGGGCAGGGATGAGAGCAGGAATAGGAGGGAATGAAAGAGAATGGGGCAGGGATGAGAGCAGGAGTGTGAGAGGAAAGGGCAGGGATGAGAGCAGGAGTAGGAGGGGATGAAAGAGAATGGGGCAGGGATGGAGTAGGAGTGTGAGAGGAAAGGGCAGGGATGAGAGCAGGAATAGGAGGGAATGAAAGAGAATGTGGCAGAGATGAGAGCAGGAGTGTGAGAGGAAAGGGCAGGGATGAGAGCAGGAGTAAGAGGGGATGAAAGAGAATGGGGCAGGGATGAGAACAGGAATGTGAGAGGAAAGGGCAGATATGAGAGCAGGAGTAGGAGTGGATGAAAGAGAATGGGGCAGGGATGAGAGCAGGAGTGTGAGAGGAAAGGTCAGGGATGAGAGCAGGAGTAGGAGTGGATGAAATAGAATGGGGCAGGGATGAGAGCAGGAGTGTGAGAGGAAAGGGCAGGGATGAGAGCAGGAGTGGGAGGGGATGAAAGAGAATGGGGCAGGGATGAGAGCAGGAGTGTGAGAGGAAAGGGCAGGGATGAGAGCAGGAATAGGAGGGAATGAAAGAGAATGGGGCAGAGATGAGAGCAGGAGTGTGAGAGGAAAGGGCAGGGATGAGAGCAGGAATAGGAGGGGATGAAAGAGAATGGGGCAGGGATGAGAGCAGGAGTGTGAGAGGAAAGGGCAGGGATGAGAGCAGGAGTGGGAGGGGATGAAAGAGAATGGGGCAGGGATGAGAGCAGGAGTGTGAGAGGAAAGGGCAGGGATGAGAGCAGGAGTAGGAGGGGATGAAAGAGAATGGGGCAGGAATGGAGCAGGAGTGTGAGAGGAAAGGGCAGGGATGAGAGCAGGAATAGGAGGGAATGAAAGAGAATGGGGCAGGGATGAGAGCAGGAGTGTGAGAGGAAAGGGCATGGATGAGAGCAGGAGTAGGAGTGGATGAAAGAGAATGGGGCAGGGATGAGAGCAGGAGTGTGAAAGGAAATGGCAGGGATGAGAGCAGGAGTGGGAGGGAATTGGACAGGAGAGGCCAGAGCTTCCCTGGGTCCATTTACTAGTATCCATATAAACAATTTCTTTAATTCTAATGCTCATAGTTTTATTTCTTTATATACTGTATTTCTAAACTTCCTAATGCAGGGCAGGAGTTCTGTTTTCTCTGTTTTATTTGAATTACTCATTTATTGACTACCTTAATCTCTTTTCACAGAATTACGGAGCAGCTCCTGTGGAAATCCTGGAATCCCACCCAAGGGTGTCCTGTCTGGCTCCAAGTTTGATGTAGGAGATAAAATACGGTACAGCTGTGTAACAGGATACATTCTGGATGGTCATCCGCAGCTTACATGTATAGCCAATTCAGCAAACACAGCGACGTGGGATTTCCCTGTCCCTATATGTAGAGGTAAGTTTAAGAATGTATTGATAAAATATGCAATGTTATTATTGGCAACTATTTACTAAGGCTTGGAGAGAGATAACATGGAGAAAGATAAAGTACCAGCCAATCAGCTCCTAACTGGCATGTTACAGGCGGTGTTTGAACAATTACAGTTAGGAGCTGATTGGTTGGTAGTTTCTACACTGTATGTCTCTCCAAGAACCCGTAACTGCTATATCAGAACATAGATAATTATATATTTAGCAGGATTCATACAGGTTCATAAGATAGGATTTTTTCACATATTGGCCCTCATTCCGAGTTGTTTGCTCGCTAGCTGCTTTGAGCAGCCGTGCAAACGCTAAGCCGCCGCCCTCTGGGAGTGTATCTTAGCTTAGCAGAAGTGCGAACGAAAGGATCGCAGCGCTGCTACAAAAAAATATTGGGGGTCATTCCGAGTTGTTCGCTCGCAAGCGGATTTTAGCAGATTTGCTCATGCTAAGCCGCCGCCTACTGGGAGTGAATCTTAGCATCTTAAAATAGCGAACGATGTAATCGCAATATTGCGATTACACACCTCGTAGCAGTTTCTGAGTAGCTCCAGACTTACTCGGCATCTGCGATCAGTTCAGTGCTTGTCGTTCCTGGTTTGACGTCACAAACACACCCAGCGATCGCCCAGACACTCCCCCGTTTCTCCAGCCACTCCCGCGTTTTTTCCGGAAACGGTAGCGTTTTTTCCCACACGCCCATAAAACGGCCTGTTTCCGCCCAGTAACACCCATTTCCTGTCAATCACATTACGATCGCCAGAACGATGAAAAGCCGTGAGTAAAATTCCTAACTGCATAGCAAATTTACTTGGCGCAGTCGCAGTGCGGACATTGCGCATGCGCATTAAGCGGAAAATCGCTGCGATGCGAAGATTTTTAACGAGCGAACAACTCGGAATGACCCCCATTGTGCAGTTTCTGAGCAGCTCCAGACCTACTCAGCGCTTGCGATCACTTCAGACTATTTAGTTCCTGTTTTGACGTCACGAACACGCCCTGCGTTCGGCCAGCCACTCCTGCGTTCGGCCAGCCACGCCTGCGTTTGTATCTGACACGCCTGCGTTTTTCCACACACTCCCAGAAAACGGTCAGTTACCTCCCAGAAATGCCCACTTCCTGTCAATCACTCTGCGGCCAGCAGTGCGACTGAAAAGCTTCGCTAGACCTTGTGTGAAACTACTTTGGCTGTTGTGAAAGTACGTAGCACATGCGCATTGCGCCACATACGCATGCGCAGAAGTGCCGCTTTTTTGCCTAAACGCTGCGCTGCGAACGAAAACAGCTAGCAAACAACTCGGAATGACCACCATTGCTCTGTTAATGCTAATATAAACTGTCACTTTATATAAATATATTTTGTGATATAATACTGTACATTCATAACAAGAAGGATTTTTGCTCTCTGTTGTGCTGTACACTGAAACATTTACCCGGGTTTCTCAAAAACACGCGGAAGTCACAAATTCACCATCACAGGATACTGAGCCTAATTCAAACCTGATCGTAGATGCGCAGGCAGGAGCTACTCATCGCTGCCACGAACCGCCCCCCCCCCCCACGTTGCCCAGACCGCGCCCCTTAAACGGCAGCCAAACACCGCCGTCCCGCCCCCTCCCGCCCAGTGACCGCCTCTGCCTGTCAATCAGGCAGAGCCGATCGCAGGGCTGAGACAGCCGTCTGCTGTCTGGCATGCACATTTCAGGCCTGATCGGTTGCTGTGCGAAAATACATAGCAGCGATCAGGTCTGAATTAGGCACAGTGACAGCAGGGGATATTCAATGGAGAAATGCATATTTATTAATTTACATAAAGCATGGATTTTATACAGGAATACTATCAAAAATCATTTTCTTGCGTATATTTTTTTTCATCTTTATATGCAAGCAGAACTGAAAGCCAGGTGTAGGCTGTTGGTTTCTCTATGCAAGCGTGACCTGGCTATCCGGATTGCAAGTGCACAAATCCCCTCATATTAGCCCGGTAAAGAATTTATTTAACCCTTACCATTGCTGGCCAGTATTGCAGGTATTGCACAGCTTCCTCAGCAAGGTATTAATGGTAAATAATGGCAACAGGAGATTTTCTATTGTTGTGGTGAATGGCAATACAAGACCTGTCCTGTCGCCATTTGTTAGTAAATAGAGTCCTTAGCAGGAACATTTTATATTCCCAGTGGGCGCCATCAATAGAATCAATGAAGGTTGTGTACATTGATGGACATTTCTAATTGTGTATAATTGGTGTCAGTACCCTAATGCTTTATTGTATAAACTGTACTAGAAAAATAATGAAAGATTGTGATTGGTTTGCACTGTGATTGGCTACTATGGGCTGCATCATCCTCAATGCAGATACCTATAAAACAGTTTACATAAAAGTGCCCCCATTATATATAAACTTACACAACTGCATAATGAATGACAAACCTGTCATTTTCATCTCAAAAAACATTTCCAGGATCAGACCTTTTCTCACCCAGGAAGCCACTAAAATCATTATTCACTCACTGATTATTTCCAGACTGGATTACTGTAATCTCCTCCTGACTGGCCGCCCTGACAATTACCTCTCTCCACTCCAATCTATCCCCAATGCTGCTGCCCGGCTCATCTTCCTCACCAAACGCACTACGTCCACCTCTCCTCTCTTACTAGACCTTCACTGACTCCCCTTCCCTTTCAGAATCCAAGTCAAGCTTCTCACACTCACTTACAAAGCACACACCATATCCTCTCCCATCTACATCTCTGACCTTATCTCCCTTTACTCTCCCACCCGTCCTCTTCGCTCTACTAATGCACGATGACTCTCCTGCCTACGGATTACTTCCTCCCACTCCTACCTCCAAGATTTTTCACGTGCTGCACCACTTCTCTGGAATTCCCTACCTCTCCCCCTCAGACTCTCCACCTCTCTACAAAACTTCAAACGGGCTCTCAAGACCCACTTCTTCACCAAACCCAGCCAAATCTCATCCTAACCCTCTGTTCCACGCTCTCTATGTACCCCATCTGTGTCTCCCCTGTCGGTCTACCCCTTCCTTTAGAATGTAAGCTCTCACGAGTAGGGCCCTCTTCCCTCATGTGCTTATCCTTTTCTTACTTTAATAATCCTCAACTGCCCAATTCCCGCATTTTTTTGGCCACCTTGGAACTTATCTCTATGTCGTTTACTGGTGTAGTTATGCTTAGTTACCCTGTACTTGTCCTATATTGTCTTCAACTGTAAGTCACTGTTTTCCTGTTTTGATTATGTGCATATGTACTCTGTAATTGGGCGCTGTGGAACCCTTGTGGTGCCATATAAATAAAGGATAGTAATAATAATAATATTTAACCCCGCAAACTCTAAACATCCCCAGGTTTTAAGAAGGAGTGACTGCAGCATATATCTCAAATCAGTGACTGCTCCTATTTACTTAAAGTAGGGGGACTACCGCTACTCCCAGAACGTAGAGAAGAGGAGACCTGCACAATGGATCTGGCAGGTGCCATGACAGGCATATGCACAGATGCCACAGTGCATAAACACCTGGCTTCTATAGACTGCATCGGCTGCAGCCCATAGAAGTCAGATTGAGCTGCATGAAAGGCAGGCAGTTGTTTCCTAGAGGGAACTAGCTCTCTGCTTATCACAGCCCGGTCTGGCAGTCCCGGAGGGAGTAAACATCTTCCAATGGCTGCCCTATGTGTCTGTGACTGACAGGTAGGACTTCCACTAGGAAGTCACTGCAAGTCACAGTAAAGCCAGTACAGTCTCACAGACTAGATTCATTGACACTAAAGGGGTGGCAGATTTTACCTGGAGGGCTGCAGTCCTGCAGCCCATAGATAAAAATTGCCTCTGTCTCCCATACCTGCTTTAGTCCCTCCTATTCTGAAAGCAAAAGCAGGGCATTTCTATGCGGGAGGGGTCTCCTAAACTGTCAAATCAAACGGTGAAGTATTCCAGAACTTGGACATTGTACTGTATACTGTTCACTGTATTGTGTAGTGAAAATTAGAATGCTCACTGTATTGTAAAGAAATCATTATTAATCCCTCTGCTTATTATACTGTTCATTAGAGTATTGTCTGTGTTGTACAGTACACTGCTTCCTGCATTGTGTAGTCCTCATTAGAATGCTCTCTGTATTGTATAGTGACAATTAGAAATTATGCTTCGTGTATAGTATAGAGGTTACAGAAATGTTCTCTGTATTGTATAGCGGCAAATGGAAGGCTCCCTGAATTGTAATTTTTGTTTTTTTAAATAATAGTCTACATTTAATACTGGCTAGCTAGGGTGCCCTTATTTGATTAAGGGACTTGGAAATAATTATTTTAATACTTCATTATCTCTGTAACACACCACCTACTTTACATGTTTGTGGTTTCTCCTATTTTCAGTGCAGCATGTTACAGTCTTCTTCATCGTATTCACCCCCGGTTCTTGTCTCAGAGGCAATAGTGAGTAAATGTAGAACTATCCAGATAAAGGTGGAAAAGAGCCGGAGGGCGCACTAGAAACGTAAATGAGAATGTGGTCAATATTTTACGCAAGAACACAAAATAAAGGACAGCATAATTGTTTTCTTGCTATTTCCTGTTCAATCTATGGTATGGTGGTCTCCATATTCAGTATCATTAGCATGAAAGCCTTAAGGGGGGTACTCACGGAGCGATCACTGCTTAAAATCCAAGCAATATGACCAGATTGCTTTGATTTTAAGCAGCGATCACTCCGTGTGTACCCCTTACAGCGATAGCGATGCGCAGGCCAATCTAGCAGGTCGCTCACTTCACTCGCTGGGTGAAATGAGCAGCCCCCCCATATCCCCCCGCACACTCAGCACACATCGCGCTGTGCTGAGCGGGCGGAGAGATGTGTGCTGAGCGGTTCGCTCAGCACACATCTCTCCCCTGATCTGCCGTGAGTACTGGCCTTTATGCTAGGTACATAGGTACAAACTAGGCCGACGGAGAGAGCTGCCGACAAATCTGACAATCTGTAAGTGCATACACACTTACAGATCGTCGACCCGATATGACGTCACAACTGGGCAGGTATTTACATGTGCCTGCCCAGTTGTGACGTCAGTCACCGGTGGCCTCTGCAGAAAGTGTACGGGCAGTCTGTACACACAGCATGATGTGCCGATATAGTGCCCGTGATGTATCGGCTGTTCAATTGAAAGGTCAATGTATCGGCCAGTGTGTACCCTGCTTAAGGCTCACGTTGTCCTCTCTGTATTTGTTCAAATTAAATTACCGTGTGCAGGTAACCGGAGTGTACAGCATTTTATATATTGTGTGCTTTATGCATAGCAAACATCACCTGGGTTTTGTGCATCTGCACCTAGAAATTCTCCCACCTAAGGCCCTCATTCCGAGTTGTTCGCTCGCTAGCTGCTTTTAGCAGCATTGCACACGCTAGGCCGCCGCCCTCTGGGAGTGTATCTTAGCATAGCAGAAGTGCGAACGAAAGATTAGCAGAACTGCTACTAAATAATTCTTTGCAGTTTCTGAGTAGCTCCAGACCTACTCACAGATTGCGATCAGCTCAGTCTGTTTAGTTCCTGGTTTGACGTCACAAACACGCCCTGCGTTCGGCCAGCCACTCCCCCGTTTCTCCATACACTCCCGCATTTTTCCCTGACACGCCTGCGTTTTTTAGCACACTCCCGGAAAACGCTCAGTTACCACCCAGAAATGCCCCTTTCCTGTCAATCATTCACCGATCAGCAGTGCGACTGAAAAGCGTCGCTCGAACATCAGCAAATCTACTAAGTTTTGTGTTAAATAACTTAGCGCATGCGCTCTGCGTACCATGCGCATGTGCAGTTAGCAACAAATCGCAGCATAGCGAAAATCGGCAACGAGCGAACAACTCGGAATGACCACCTAAGTACATGTCTAAATGTATATATATATTGCGTTGTAGCCATCTGATGCACAAAATCTGCTCAAGCACCCTGACAGACATACTCGTTTTCTGATGTAAATGTATATTTCTGAAATTCTTCTTGTCTGTAAATGGCACCAGTATAACATAAGTAGAACACTTTTGACAGATTGACATTTCAAGGCTATTATAAACCCAGTTCCTTTTACTTTTTCCATGTTATTTCCTATTGCGGCTGTCAGGCTAAAGTCAACAACTTCTGTTGTTTCAACTAAACATTTGTAGCTGTGAAGTCTCTATTTTTGTAGAACAATTTGTTCGTAGCGTATTTAATAAAGCGTCTTTAGAGTAAATGTGGTTCAGACAGAGCTACAAGAAGTTGAGCCCTACATCTTCAGCTGTTATGTTCAGTTGACGCTACAGAAGATTACATACAGTATGTGTATATATATATATATATATATATATATATGTATGTACAGTATATATACACACGGGATCGCACTGGGAGTTACTTTTCACTTTTAGAAGATGAAAATAATGCAAAGTGTTCAGTAACATTTGTGTCAAATTTGCAAGGCGGCCCAATGTTGCAGACGAGGAAACTTTGGGGGTCATTCCGAGTTGATTGTAGCTGTGCTAAATTTAGCACAGCTACGATCTTCTTCCCTTACATGCGAGGGGATGCCAAACACAGGGCAAGTCCGCCCCGCATGTCAGACCGGCCCCCCCTCTCAGAAGTGCAAAGGCATCACACAACGGTGATGCCTTTGCACTTCAAGAGTTGCTCCCGGCCAGCGCAGCTTTAGCGTACTGGCCGGGAGCTACTCATCGCTCCCCGGCCTGCAGCGGCTGCGTGTGATGCCACGCAGCCGCTGCGGCCTGCCCCCTCCTGCGTTGGCTGGACCAATCCAACGAAATGGCGGCCAAACGCCGCCGTTCCGCTCCCTCCCACCCAGCATATGCCTCTGCCTGTCAATTACTACGGCACCAGCGCATTCGCAGTAGGGACCCGTTCGCTCTGCTGTGTTAAAACGCAGCGAGCGAACGGGTCAGAATGACCCCCTTTGACATTGAGGGGAAGATTTTGAGACGCACAAGCTCACAGATCTCAGGTCTTTCAGCATTCTGCACATGTGCCAAGTATATAAACCTGCTGTACAGATGCACTAAGTAGGCTGGGGCTGGTTTCACGTCTTACCATTGCGAGTCTCCCTATCATAGAGCAGTCAGGCCCACCTGGTATAGTCTGGTTCTGGTTGTCGCTTTTGCAAGGGGTCCCCACAATCATTGTTACCCTGCATCAGTTGTTGTAATCGTCATCCAGTCTTTAGGTCGACAACACTTAGGTTGACACTCATAAGGTCGACAACTATTGGTCAACATACATTAATTAGGTCGACATAGTCATTAGGTTGACATGGCAAAGGTCGACACATGCAAAGGTCAGCATGAGTTTTTCACATTTTTGGAACTTTTCATACTTTACTTTCTAAGTGGACTACGATTGGGAATAGTAAACTGTGCCGAGTGCACTAATTGGGGTACCCGGTCACTGTATGAAGAAAACGACACCCAAATTTTTTTTAAAAACTCACGTTGACCTTTTTCCATGTTGACCTTATCCATGTTGACCTAATGACCGCATCGACCTATTTCATGTGTCGACCAGTAGTGTTCGACCTAATGACTGTCGGCCTAGTTACTGTCGACCCAACAATCTGGTGATTGTAAATTAATTTATGGGGGGAGCATAACATTATTTTTTTTCATTTATTGTATTTATTTTATGTGTTGTTGCAGATCTTTGAGAACCACATAGTCTCCAAGAATCATCCAGGAGATACAGCCTCCTCTAAATCGATTATCCCAATGGGGGGGGGGGGGGGTTTATTACTTGCTCATACAGTATGCCTGTATGATAGGTTTTTACAAATTGCATTTGCAAGTACCTCTAACTCTAAACCAGGTCCCCAATGTCTGCAAGAAATGTCACTGTTCTACTCTATAATAACTGTTGCTCTTTTTTTTATTTATTTTGTTTTCTTCCCCAATGGTTCTACAGACTCTACTCCCTTTGAAGAAATATTTCAAAGTCCCAACTTTCTTTGTGAAAGGCTTCACAATCAAAATGAGATGTGATATTTGACCAAGTGTGCGAACTGAAAAAGCCATAAGTGTGTAGAAAAGTGCATCTCCTGAGGCAAAACAGGGAGCAACCTAAAAACAAACTAAAGATAGGAAATTTGCTGATAAAAATGACCTTTAAAATATTGTTCACAAATCCTTTCGGCAACTCAAATTCATAATGTTACAGAACAGCACCAGGATAGCAGGAAAACTAGGCCTCTCTTAGGACCTCACCAGCTACAAAAGAGTATCCTGGCCTTGTGCCTTGGGTAATGGCACCAACCACACACTCCTTGTAATGGCCCTGTCTGAACGGGTTGGGTTTTAAATGCCAGTGGTCAGAATACCGACCACAGCATCCTGATTGTGAGAATCCCAACAGGGGGAAGATAAATATACTTACCATCACCCAATGACCCCCTAAACTCTAACTCTCCATTCCCACAGCCTAAACCTAACCCCCCCTCCCCTTGGTGCCTAAATCCCGCCCCCTTCCCGCAGCCTAACCCTAACCCTCCCTGGGGTACCTAAACCTAACCCCCAACACCCCATGGCCTAAATCTAAGCCCCCCTCCCAGCAGCCTAACCCTAGCCCTCCCCCACAGCCTAAACCTAACCTCCCCACGACCCCTTCCAAACTCCCCCACGGCTTACCTCTCTGGCGGCCCAGCAGAGTCTCGTTCGGGATCCCAGTTGATCGCCGGCATTCCGATCAGTGTCAGGATTCCAGTGTCAGTATTTAGACTGCTACGATCCAACCCATTGGGATCCTGACCGGATCCCATCTCAACGTTTACTCCATTGTTCAGATTAGTGTTCAAATGTCTTTAAACTTAAATTCACAGTGTCTCTTCTCTTCCTCTTTAATTAGGTTAATGGGGCCAATTCAACTTTTTATTCACAGCCGCCACTTCATTGCACCTGATGGACCAATTCAATTGTTCTGCCATTCGGGCGCCCAGCAGCCACGGAGGACACTTTTTTTTTCTCACAGCCTCCTGAGGTGCCAGAAAAAATGTGTGAAAACTCGGCACTTTGGGCGTCCAAACGGGAGTTTGCGATGCCCACCGGCAGCTTCGCGGATCCCAGCAATTGTGCACAAACATCAGTCGCAGATCGCACCAGCTCCATGGCTAGCTATATAATCATGCAAAATGGTTGCAGGAATTGAGATGAAAGTGCCATGTTTTTTGTGCACTTGATCACAGCTATATGCTGAGACATGCCCTGAGAACGGATGTGACATGTCTGCGTTTTTGCCACCACTCACCATTATTAATAAAGAGATGGGTTTCCAGAAAGCATTTAAAGGTTTGAGTCTGTGGGAGACTCTGATCAGGCATGGTACGAAATTGCCAAAGTGGTTAGCAGCATGGCAGAAACCATGGTGGAGGAAGCTAAGGCGAGGTACAGATATACTCATAATAAGGAAAGAGGGGCTGTATTTAAGCAGAGATATGAGATGTATAGTACAATATGTAGAGGTGGTGTTGTCGCTGAGGGCTTTGTATGTACAAGTGAATTAGATTTAAAGTTATGTGCAGACCTCCATGTTTTGATTATGGTTCTAAATCATCTAAATCATCGGAGTGATCGGCTTTTGGCAAAACCACCCTCAAGTGTTTTGCTTTTGATCTTTGTTTTAGTTTTAGATTTGGATTTCTTATAGTATTCCTATAGTATTATTAACAACAATAATCTTCATTTCCAGTCATTTTCATTGTGAAATGGCACTTGAAATCACGATGGTGGGACATACATGCAGTCCAAAACACATATGATTTGGTTTTTGGAACCGAGATATAAACATAGAGGTAAGAGCCAAAGCCAGGAATTAGTGTGACTGAAAGTGAACCGAGCCGGGACTTGGTTCGACTAAGAATCCAAAAGATCGGGTGTGTTTGGTTTTCTGTAGAACTAGAGATGAGCGGGTTCAGTTCCCTGAGAACTGAACCCCCCCCCGAACTTCACACTCCGAGCCCGGATCCGAGTCCGGCTCCTGACTTCCCGCCAGACTCAGAAAACAGAACGAGGCAAAATGTCATCATCCTGCTGTTGGAATCTCACGAGTTTTGGATTCCATATAAACAGCCATGTGTCACCGCCATTTTCACTTCGGATTTGGAGAGTCAGGGAGACAGACCTCTGTCTCTCCTGTGGGTGGTGGCATCGGGTGGGGTTAGTGTGTGCTCTGTAGGAGTGCTGCTGCAGTCACTATGGTGTACCTGTGTTGTGTTAGGGGTGCTGTCCTGGCTGTCACTGGTGTTTCATGTGCTGTTATGGCTAGGTGCTGCAGCTGTACATACATGTTGCTATCACTGTGTTGTACAGGGTGCAGGGGCACTGTCCTCTTCCTGTATGCTGTAAAATATAGTGGTGCTGCTGGCACTGTATGATGTAAAAATTCAGGGGTGCAGTTGTTAAAAATGAAAAGCACACTGCTCCTGTATGCTGTAAAATATAGGGGTGCTGCTGTTCAAATAACATTACACTGGCCCTGTATGTTGTAAAAATGCAGGGCTGCAGTTGTTACAAATTAAAAGCACACTGCTCCTGTATGTTGTAAAATATAGAGGTGCTGCTGTTCAAATAACATTACACTGGCCCTGTATGCTATAAAAATTTAGGGGTGCAGTTGTTAAAATCTAAAAGCACACTGCTCCTGTTTAATGTAAAATATAGGGGTGCTGCTGTTCAAATAACATTACACTGGCCCTGTATGTTGTAAAAATTCAGGGGTGCAATTGTTAAAAATTAAAAGCACACTGCTCCTGTATGCTGTAAAATCTAGGGGTGCTCCTGTTCAAATAACAGTACACAGGCCCTGTATGTTGTAAACATTCAGGGGTACAGTTGTTAAAAATTAAAAGCACACTGCTCCTGTATGCTGTAAAATCTAGGGATGCTGCTGTTCGAATAACATTACACTGGCCCTGTATGCTATAAAAATTCAGGAGTGCAGTTGTCAAAAATTAAAAGCACACTGCTCCTGTATGCTGTAAAATATAGGGCTGCTGCTGTTCACATAACATTACACTGGCCCTGTATGTTGTTAAATTCAGGGGTGCAGTTGTTAAAAAATAAAAGCACACTGCTCCTGTATACTGTAAAATATACAGATGCTGCTGTTCAAAGAACATTACACTGGTTCTGTATGCTATAAAAATTCAGGGTTGTTGTGCTGTTAAAATATCATTAAACTGGTCCTGTATACAGGGGTGCTGTGAAAATAAACTTGAAGGGCCCAAGGACAATTCCATCTTGCACCTATTTTTTTCTTTGCATTATAAGCTCTTTGGGTCTAGTTTTTAAAACGGCCATCCTGTCTGCCACTGCAGTGCCACTCCTAGATGGCCCACTTGTGTCGCTTAGCTTAGTCATCCAGCAATCTCGGTGCACCTCTTTTTTTCTTTGCATTATGTGCTCTTTGTGGCCTCGTTTTTAAAACTGCCATCCTTTCTGCCACTGCAGTGCCACTCCTAGATGGGCCAGGTGTTTTTGCCGCCCACTTGTGTTGCTTAGCTTAGTCATCCAGCGACCTTGGTGCAACCTTTAGGCCTAAACACAATATTGTGAGGTGTGAGGTGTTCAGAATAGACTGGAAATGAGTGGAGATTAATGTTATTGAGGTTAATAATACCGTAGGATCAAAATTACCCCCAAATTCGGTGATTTTAGCTGTTTATATGTTTTTTGCCAAAATCATCCAGATCCAAAACCAAAACCTGAAAGGGTGGTTTTGGCAAAACCAATCCAGATCCAAAACACGAGCGGGGATCCAGATCCAAAACCAAAACACAAAACACGAAGAGTATCCGCCGCACATCTCTATGTAGAACTGAGCCCCTCAAGAAGACTGGTTAGGAATTGGTGTGGCAGATGTTGTGCACGAAAGACGGAAGATCATCTTGAAAGAACGAAGATACTGCATTGAAAATGGTTTGTAATGATGATAGATGGCTCTCAGAATTCCAGACAGGAGAAGGCTTAAGTAGTCAAAGTGGGCAAGGATGACAGAATTGAAAAGAGTTGTGATAACATGAACATGTAAGAAAAGTGTGTATCATGGCATACTTTGAAGGTAGAGATGGCAGGCTGAAACAGTGAGATTGAGCGAGAGAAAGAGACTGAGGGAGAGAGTGTGGTGGTGAGGAATAGTGTAGAATACATTGATAAGGGTGACACCAAGTCACAGTTTGGGAGGATGAGGAATTAGTGGTTTAATTGACGACAAGGGATAATTAAAGGTAGAAGGACTAGCCCAGATGAGAAGTTTTGTTTTGGACTTTTTGGGGTAAATTTACTAAGATGGGAGTTCTATTTAAGATGGGAAGTTACTCATAGCAACCAATCAGATTCCAGGATTTATGCTGTAGAAGGAGCTAGATAAATGAGAAGTAGAATCTGATTCATTGCTATGAGCAACATCCCATCTTAAATATAACTCTCATCTTAGTAAATTTACCCCATTGACTTTCCAGTATAGTTTCCTGAACATTCCTAAGCCATAGAAGACCTTAGAAGACCTTAAAAGTATTAGAATTGTGTGTGCAGTTTTGTAGACACCACTGGTTATAATGTAGGCAATGACCAGTCGAGAACCTTAACCAGGCTTTGTGGTGTATTGGCACAGTAATTGTCCAGCAGTACTTACTTTTACACTGCTTGGGGCTTTCAGGCTGCAGGCAGCTCAACAGCTGGTGACTGTCTTCTCGGTACAAAGGTAGCATTGTAGGCTTCTGGAACAGTGGTATTAGCAGTGTTAAATTGTGGGTCTTAGGAGGGGATGCGGTCAACATCCCGCTGGACGGGATCCTGGCGGTCGAAATACCGACGCCAGAATCCCGACCGCCACAATCCCGACATATTCTCTCTCCGTGGGTGTCCACGACACCCATAGAGGGAGAATATAATCATAGAGGGAGAATATAATAGTGTGCCGAGCGTAGCAAGGCACCGTGCCCGCAACGTGGCGAGCGAAGCGAGCCCGCAAGGGGCTGCGTTCCGCTCGCCACCCCTGTCGGGATTGTGTGGTCGGGATTCCGGCATCGGTATTTCGACCGCCGGGATCCCGTCCAGCGGGATTACGTACTGATCCCCTTAGGAGCTATGAGAAAGACGTCCATTCTCCACCATGCCACTCTTATACAGTGGCAAAATGGTGCCGCACACAAGAGCATAGAGAGCCATGCCAGGCCCTGGTAAGGGGGGACATGGCTTAATAAAGGGGGCATGCCCTTTGATATAAAAATATTTTAATAATAAAATAATTGCCGGGCCGCACAAAGAGGGCACTGTTTTAAGACGGGGGTGACAGGAGGGTCACTGGGAAGGGCACACGCTTCCTACCTTACTTTATCAGGAAGCGGGTCCCTCCTCTCCAGCCAGCGTCATCTTCCCAGTGAAATTTTGAAAGATGACGCTGGTCACTAGAGAGCACAGTGCCATAGCCTTTACTTTCTATGTCCAGAAGATATCACCAGGAAGATGGCCCCACCACTGTCTGGCCAAAGCACAAGCATACTCACAGGGGGGGTGGGTTGAGGGGGGTTTGAGTTTAGCAGGCTGGGCACAGGTAATTGCCTCCCCTACCCCTCTTGGCACCACTGGCTGCACATGCACAGATACAATATCAGTGGCCATCTTGGTTAGGGAATGAAGTTTCACTAGAGGAGCCACTCCACTTCTACCAAAAATATCACCAGGATTCATTCATTTCATGACTACTTCATGTAACTTACTGAATGTCATTGTTAAACAGCTCACTTGGCTTGTGCTGTTAGGCTCGTGACAATCAGAGAAATACGTGCAGCAAATGTTTCATGCATGTATAAAGAACCAAACATTGACAGCGGTGTTTGATCTGCATCTTCCATTCAAGCTCTTCAAATTCAATTTTTTTAATTCAGAGGTTTTTTTTTTATTAGTATTCATTTGTATTTGTAATGCACATGTCCTTGAATACTTTCCATCATATTATTCTACGAATTATTCCATTGCAAAAGTAATGACATTCCTAAGCCGATTTATAGTTCTGTGCATCCAAGTGAAGGCTACAACACTGATTATGTACGTACAGTATTACTGTGGTGAAAAGGTACTGAATTTAATCTTCATGCTTTCAGCCTTTACATCATAAACCTTAACATATGATTTCATTATATTTTGATACTAGCTCTTTTTTTCTTTTTTTTTAAACTGACAGTATTTTTTTAACGTTTGTTTCTCTTTAAACTGGCCACGGATTAATATCCTATTTAGATGATGACCACGTGAACTTGCCAATAAGGATCAACTATGGTCATTTGCTGATTACACTTTATTTAGGTTTTTGTCTGACACTGATAAAATCATTATTAAGTGTTAGGGTTGTGGATAGAGGTGGGGGTGCCAGTTTCATAGGGAGCTTTTTCTCCCAACACGGAATGGGTGGAAGTCCCAATAATAATGATGATGACTGTAGACGGAAAACAATGTCCGGATGGCGTTCCACATGCAGGCGCATGGATATCCTGTATACACTTATGGATTCTCTCATTAGCATAAGGCAAAAAGCTCACCACTGTTTGCTAATGTGTAATTTTTCCCCCTTTCCAATAATTATCACTGCTTATGCGCCATACGGCATAAGGCGCCGGCGTGACTGTGCTGCTTTGAGAGGTGTAACCATGGCCGAATTAAAGGTGGTTGGGGCCCAGGGCAACATAGATTGTGGGGAACGTCACCTATGATTTCTGGCAAAGTTTCGCACCCCCTCCTCCCAACACCGTGCACGCACGCACACACACATACACATACACATACATGATACACACATATACGCACACACACACCTTCACTCACATTTCAGTAGAGAGCTCAGGCTGTCCGGTGGCTTGCAGTCACTGTCTCATGGGATTTCCCTGTCCCGCGAGACTGACTGTGCAGGAGCTCCTCGGCGGCGCTGTTATTGAACAGCTGAGCTGCCGAAGGAAGACTCCAATAAAACCGTTTTGTAGGAGTCTTCCTTCGGCATCTCAGCTGTTCAGTAACAGCTTTTCAGTGAAAACGTAGGATGTGGGAACCCCTAATGTGTGGGGGCCCCGGGACGGCCGCCCCTCTTGCCCCTCCCTTAATCCGGCTCTGGGTATAACGTACCGTATTTTTCGTTCAATTTTATAGTCTTATACAGTACGCATCGCAGACACAGGGAAACACCACTCACGGGGCTCTAGAGACGCAGGGCTGAGTTTTACACATGTACAAAATCACAGACAAAGCTCAACAGAACTTGTCGAGAGAAATGGCCACAACGACTAAATTGTAGCACTTCATATACAAGCGCAGACTTATTTGCACACAGATGTACAAATGCCGCACATCAAATTGATCAGTGCAGGGCTGTCTTAAAAGCATTGCAGGCCCTGAGCAAACACAGTTCACTTGGGCGCCTACCTACCAATTAACAGGAGTACATTAAGGAAAATATCATATTTACCCCACTTGCAGTCCCGCTCCATCTCTCCACATTCTTCCATACAGTGAATGGCTATCAGCACTTTGATTGGTGAATAGCATCAGCCATCCACCAATGCTGACTTCCAATCACTGCCTGGCTGGATACTCTAATTGTGTGTAACTCACAAACAGAGAGGCCAGGCAGCATTTTCTACCTGCCTCCCAAGAAGCACCGAAGGCACCACTCTTGGGGGGGTCAAATGCCCTCCCCCCCTGCTTGAAGACCCTAAGAATTGTGCTCATATATTAAAATGGCCCAGTATCACTGCAAATCTATCAAAGTCATTTTGTTGCTTCCATTTGTTTTCTTTATGAAAATAAGACGCTTAGTTTGCGTGAAAAAGATGGTTGGCACGGTGTATTGGGACACCCGTATTTCACCTGTTCTCCAGGAATCTTCATCGCAAATCCAGTTGGATTTATCGTTCTTGTGAGTTTGATATGCAGTAGTCATTTTATAAATAAAGTATATCCTTCATATTAAAGTCAATACTCCTGTGTTTCTATGTATGCTCCAAGGGACATTCTGTCCATCCTCTCCTGCTTGCGGGCAGCAAGCTCGTAGAGTCATAGCAACAACCTTTGCATCTTATCACATTCAAAAGCAAGAGTGCAGTGGAACCTTTGACTTTGTGGAGCATCAACTTGCTCTGGAAATCCGCAAACATTCCACATACCTATTTGTAATTCATTGTGAAAACTTATCACAGCCTCTTGGTCACATTCATCAGTCACATCCCCAAGTCAATGGCTTTAATGTCAATGAGGGCATTATGTTATCGTACTGCTTGATGAATTATACCAGACAACATGGTGACTGATTGATTGCTTTCTTTGTTGACAAGGGAAAATCAACAAGTCATTTGTCTCAATAATGTCTTCGCAATAAAGTGTATTTGTTCTACAGGAAAAGGGTATGTTATGAGGGTATGCAAATCATGTAATTACATAGGGAAATATATTATGCACATAGCACATACCAAAATGAATGTAAACCCTAAAGTTATATGTAATATTCAAGGAAAAATGTCGACGGGCTATGAATTAATGATGAGTAGGGTGGGTGGGGAATTGTCCTTGTAAGAATCTACAGTTTTTGCAGGTATTGAGTTTCCCTAAAAGTTGCATAGATTTAAAAGAAAGGAACTATAATCCAATATGAGGCTATTCATGAAAAACATATCAACAATCAGTCAGGATGTAGCTGGAACAAAGTAATGCTATTCAGATGATTGAACTCATCTAATGGTCTTCCTCAGGAGCGTATCAATGCACAAGGGGAGTCTATGTGTGCGCCAGCCCCCCCCCCCCACTGAGCAGCGGGCCCCCTGCGTCTTACCTTGTGCTGGCAGTTAGGCCTCTCCTGCTTTGTGGCTCCATCTTCCCAGTGATGACACCACAGAGGAGTAGGGACCTGCTTTTCAGCACAAGGTAAGTATAATCTGTGTACAGTGTTTGCAGTGCAGGACCCCCTTAGGCCCAGGGGCACATGTGCACTGCACACCCGGCACCCGTTATAATTGCCCCTATGGTTTGCATCACACTAGCCCATACTGAGTCCTACTGGAATTTTGCTGGGGGGAAGACAAAATCTACTGCACAACACCAGTGGTACAAACGTATTGTGTCACACTCTTTGCTGGGTGGCTTTCAATAGAGCAGGCTGCTACATTTTAAAGATCAGACCGAAACCAGCAGCTATACCCATACAGGACACTCACCTAAACACAGTCTGGTTCACATTGGTGCAGACCGGTCTGCTAACCGTGGCAATTCCAAGTATCCATGGCGTGGTGCAGTAATTAACATTATGGGGCTGATTTAAAGTTGGCATCAAATCTGCTTTTTATTTTTACACTGAAAATCTATAGGTGGGTACACACTAAACAATATATTGGCAAAGGGGAATGCAATGCCCATCAAATAGTGTGTACCCCCAAATCCACTTAGGGGTCTATTTACTAAGCCTTCGATGGAGATAAAGTGGATGGATATAAGTGCCAGCCAATCAGCTCCTACCTGTCATTTTCCAACACAACCTGAAACGTGACAGTTAGGAGCACATTGGCTGGTACTTTGGGGGTCATTCCGAATTGATCGCTAGCTGCATTTGTTCGCTGTGCAGCGATCAGGCAAAAAAAAAGAGCATTTCTGCGCATGTGTATGCGGCGCAATGCGCATGCACGACGTACTTTCACAACGTCCAATGTAGTTTTACACAAGGTCTAGCGATGCTTTTCAGTCGCACTGCTGACCGCAGTGTGATTGACATGAAGTGGGTGTTTCTGGGTGGCAACTGACCGTTTTCAGGGAGTGTTTGAAAAAACACAGGCGTGCCTGGAAAAACGCAGGTGTGGCTGGGCGAACGCAGGGCGTGTTTGTGACGTCAAATCCGGAACTGAATGGTCTGAAGTGATCGCAAGCGCTGAGTAGGTTTTGAGCTACTCTAAAACTGCACAAAATAAATTTGAAGCCGCTCTGCGATACAACCGTTTGCACTTCTGCTAAGCTAAAATACACTCCCAGTGGGCGGCAGCATAGCGTTTGCACGGCTGCTAAAAACTGCTAGCGAGTGATCAACTTGGAATGACCACCTTTATCTCCATCCAAGGCTTAGTAAATAGACTCCTAATCTATAATTTGATTAGTTAAGTGGTCACATCATTCCGGCAGGTGCACTGCTCACCAGATAATACGATGCCAAGAATGACGCTGTGTTTTTACGTTAAGCATGTAATAATACATTGCGTCGCTGTCCGGGGGATCATGTAGTGTGTACGGTGATGTGATACAGTATACTGTTATAGCATCACTGGGTTGACACATCACTTGGGTGTGTACGCAGCTTAGCTGTCTCTGCACATGTTACATCTGACCCACTTGATGTGCAATATGGTTTTACCAAGGTGCAAAGCCGCCTGCTCTTTAATGCTTTACTCCCACATCAGAATCAATCCCTATGTATACTGTTCCTATAGGATATTTGCGAGTGTTGGTGTGAAGCCCAAATGGTATCCCAGTGCCTGCCAGTAGCCTATCTGTTGATTTCCAGGGCAGGATTAAGTGCTGAAAGTGGTCAAGAGCCTATTATGAGAAGGAGAGGAGATGAGACCAGTGCTATATGGGAGTGGCCAGTGCTGTGTGGGTGTGACCAGTGCTGTGTGGGTGTGGCCAGTGCTGTGTGGGTGTGGCCAAAGCTGTATGGGCATGACCAGTGCCTGCCAGTAGCCTATCTGTTGATTTCCAGGGCAGGATTAAGTGCTGAAAGTGGTCAAGAGCCTATTATGAGAAGGAGAGGAGATGAGACCAGTGCTATATGGGAGTGGCCAGTGCTGTGTGGGTGTGACCAGTGCTGCGTGGGTGTGGCCAGTGCTGTGTGGGTGTGGCCAAAGCTGTATGGGCATGACCAGTGCCTGCCAGTAGCCTATCTGTTGATTTCCAGGGCTGGATTAAGTGCTGAAAGTGGTCAAGAGCCTATTATGAGAAGGAGAGGAGATGAGACCAGTGCTGGGTGGGTGTGACCAGTGCTGCGTGGGTGTGGCCAGTGCTTCGTGGGTGTGGCCAGTGCTGTGCGGATGTGGCCAAAGCTGTATGGACATGACAAGTGCTGGTTGGGAGTGGCCAGTGCAGTGTGGGTGTGGTCAGTGTTGTGTGGGTGTGGCCAGTGCCATGAGGGCGTGTATACCCCTACACCATCAGCACCACTGTCTCTCTAAGGCCTAGATATATCAAGCCTTGTAGAGTGATAAATTGCCTGGTGATAAAGTACCAGCCAATCAGCTCCTAACTGCCATGTCACAGGCTGTGTTTGAAAAATGACAGTTAGGAGCTGATTGGTTGATACTTTACCTCCGTGTAATTTATCACTCTCTAATGCTTGATAAATCCGGGCCTATATATGTAAATGGCAGTACGGATGGTGCAATGGTTAGCATTACTGCCTCACAGCGCTGAGGTCATGTGTTCAATTCCCACCATGGCCCTAACTGTGTGGAGTTTGTATATTCTCCCCGTACTTGCATGGGTTTTTTCTACGGGTACTCCGGTTTCTTCCCACAATCCAAAAATATATCGGTAGGTTAATTGGCTCCCAACAAAAATTAACCCTAGCGTGAATGTCTCTGTGTGTACATGTGATAGGGAATATAGATTGTAAGCTCCACTGGGGCAGGGACTGATGTGAATGGGCAAATATTCTCTGTACAGCGCTGCAGAATATGTGTGCACTATATAAGTAACTGGTAATAAATAAATAATAATAAATAAATAAATAATGCATAAAAATTGCAACATTATGGGAGAAAAATAAAAAGACAATCTTAATATTCAGGATTTATGGTCGACCACGTGGCCACCTGGCGACTGGTCCTCATAGCTCCATCCCTTTGTTATCCTGGACCTATTAATTTCTAATAATAGGATGATTAAGATCCCCATTAGCAAGGAATACACCACTTGTCATTGTAATAAGACAATCTCTATCATTATTTTTTGCAATTGTTTTCTAGTGTGAAATTTTGTTGAATAAATGTATGTGATTACTAGTCAAAGTTCACATGATAATATATTGATTTATCTTTTGGTATACAGTATATGGTCAATAAATATTTTTTGACCTAGCCTATATATTTGCACATCCAGAGGTTTTTTTATTATTGATTTATGTTAATTTCTTTCTTCATTATGTATGGAGTCTGATCAACAGCATCTGCAGAACATTTTTATACATCTCCTCATTAGCCCCTGTAGGGAATCTATTTGTATTTTGTGTCCATAAGAATATTAGTTGGGATATACACCGAGGGGGTAATTCCAAGTTGATCGCAGCAGGATTTTTGATAGCAATTGGGCAAAACCATGTGCACTGCAGGGGAGGCAGATATAACATGTGCAGAGAGAGTTAGATTTGGGTGGGTTATTTTATTTCTGTGCAGGGTAAATACTGGCTGCTTTATTTTTACACTGCAAATTAGATTGCAGATTGAACACACCCCACCCAAATCTAACTCTCTCTGCACATGTTATATCTGCCTCCCCTGCAGTGCACATGGTTTTGCCCAATTGCTAACAAAAATCCTGCTGCAATCAACTTGGAATTACCCCCCGACTTTCATTTATTTCTATTTATTTAAGGTTTCCCTGAGATAAACTGTAATTAATTGTTTCAAGTTTCCCTTGAGATCGGGGAACACATGTAGGGCTAGATATAAAAAGTAACACAAAGAAGGATAGCTTTTCTGCTGTATGTTTGTACTTCTATACCTTGCACACAATCTCTCAAACACACACACAAAAAACGCAAATACACAGTACCACACACATGTGCCTAGTTTCTAGTTGCGTACGTTTAATATGTTTCGGTGTTGATAACTGCATTACAATTCCCTCTTTTGCAGGAATGTCTACCGACTTTATTTCCTCTTCCCACCTACTGATATAATAAATCTTACGTTTATTTTACAGCATGTCTGCGTAATATTAAGTAACTCTTGAAAGTAAAGCAATAAAGCTAATGTGGGTAATTCAGAGTTGATCGCAGCAGCAAATTTGTTACCAGTTGGGCAAAACCATGTGCACTGCAGGCGGGGCAGATGTAACATGTTAGATTTGGATGGTTATATTGTTTCTGTGCAGGATAAATACTGGCTGCTTTATTTTTACACTGCTATTTAGATTTCAGTTTCAACAGACCCCACCCAAATCTAACTCTCTCTGCACATGTTACATCTGCCCCACCTGCAGTGCACATGGTTTTGCCCAACTGCTAACAAATTTGCTGCTGCGATCAGGTCTGAATTAGGCCCAATGTGCTTAGTTAAACACTCAGTGTACATCAAGCTGGCACTTAAATATTTTCCCTTTATCAAGTTTCAATGCAGAATGTTGAATAGCGTCCCCATCTAGAAGCCATCGTAGTTTAACTTCACACCTTCAGGAGAACATCAAGTAAGCCCATCTGTATTATGGACCTTATTTAGGTTTGATAGCAAACCAAGAAAGTTAGCAATTGGGCAAAAAAACCATGGGGGTCATTCCGAGTTGTTCGCTCGGTAAGTTTTATCGCATCGCAGCGATTTTCCACTTAATGCGCATGCGCAATGTCTGCACTGCGACTGCGCCAAGTAAATTTGCTATGCTGTTAGGATTTTTACTCACGGCTTTTTCATCGTTCTGGCGATCGTAGTGTGATTGACAGGAAATGGGTGTTACTGGGCGGAAACAGGCCGTTTTATGGGTGTGTGGGAAGAAACGCTACCGTTTCCGGAAAAAACGCAGGAGTGGCCGGAGAAACGGGGGAGTGTCTGGGTGAACGCTGGGTGTGTTTGTGACGTCAAAACAGGAACGACAAGCACTGAACTGATCGCAGATGCCGAGTAAGGTTGAAGTTACTCAGAAACTGCTACGAGGTGTGTAATCGCAATATTGCGAATACATCGTTTGCAATTTTAAGAAGCTAAGATTCACTCCCAGTAGGCGTAGGCTTAGCGTGTGCAAAGCTGCTAAAAACGGCTTGCGAGCGAACAACTCGGAATGACCCCCTACCTAATCCTAACCCTCCACTTTCTGCAGCCTACCCCAAACCCTCACCCCCATCCCTAGTAATGCCTAACCCTAACCCCCCTCAACCTAACTCTAACCCCACCCGGGTGGTGCCTAAACCTAACACCCAACGCAGCCAAATCCTAACCCTCTCAGCTATACTTGCCTTCGGGATTCCGGCGTCGGGATGTTGACCTGTTCAGGATTCTGGTATCGGTGTTCTGACGGGTGGCGGGATTCCGATATCTTGAATGTATAATGTACCTTATCAAGCCTTGGAGAGAGATTCATAGGAGAAGTTGCCCAAAGCAATCAATCGGCTCCTAGCTGTCATTTCATAGACCAGGATTTCCCAAGCTTGGTCCTCAAGGCAAACTAACAGTCCAGGTTTTAGTAATAGCCATGCTTTAGCACAGGTGACTTAATTAGTCCTTCAGTCATTTTGATTTAACCATCTGTGCTGAAGCCTGGTTATCATTAAAGCTGCCTTGAGGACCGAGGTTGGGAATGTCTGTCATAGACTGTACTCGATAAATAACGATTAGAACGTTATTCTCCACTTTCTTTAGATGGCTTGGCAATGCTTTCCCACCCCCCCCATCATTTTATGGGGCTCAGAGTGCAAGGGAGCTGCAGCTATGGAGCCTGCGGAGGTGCCTCGTAGTTCCAGGTAGAACGCTCACTGCACATACAGCTGAAACATGCATCATGCTCATAAACTTAGAGGACATCCACATAAACATTTGGAGAACAAGCTCCATTTTCTACTGGACAGAATGAATAACCTTTATAGCATACTTGCCTACCTGACCCTCTCCATGGGGGTAATTCCAAGTTGATCGCAGCAGGAAATTTTTTAGCAGTTGGGCAAAACCATGTGCACTGCAGGGGAGGGGGGGGGGGGGGGGGCAGATATAACATTTGCAGAGAGAGTTAGATTTGGGAGGGTTATTTTGTTTCTGTGCAGGGTAAATACTGGCTGCTTTATTTTTACACTGCAATTTAGATTGCAGATTGAACTCACCACACCCAAATCTATCTCTCTCTGTGCACATGTTATATCCGCCTCCCCTGCAGTGCACATGGTTTTGCCCAACTGCTAACAAAGGCCCTCATTCCGAGTTGTTCGCTCGGTATTTTTCATCGCATCGCAGTGAAAATCCGCTTAGTACGCATGCGCAATGTTCGCACTGCGACTGCGCCAAGTAACTTTACTATGAAGAAAGTATTTTTACTCACGGCTTTTTCTTCGCTCCGGCGATCGTAATGTGATTGACAGGAAATGGGTGTTACTGGGCGGAAACACGGCGTTTCAGGGGCGTGTGGCTGAAAACGCTACCGTTTCCGGAAAAAACGCAGGAGTGGCCGGAGAAACGGTGGGAGTGCCTGGGCGAACGCTGGGTGTGTTTGTGACGTCAACCAGGAACGACAAGCACTGAACTGATCGCACAGGCAGAGTAAGTCTGGAGCTACTCTGAAACTGCTAAGTAGTTAGTAATCGCAATATTGCGAATACATCGGTCGCAATTTTAAGAAGCTAAGATTCACTCCCAGTAGGCGGCGGCTTAGCGTGTGTAACTCTGCTAAATTCGCCTTGCGACCGATCAACTCGGAATGAGGGCCAAAGTTCCTGCTGCGATCAACTCAGAATTACCCCCCATGTGCACTGCAGGTGGGGCAGATATAACATGTGCAGAGAGAGTTAGATTTGGGTGGGGTGTGTTCAAACTGAGATCTAAATTGCAGTGTAAAAATTAAACAGATAGTATTTCCCCTGCACAGAAACAATAAAACCTACCCAAATCTAACTCTCTCTGCACATGTTACATCTGCCCCACCTGCATTGAAACGTGGTCTTGCCCAATTTCTAACTTTTTTGGTTATATGTGCACTATCAGTGACCGCAATAATGCAGCACCTATAAACTGCTTGTATGTTCCCCTGCTATTCATGTAAATATGAGATGGGCTCATATTGCACAGATCCATGCAACGAAAAAAGTGACGAATGGATAGTCACTTCTAGTAATTGCTGTAATCATACAATTAGGAACCACTGGCATCCTCCTCAAATTGGTCATCCCTATTAGAAACCCTGGAAGCTAATAGTCACAGATGCACTTTTACGTTGATCATGTGTATAACACGCATGAAGGTGTTTGCATACATATGTGTTTGCTCTATACTTAGTACAGTATTTCTATATGTACTTTCCAGTATTTCAGTTTGTTTTCTGTTTCTTATGTCAGAATGCCAGGAAAATAACACAGGAACAAATAGTTGCAGTGGGGACACTAGCTGATATACAGTATGTACCTACCCACATACACCTATCATCAAATTGCATCAATAAGCCCCATTTCACTCACCGCAGACTTTGCAACTAAGCCACGCTACATGTCCCACCAGACACCTTTTCACAAAGTATGCATCTTATTCACTAATGCGACAAAATTGCAATGCACGGGTACCCTAAATACAGACTCTGTCATTGCATGTAGTTATGTGCAGTGGCCGTTTTAGGTGCAGGCTAGCAGGGCAGCCGTCCATGGCGCTGCGGTCTGAGGGTACATCTGCATGCACCCCACCAGCCCCTGCCCACTGCCCGCACTGCACTGGCCTCCTCCTGCTGCACAACCCCTGCTTCCTGCACAGTGGCAAAACTCCCGGAGGCTATAGAGATGATGGCCTCCGGGCACCAGCTGTCAGGGGGACACCAAGGACTCATTATTCTATGTCCATTTGAGAGGGCTGACAGAGCACAGCAGAAAAAACAGGTACTTTAAGTGTTACTCTTCTTACTTGTTAGATGATTAACTAATGGACTTGGGGCCTAATTCAGACCTGAAAAATGCACATCTACAATCAAAATCTTTGGCATGTGGGGGGACGCCCAGCACAGGGCAAGTCCGCTCTGCATGCCAGGTCCTGCACCCCCACCCCCGCAGACATACAAAAGCATTGCACAGCGGCGATGCTTTCACACCTGACAAGTAGCTCTCTGACTAGCTGCAAAGGCAGGTGGCTATCCACCATGTTTAGGGTCGCAGTGGCTGAGTGTAACATCACACACTCGCTGCCCATCCCACAAATAGTCCGGACATGCCTGCATTGTCCAGGCTGCACCCCCCCAAACGCCACCGCAATCAGGCAGAAGCAAACACAGAAGTGAGATGGCGTCGCATCTCACTGTGTGCGCACGCATAGTGAGGCTGCTGCTCATGCGCACACTTCACTGGGCTTCAGCCTACGCAAGCTGCTGCTGCCGTGACCAGGTCTGTATTAAGCCCTATGGCCCTTGTGTGCAATATGAGTGGGAGTCCAACAAAATTCTGCCTCTAGTATGCCCATCTCCCTTTGATTATTGTACTGTCCCTTCCATACAGGTCTCACCTGGTGTAATGTGTATAAAAGGGGCTCTACCTGGCATAATGTGTATAATGGGCTCTGCTCTACTGATGTGTAATGCGTGTAAGGGGCTCTAATATGGCATAATGTGTATAAGGGGTACTACTGTGTGGTGTAATGTGAGTGACGGACACTATTGTGCGGTGTAATGTGAATTTGTACTATTCTCTTGACACGCCCCTTCTTTATGAAGCCTTGTCTCTATATTTTTTGTAATGGGGGGGCATCAAAGGACATGTTCACCCTGGGCGTCGCAAGGTCTAGAACCGGCCCTAGATATGTGTGCTACTCAGATGCTAACCTTGGTGAAAAGGCAAAAGACTGAGGACCGATATGAATGAGTTCCACCAAGCCCCACTCCACACATCATTATGCTTAATCTGGGACTTTCTACAAATTCTTTTGCAAAATTAAGATTTTAATTGCAAATGGTGAACCTTGAATATGAATAGCAAACATGAGCTGCACATTTTAAGAACCACACTGAACTGACATAGCCTTAATCCCATGCACCAGACCAACTTTCCTCCAACAGTCCAACTAGTTGGTTGGACTGAAATTTTGGTTATGTATGTGAGCAAATGACAATCAGCCAATTGCTCCCAAGCACCGGAGAATGGACAAAAACTGTCATTCACACACGTCGTTAGAATCTAACAGATTTATACAACTTGACTGAATGCCAGTTTTTGTCTGTTTTCGGGTGTTTGGAAGCAGATTGCTGATAGTCATTTGTTCCTATACATTACCAAAGTTTTAATCCAACCAACCAACCAACCAACCAACTAAATGAATGGTTGGAGGAAGGATGGCCTGGTGTATGGCCAGTTTTGGTCTAGGCTTTGAAATTTATGAACCTCTCTATGATACCTTGAAATATATAACGTGTTTACTCACCTCATTCATTCTTAGTGAAGTCCTAGTGGCAAACGCAGGATTTCTAGAGGGGGGGTTTCCCATAATCTCCCACTCTGCAGAACATTGGAACAAGTACATGAGTGTGGGGAAGCGGTATAGGAACCTAATAATGACCCTGGACGTATAACATTTGTCTTTTCATACACTGGGTACTGTAATACAGTATTAATAAACACTATTGCTGGTCTATAGGTTCTCAAACTCTGTCCTCAAGACCCCACACAGTTCATTTTCCAGGACACCTGTGGATTACTTAAATGTGACAGTTGGTGAGACACAGTGCACCTGACTGGTGACCTGGAAAACGTGAACTGTGTGGGGTCCTGAGGACCAAGTTTGAGAAACCATGGTCTAGGGTAAAGGCTGTATAAAACTTTTAAATAATATAATAAGATAAGTGGTCAGGAAAAGCTTAAACATACCAAAATAAATAATATATACACAAATATAAAAGAACCAGTACTGCATTTTCTAAGGACACATTCTCTCACCTCATGGTACGGCTCCTGTCTCTTCTTCCTGGTAGCTACTCTCTGGTCCAGTGCACTGATTGAGGATACATTCTCCCACCTCATGGTAAGGCTCCTGTCTCTTTTTCCTGGTAGCTACTCTCTGGTCCAGTGCACTGAATGAAAACTCAGATCCACACACACAGCAAACTTGGTAGAAGAAGCTGCTACCGCTGGGCATGTGCAGCAGCTCTGCTAGGTCCCTTACACTGCATGATGTGGCGGCAGCTCTAGTAATAGTATTACATACCATTGCTATTGTTGTCATAAATGAGCCACATTCCAAGAGTAGCGGATTTTCTGGGCAACCAGACCACCCCCCCTTCCCTGCATTTGCCTATGAAGTCTTGTCCCTTTCATTTCTCCAAAATTAGAACTGTACCAGAATTTAAGACGATTGCAGATATATATATATATATATGTGTGTGTGTGTGTGTGTGTATATATATATATATATATATATACTAGGTGCTTCATCGCGCCCTACGGGCGCTCTTCACACCATCGCAAGGGGCTACGCCCCCTTAACCCTTGCATGCCTATCTGGGGTTCAATATTTGTATTATATGGAGTATTACCTGCATTCCTTTGTTAGTGGTTAAATATTGCACAAAGAAAGGGCGTGCAATGGTGAAGGAGGCGCAGCCCCTTGCGACGGCATGAACAGCACCTGCAGGGCACGATGTACAGAATGTAGCGGGTGCAGGGAGGGGACTGTGAATGGGGGAGGGTGTCTGTAGATGCTGCAGGTGGAGGGGGGGTGGATGCAGGGGGGGGGCCCGGATGGGGAAGGGTCGGGAGGTGCTGTGGGTGGGGGAAGGGCAGAGGAGTGGGGGCTGCAGATGGGGGAGGGGTCCGGAGGCACTGCAGGTGGAGGAGGGGCAGGGGTGCCACGGGTGGGGGAGGTGCAGGTGTGAGGATGTTGCGGATGGGTGAAGGGTTCTGGAGGTGCTGTGGGATGGGAAGGGGTGGGGGTGCCGGGGGTGGGGTAGGGGGTCTGGAGGCGCCGTGGGTGGAGGAGGGGCGGTGCGGGTGGTGCGGCGGATGTGGAAGGGGGTCCAGAGGCGCTGCAGGTGGTGGAGGGTCAGGTGCGGGGGTGCCGTGGGTGGGGGAGGGGTGGTTAAGGGGGGGGTCCGCGGATGAAGGAGGGTGTCTGCAGATGCTGCGGGTGTAAGGGGGGGGCAGGTGTATGGGGAGACATATTTGGGGGGTGGATGGTGGAGGGGTTCTGGAGGTGCTGTGGGTGGTGGAGGGGCGGGGGAGTGGGAGCCGCGGGTGGTTTAGGGGGTCTGGAGGCACAGTGTGTGGGGGAGGGGTGGAGTGCCGCATGTGGTGGAGGGGAAGGTGCGGAGCTGTGGTGCACTGGGGAGGGGTCTGGAGGCGCTGCGGGTACTGTACCTGCCAAAAAGGTAGTTGGAGGGTATGCAGTGTCAGGGCCAGGACAGGGGTGACAGCATCAGAACAGGGGTGATGAGGCCAGGACAGGGGTGACAGGGTCAGAACAGGGGTGACGGGGCCAGGACAGGGGTGACGGGGCAAGGACAGGGGTGACGGGGCCAGGACAGGGGCGACGGGGCCAGGACAGAAATGACAGGGACAGGATAGGGGTTACAGGGCCAGGGTAGGGGCGGCAGGACCAGGACAGGGGCAACAGGGCCAGGATAGGGTTGACAGGGCCAGGATAAGGGTGAACGGGCCAGGATAAGGGTGAAAGGGCAAGGCCAGGGGTGACAGGGACATGACAGAACACAGGGCACGGGAGAGATTGGTATTAGGGACAAAATAGTGGTGACAGACAGATGTGTCTTACCGGAGTCACTGCTGCTGGCTGCTGCTTTTTCACTCCAACCTGTTGGGATCTGCTGCTGGTGGAGACTTGGCATGGCTGACTCTCTCAGGCTGGAGTCCTGCTTCCTCTGGCCGTCCGCATCCCTCCCCCCCACTACTCAGTCACACACCGTGGACCTCGCGCGGCTGCCAGGCACTGCGGTAAGGGGAGACTGGGTGTGACTGGTTAGCCCCCAGGAGATGCTGTGGCTGGAGAGAGGAGGGGGTCATAGCATGCACGCGGCGCGGACCTCGCGGCTGCCGGGCACTGTGGTAAGGGGAGACTGGGAGTGACTGGTTAGCCCCCAGGAGACGCTGCGGCTGGAGGGAGGAGGGGGTCAGAGCCTGCAAGCAGCGCGGACTTCTGCAGCGCTGCCCACTGGTGTGAGAACCCCACCTCACTGCGGGCGGCAGCGCTGCAGCTAGCGGTGGGGTTGCCGGGACTGGAGATAACAGAGGCAGTACGGAACCTGCACAGCGGCAGGTGCCCCACAAAACTGCAGCTAAGAAGCGTGGAGTGTTTCCTAAAAAGTGACGCTCCTCCGCGCCAGAGAGACCCTACTGAGTTTGCTGATGTGGGGGGTCAAGCACACAGTGAGCCGGTGCCCGTCTGTCTGTACGGCATACCCCCTCACACACCCCCATACCTCCCAACTGTCCCAATTTTCGCGGGACAGTCCCATTTTTTGGTGTCTGTCCCGCTGTCCCACCCGCGGGCCGCAGTGTCCCGCGGTGGGAGGGGCAGTTGGGAAGCTCCTGTACTCGCTGTTCTGCGTCTATTTAGTAGAGACAGAGGGAGAGGGGGCATCAGGGGATACGGATTAAGGGGGGGGGTCCGGCAGCAGAGCCGGATTAAGGGGGGGCCCAGGGGGTACGTACCGCAGGCCCCATAGTTTTAGGAGGCCCCACGGCTGGAGTAGCTCTGTCCCAGCTCTGAAGCTCCCCCGTCCTGCCAGCAACAGCAGCAGCATTGTGCTACAGTCAGCACACGCTGCTGCGTGTTGGCAGGTCTGTGGTGTTGCAGAGAGGCAGCAGCCTCCCTGCTTTCTTCTGCCTGTGCAGGTGTGTAGGGGGGAGCGACCACCCCCTCTGGATTTACCCCTAGCTGAGGGGCCAAAATCCCATGTAAAAAAAAAAAAATCAATTTCTGGAATTTCCATAAGGGGGCATGGCCACGCGGGCGCGATTAGGCCACACCCCCAAACCCACATCAGGCACATCAATGAGCTAGGGCCCCCCTATCTCAAGTGCCATGGGCCCCTCGGAATCATAATCCGCCCCTGGGGGCATGCTAGCAGCTCACAGAGCGCTGGGCATGCCCCCTCACTGACGAAACGGGGCGTGGCTCGCAATTGTGGATCCTCTCGCGAAATTACGCCCCTTTTCGTTGGCCACACCCCTTTTCGCCATGCCTGTGTCCCTTCTTCTGCCTGAAGAAAGCTGGGAGGTATGCACCACTGTCTGCCTGAAGAAAGCTGGGAGGTATGCACCCCTGCCTGTGCCACGCCCATACCATCTGCTTCTGCTCCTGGTCTCCTATAGATTTTCCCAGATCTGTGACTCATTTGACTAACTCCGCCCAGTGTTGTGACTCCGCCCAGCGTTAGCAAATGAGGCACAAAGTCACAGATCTGGGCTAATATATAGGAGATATATATATATATATATATATATATATATACTAGGTGATTCATCGCGCCCTACGGGCGCTCTTCACACCGTCGTTAGGGGCTACGCCCCGTTAACCCCTGCAGGCATTTGAACATGCTCAGGCCGGTAGATAACAGAATCAGAAACGCAGGGCAGTATAGAAGGCATACAGAAATGGTGTCCGGTTGAGAAAAGATAGAGAGGTGTTGGGGGGGGGGGGGGAGAAAGGGAATGTACACAAACGCTGTGCGATCGGTAAAGGATAGGGAGAGTCGGGTGGTAGGGAGAGGATAAAGAGAGGGAAGGTGTTAGAGAGAAAATACCGTTGCAAGAGGCTACGACCCGTTAACCCCTGCACTGACTTCAGCTGTGCTATAATTGTTATTATATGGAGTATTACCTGAAAATTTGTTTATGCCAGTGGGTAAATATTGCAAGGGGGAAGGGCGTGCGATTGTCAAGGGGGATTAGCCCTTTGTGAGGGCGTGCAGAGTGGCCGCAGGGCACAATGAATAACATAGTGTAGAGTGTAGTATATACTGCTAGTGTCTGCATCATGAAGTACCAGATGACTAACAGCAATTCACTGTAGATAATACACCAAAGTGCTGTGGGCTCAGGTAGCAGAGCCGCTTTTACACACAATACCCACAGGTAGCAGAGCCGCTTATACACACAATACCCACAGGTAGCAGAGGTGCTTATACACACAGTGCCCACAGGCAGTAGAGTCGCTTATACACACAATACCCGCAGGTAGCAGAGGCGCTTATACACACAATGGCCACAGGTAGCAGAGGCGCTTATACGCACATTACCCACAGGTAGTAGAGCTGCTTATACACACAATACTGACAGGTAGTAGAGCTGCTTATACACACAATACCCACAGGTAGCAGAGGCGCTTATACACACAGTGCCCACAGGTAGCAGAGGCACTTATACACACAGTGCCCACAGGTAGCAGAGGCGCTTATACACACAATGAGCACAGGTAGCAGAGCCGCGTATACACACAATACCCACAGGTAGTAGAGCGGCGTATACACACAGTGCCCACAGGTAGCACAGTTGGTTCTACACACAATGGCCACAGGTAGCAGCGCCCCTTATACACAATGGCCACAGGTAGCAGTGTCGCTTATACACACAATGGCCACTGGTAGCAGAGCCGCTTATACACACAGTGCCCACAGGTAGCAGAGTTGGTTCTAGACACAATGGCCACAGGTAGCAGAGCGGTGTATACACACAATAGCCACAGGTAGCAGAGCCGCTTATACACACAGTGCCCACAGGTAGCAGAGTTGGTTCTACACACAATGGCCACAGGTAGTAGCTGTGTTTATACAAAGTGGCCATAGGTAGCAGCGCCACTTATACACAATGGCCACAGGTAGCAGAGCCGCTTATACACACAATGGCCACAGGTAGCAGAGCCACTTATACACACAGTGGCCACAGCATTAGTGTTTCCTATTAATCCAATGTCCATTGGTAGCAACTATACTCACAGAAGTTCAGTGTGTGTGGGGGGGGGGTTTCTATCCGTGCCGCTGATCACCCAGATTCAGGGCGGATGCGGATGGTGTCCGAGGTGTTACGTGTGGTGGAGGGGTGGGTGCGGGAGGGGGTCCAGAGGTGTTGCGGGTGGCGGAGGGGTGGGTGCAGGGGGACGGATGGTGGAAAGGGTGCAGAGGTGCTGTGGGTGGGGGAGGGGTAGGTGTGGAGGGGGCACGGATGGGGGAGGGGGTCAAGAGGTGCTGCTGGTGGGGGAGGGGGACTGTGGATGAAGGAGGGGTCTGGAGGTGATGTGTGTGTGGGAGGGGCGATGTAGGGGGGTGCGTTTGGAGGTGCAGGGGGGGTGAGCTTAGGTGATGGGTTTCAGAAGTGCTGTGGGTGGGGGAGGTGTGGGTGTGGGATGGCACGGATGGGGGATGTAGATGCTGTGGATGGGGGAGCTGTGGATGGGGGAGGGAGTCCGGAGGTGCTTCGGGTGGTGGGCCAGAGGGAGTCCGGAGGTGGTGTGGGTGGGGTAGAGGGTGAAGGGATGTAGCAGGGGGAGAGGTGGGTATGGGGGTGGTGTGGGGGAGGGGGGCCACGGTTGTGTTTGCTACTGGTGGGGGAGTGGGCGTGAGTGCCGCGGGTGTTTTTGCTACTGGTGGGGGAGTGGGCGGGAGTGCTGCAGGTGTTGGTGCCACAGGTGGGAGGGGGGGCGAGTGCGGCTGTCAGTAGTCTTCTATAGCACAGTAGCATTTTCCCCCGAACTCTGCGGCAGCCGCAAGACTGAGGCGGTTAGTGCGAGTCCCGCTTACAGTCAGCGGCTGCAGTATCACCCGACTCCCTGGGATACACGTCTCTCGCAGCTACTATACCCAGGCGCGTGGTCAGCAGCAGCATACGTCACACCATGTCGTCACCAGGGCACAATACAGCAACACTGCAGCAGCTGGTAGATCAGTGACGTCACCCGGCCAATAATATATTAATACTGCTGCAACATTGCATCGTACAGTGACGTCACCCGGGCGGCTGACAGTGACAGGAACAGTCACATCCCGGACTTACAGTATTGCACCACGTAGCAGATCCCTATGGCCGCGGTGTTGTGACATAGGAGGGAGAGAGAATATCTTCCGGATCCAGAGGGCGCCTGTGTAACGCAGTGGGGGGGGCTAGTAGTAGTCACTGGCTATTGTATATAATGATCCGCAATAGGTGGGGGCGGGAGGCAGGGTCAGATAGGAAACCCCGTACATGTCACTGCTGACTGCAATAATATTATCATCTTGGCTACAGCCGCCCCGAGCACGTGTGTGACAGGTACTGTTGCGGGAGCCCCGGGTACTGCCTGGAGACTCATGTCACATACAGTATATACAGTGCTGCGGCTGGGGTAGTGTTAGCAGCGGGACAGCGTGTCACCATGTGGTAGCCGCCCACGGAGTACAGTGACCAGGAGCCGGCAGCAATGGTGCAGGGGGTGTACGGGGAGGAGGGAGACAGGGGACTGGGCGGAGACGGGGAGGGGACTGGGCGGGGATGGGCAGACAGAGGGAGGGGACTGCTCCTGGTAGATCTGTGACTATGACTCCGCCCAGCGTTACGGCCAGGCACAGAATCACAGACTTGGGCTAATATATAGGAGATATATACATATACACATGCAGTTATGCTTGGATTTTTTCTGACTTGTCTCCGCCAGAACTGCCTGAATATACAATACTACATCATTGCATATATTATTCCAATAAAATAAATCATGCAATCTCCCACTGTAACCAACAACTGTGAGTAATGACATGCAAATAAAAATATGTAATTCAAATATAAAAATCTAAAAGAAAAAAAAAACATACAGGATAGAATATTATGCAGAAATGTACCTGTCTTCTGAGTACCGCAAAGCAGTCATTATATTGTACAAATGTAATATTTCCAATGAAAACATTGACACGGGAAAATATCCTGATATTATCTGTATCCCTATTTTCTTAGAAGCAGTGATGCGCAATATAATTTTGCTGTCTCATCTTGCAAACCAGCTGAAAGCCTTTTTTTCCCCAGTTCCAGCTTTCTTCTTGTTCTGTGATTGACGTATCAATAGGTTCTGGTCAACTTTAATAGAATATTCTGTCAATGCTGGATTCCCAGGGTGTCAAATCCTGTTCGCTTATATGACAGCAGCGGAGATGCCGGGCGGCGGAATGTTGGTTATTTACATAAGTAGCACACGAGAAGCTCAAACATGTCCACTTTTCAGATCCTATTATAATACAGTAAAGATTTTTTTTGTTTTTTTTATACAGATGAATAGAACTGATTCATTCAAATTTAAAGACATTAAACATATCTTGGTTATTGACAAATGGTTCCGGTTATGTACTTACCTGTTCTGACATAAGGTTTTTGCTGTGAATTTGGAAGCTTTGTTTTTTTTTTTCTCTCCATTATAGAATTGAAGTGGAAAATCGATTTTGTAAACACAAAAGTGATAGACAGAGTTCAAAAATGACAAATAATGCCAAACCTAATAAGGTCGGGTTCAAAAAAAGTGCTGTTATTTTGATGAATTTGAACAGGACTTGGGAATAATTCAGACCTGATGACTAGCAGGCGATTTTTGCACTGCTGCGATCAGATAGTCGCCGCCTACAGGGCAGGTGTATTTTAGCAAGTGTGCGATCGCATGTGTAGCAGAACTGTACAAACAGATTTCGTGCAGTCTCTGTGCAGCCCGGGACGTACTCAGCCGCTGCGATCGCTTCAGCCTGTTCAGGACCGGAATTGACGTCAGGAACCCTCCATGCAAATTCTTGGACATGCCTGCGTTTTTCCAAACACCCACAGAAAATGATCAGTTGCCACCCACAAAGACCTTCTCCCTGTCAATCTCCTTGCGAACGCCCGTGCGAATGGATCCTTAGCCCAAACCCATCACTGACCCATCACTTTGCCCAAACCCATCACTGAGCAGCGATCCGTGCTGTACCCGTGTGACGCGCCAGCGCATTGCGATGCATACGCATGCACAGTTTAGACCTGAGTGCCCACTGTGCGAAAGCACAGCCTAGCGATCAGGTTTGAATTACCCCCGTAAAGCATCGATTTGTAAACGCAAAACTAGGCTGCTAAAATAGCCAGAAACAATATTTTTTTTCAGTTTGGCCCATAGAGTCTGATGAAAAGTTTAATGCAGGTTGGTTGCAACTGCATTAAACTTGGGACTACATGCTTATAATATTAACATGGGACTACATGCTTATAATATTAACCTATTGTATGCATCTCTGGACCGCCCCTATTTATACACTTGGTTTGATAGTCTTCATCCTCGTCGTCACTATCATCATCACCTTCATCATCATCATCATCATTATCATTTGTAGGGCTGGTGCAAAATATCTGTCTAGAAACCGGGGTATTTATATGTACTAAGGGCTGTAACCAGGGTAGCAATAAAAATCTTCTATCAAGAAGAAACAGGCGCTTTTTATGAGATCGGTGCACCAAGCAGCTGCTAAGATAACAGTAGGGTCACTCCTGAAAAGAACACAAAATACAGAAATTTGGCAGCGCTAAGAAGAAGTGATTGGATAAATGTATTAATAAAAATATATCTCAATTTATTATATTGAACTTATAATACTTATTTCTTAAAAGATAATTAAAACATTTTCTCCTCATATGTCAGGTATAACAAATGGATACACTTTTTTCAGTTCTCATATTATATTGTTTGCAGTTAGACCGATTGTAGTCTGTTCCTATTAATACTCAGGAAAGTCCACTAGTCCCAAATAGGACACCAATAGTATCAGCACAGTACGAAATAAAAGAATTACCGGTCACCGTATTTAGAGGTGGAAAGGCTTCCATAGGCTAGAGTCCATATTGGGCGTAGTTGATCCTCATTATGTAAACGGTGGGTGCTGTAGATGTCCTTTTTAAAGTGCAGAGCTGGGTTGGTAGTGGACCCGGAGTTGGTTCAGACGTTCAAACGTTCAAACAGTTGCTGTGACAGCTGTTCTCCTGATGTCAGTGTGCACATTTATAAAGTTCAGTTGCTGTGACAGCTGTTCTCCTGATGTCAGTGTGCACATTTATAAAGTTCAGTTGCTGTGACAGCTGTTCTCCTGATGTCAGTGTGCACATTTATAAAGTTCAGTTGCTGTGGCAGCTGTTCTCCTGATGTCAGTGTGCACATTTATAAAGTTCAGTTGCTGTGACAGCTGTTCTCCTGATGTCAGTGTGCACATTTATAAAGTTCAGTTGCTGTGACAGCTGTTCTCCTGATGTCAGTGTGCACATTTATAAAGTTCAGTTGCTGTGACAGCTGTTCTCCTGATGTCAGTGTGCACATTTATAAAGTTCAGTTGCTGTGACAGCTGTTCTCCTGATGTCAGTGTGCACATTTATAAAGTTCAGTTGCTGTGACAGCTGTTCTCCTGATGTCAGTGTGCACATTTATAAAGTTCAGTTGCTGTGACAGCTGTTCTGATGTCAGTGTGCACATTTATAAAGTTCAGTTGCTGTGACAGCTGTTCTCCTGATGTCAGTGTGCACATTTATAAAGTTCAGTTGCTGTGACAGCTGTTCTCCTGATGTCAGTGTGCACATTTATAAAGTTCAGTTGCTGTGACAGCTGTTCTCCTGATGTCAGTGTGCACATTTATAAAGTTCAGTTGCTGTGACAGCTGTTCTCCTGATGTCAGTGTGCACATTTATAAAGTTCAGTTGCTGTGACAGCTGTTCTCCTGATGTCAGTGTGCACATTTATAAAGTTCAGTTGCTGCTTGGCCAGATCCTGGAATGTTTGAGCTCTGTTTGTAAAATATACAGATAATAGCCACCAGTCAGGCAGTGAACATAAAAATAATGCCACCAGGGTAACGTGAGTGGTGCTGCTGACCAGGGCACACCTGTATTTGACTTGCAAAGGGTGCTAGTGCTTAGCTTCCTGGTCTTAGCCCCTCCTTCTTTATATCATGATGTTACAGGAGTGGTGTGTGTGGAGGCCAGCATTAGTACCTTCTACCAGTGTCTTAGGTAGGAGATATACCTCCCTGTGCCAGCCCAGCACCGAAACATGTGGCATCATGAAATCATAATGGGGGGTGGATCCGCCAGGATTAGGAATGAGCTGAGCAGCTTTGCAGAGATTGCTGGAGCATCATAGGCACCCTGCAAGCCAAATGCTGGTTCCACAGGGTTGCGACAGTGCAAACTACTTAATCTGTGTTTCCCAAATTCGGCTCCCAAGACACACTACCAGGGTAAATTTACTAAGATGGGAGTTATATTTAAGATGGGATGTTGCCCATAGCAACCAATCAGATTCTACTTCTCACTTATCTAGCACCTTCTAGAAGATAATACCTGGAATCTGATTGGTTGCTATAGGCAACATCCCATCTTAAATACAACTCCCATCTTAGTAAATATACCCCCTAGTTTTAAGAATAGCCATGTCGGAGCACAGGGGACTTTGGGGGTGATTCAGATCTAATCGCTGTCCTGCAATCAGATAGTCGCCACCTCCAGGGGGAGTGTAAATTTGCTGTGCAAGTGTGCGGTCCTATGTGTACGCTGAGCTGCTAAAATCCACTTTGTGCAGTCTGTGTGCAGCCCAGGACTTACTCCTATAATACGATGAGAACAGGCTGATCGGGGCTGGAGCTGAGGTCACACACCATCCTTGAAAACGCTTGGGTACGCCTGCGTTTTTTCCGAACACTCCCAGTAAACGGTCGGTTACCATCCACAAATGGCCTCTTCCTGTAAATCACCATCCCATCACTGACCGGCAATGCCCGTTGTTGTGAGATACCACACAGCAGCAATCAGGTATGAGTCACTCCCTTTATCAGTACAGTACCTCAGTTATTTTTATTTAACGGTGTGTGGTCAAGAATGGATATCCTGGACTGTTAGGGGAAAATTTACTAAAGCTTCTTAACATGAAAAGTGGTGCTGTTGCCCTTAGCAACCAAGCAGATTCTATTATTTTCTAGGATGCAGTAGAGAAATGATAGATAGTATCTGGTTGATTGCTGTGCGCAACATCAGCACTTTTAGAAGCTTTAGGAAATTTACCCCCTTAGTGTGCCTTGATGACCAAGGTTGGGAAACATGGGGGGTAATTCAGACCTGATCACTAGGGTGCGTTTTTTGCATCCCTGCGATCAGGTAGTTGCCGCCTACAGTGGGAGGGGGAAATCACTGTGCAGGTGTGCGAACGCTTCTGCTGGAGAGCTGCACAAACAGCAGTTTGCGCAGCCTCTGCACAGCCCAGGATTTACTCTTCCAGCTGCGATGATCGGGGCTGGAGCTGACGTCAGGAATCCTCCCACAAAACGGCGGGTCCCTCCTGCGTTTTTCCGGACACTCCCTAGAAACGGTCAGTTGCCACCCACAAACGGCCTCCTCCTGTCAATCTCTGTGCGTTCGCCGGTGCGATCGGATTTTTCGCACCATCCCGTCGCTGACCAGCGCTCCCTGTGGCTGCGGACCGTCACGCCAAAAACGCACAGCAGCGATCAGGTCTGAATTAGCCCCATTGTGCTAAATAATAAGTAGCTACTGGGGGATAGAAAATAAATGAAAATCAATGGTAATTATATAAAAAGATTAATGTGTAGAAATAGTGCAATATGTTCTAATTGGATTTTTGTTTAAATATGACGAATTATAATTGAAAGAAATATTATTGCTTTGAATTTCCATAGGAGACAATTTCGATTTGTATTCTATATTTCTTTGGATATAAAGTGGGAACATTTGCTTTCTTGAGTTACTACATTATCTGGATTATTTATTTCCTCTTTCTTATACACTTACTGTAAAAAGCTCTTTCAAATAGTGGATAGCAAAAATAACTCATCTTCATATAGTGATAATCACTGGTCCCTTTGCAATAACCTTGTGGCTCTTAGAACACAAATGATAAATGGACAAAAATGTATTTATTCTATATTTTATAAAGGCTATTCCAGTTCTTCTTAGGATCTCACAATAAAAAGGCTCATATTTTACACATCGGGAAATTTTGAATTGCTAATCTGTGACGATGCCAGACCATGAATATAGGAAAAGATGTAGCAGTTACAAAAATATAATATTTGTCGGTAATACATTTAAAGATGCAGACTTGTATCTTGAAGAACTGAAATGCTGAGAGAAACATCAGGAGGTGAAGTATCAAGAAATGTAATTGCTCAAAGACACTCATTACGTGTCATACTCACATCTCACATGTCACTTTTCATACTTATCACATGTCATTCTTCATACTTATCACATATGACTTTTCACCCCCATCCATCACACATCACTTTCTACCCTCAGTGGAGATTCTGTAAATTGCAATCTCAAACAATTACTTTGTGATCCACTGCTGAAGACAGGACTACAGGGGAACTAGGGAGGCAGTATGCTTTAAAGCTACATTAGGATTTAGGGTCTACTCAGTGGGATTAGTCCACTCATTTCAGATATTTGTTGAGATCAGCCTGCAGGTTCTGAGCATCTACTGTCCTCCTGGAGATGGATAGATATGTTTGCAAGAAATCACAGACGTTGTTTATGGTCCAGTCTTGGAGCATCAAAGATGACTCTTACACCTTTGCCAAGACCTCCTCTGCACAATGACTGTTCTGGGCCACACAGAAGTTGCTGATACACATAATTGTCACATTCTCGATCTTGGTTTCCAGATTGGTTTAGAATGATTTGTAAGGGCCCCTATGTATCACCCAATCGTTAAAAATTTATATAACGCATGTAACTGTGACAGGGAAGATGACCCCTCATAACAGCTGCACTCCCTGCACCTACGCCATTAATCTGCATCCTAATCCAAACTACGACCACCATATCAAGACCGTTGCAGCACATGCACATGAGGAAAATAATGTCCATTTGTTCGAAAATCGTATTTGCAGCCACCTCTGCATAAGGCACATAGTTTGTTGCATCAACACACCCTCACTGAAATACCTACATACGGTATGTGATAAAACCGTGCCAGAGTCCAGTTAAGGTACGTCTCTTCAAACGTAGGTGTAGATGTTTTGGATATAGGTACAGCTCTGCCTGTCTAAATTTGCTTCAGCTCAATTTAAACACCTGTGCGCTCTCATAAGAGACAGTGAACACTGCATCGCAAATATGTTAGTCTCTAAGTCGATGGTATGAGATTTCTATTTGTACCTTTCAAGATGGTCAGAGATAGAAATTTGTCAGCACATACGAAGGGATCATAGGTGCGAAGATAAGACTGCAATTCCGACGACATGTTTCGTAACTTTTGTACTTTCCTGAAATAACCTACTGTATTTAAATATTAATAGTTCCCATTATTTCACTGTTATTTGCATTATTGTATGCGGTGCTGGCAACCTGCAACTTTTTCTTTCCGACAAAGATTTTGCCGCTTAATAGCTCACTTCAGGAGAACTTTCTATTCTTCCAGGAAAAAAAAAGGTTTTGTCCTGCAAAAGATAGTTCTTTGTACCCTAAATATTCTTTCTTCAGAGCACGTAACGTATAATTAAACTTTAGACCTATACTGTGAACATGAATTGCATGTAGACATTTGTACAAAGAAAATGATCCTTCCTGACCTTTATAGCACTTTAAAACTGAAATTAATTACTGGCTACAATTGGACAAAAACAGTTTTTCTGGGGATTTTTTTTTTTTACACCTTGTTCGCTTTTATGTTAGTTTTCCATTTCATGGGAAATATAATACTAATGTATTAAAAAGCCTTTAAGACTAAATATAATGAAAAACATATTTGAATGCTGTAAAAGCTACCAATTTACATGTGATTATTCCCTTGATTTATTCAGGATATTTTTGTTTCTTCAAATAACGCTGCCTCTCACTTTATACTGCATTTAAAACTCTGCAGAGAAATATTTTCACACAACTAGATGGAAGCTCAAGGAATTCAGAGGAGCACGTACAAATACTACCCACACTCCGCCCACTAGTGGAATTGTTTATACTTTGGTTTAGCATATAAAGTTTTATAATTTGGTGTAGCATAAAAAGTTTTACAATTTGGTGTAGAATATTAACTTTTATGCTTCGGTGTAGCATATAACGTCTTCTACTTTGGTGTAGCGTATAAAGCTTTGTACTTTGGTGTAGCATTGGTGTAGCGTATAAAGTTTTATACTTTGGTGTAGCATATAAAGTTTTATACTCTGGTGTAGCATATCGAGTGTTATACTTTGGTGCAGCATATTGACTTTTTTACTTTTGTTAGCATATAAAGTTTTAAACTTTGGTGTAGCATATAAAGTTTTCTACTTTGGTGCAGAATATTGACTTTTATACTTTGGTGTAGCATGTAAAGTTTTATACTTTGGTGTGTCATAAAGTTTTATACTTTGGTGTAGCAGATTTAGTTTTATATTTTGGTGTAGCATATTGCGTTTTATACTTTGGTGTAGCATACTGAGTTTTATACTTTGGCGTAGCATATTGAGTTTTATACTCTGGTGTAGCATATAACGTCCTATACTTTGTTGTAGCATATAAAGTTTTATACTTTGGTGTAGCATATAACTTCCTATACTTTGTTGTAACATATAAAGTTTTATACTTTGGTGTAGCATATAACATCCTATACTTTGTTGTAGCATATAAAGTTTTATACTTTGGTGTAGCATATTGAGTTTTATACTTTGGTGTTGCATATAACGTCTTATACTTTGTTGTAGCATATAAAGTTTTATACTTTGTTGTAGCATATAACGTTTTATACTATGGCGTAGCATATAAAGTTTTATACTTTGGTGTAGCATATTGAGTTTTACACTTTGGTGTAGCATATTAAGTTTTATATTTTGGCGTAGCAGATAAAGTTTTATACTTTGGTGTAGCATATTGAGTTTTACACTTTGGTGTAGCATATTAAGTTTTATATTTTGGCGTAGCAGATAAAGTTTTATACTTTGGTGTAGCATATTGAGTTTTACACTTTGTTGTAGCATATTAAGTTTTATATTTTGGCGTAGTATATAAAGTTTTATACTTCGGTGTAGCATATAAAGTCTTATACTTTGGTGTAGCATATTGAGTTTTACACTTTGGTGTAGCATATTAAGTTTTATACTTTGGTGTAGCATATAAAGTTTAATACTTTGGTTTAGCATACTGTATAAAGTTTTATACTTTGGTGTAACATATTGCGTTTTATGCTTTGGTGTAGCATAGTGTATAAAGTTTTATACTTTGGTGTAGCATATTGACTTTTATACTTTGATGTAGCATATTAAGTTTTATACTTTGGTGTAGCGTATAAAGTTTAATACTTTGGTTTAGCATACTGTATAAAGTTTTATACTTGGGTGTAACATATTGAGTTTTATACTTTGGTGTAGCATACTGTATAAAGTTTTACACTTTGGTGTAGCATATTGACTTTTATACTTTGGTGTAGCATATTAAGTTTTATACTTTGGTGTACAGTAGCATATAAAGTTTAATACTTTGGTTTAGCATACTGTATAAAGTTTTATACTTGGTGTAGCATATTGAGTTTTTCACTTTGGTGCAGCATATTAAGTTTTATACTTTGGTGTAGCATATAAAGTTTTATACTTTGGTGTAGCATATAAAGTTTTATACTTTGGTGTAGCATATTGAGTTTTACACTTTGGTGTAGCATACTGAGTTTTACACTTTGGTGTAGCATATTAAATTTTATATTTTGGTGTAGCATATACAGTTTAATACTTTGGTTTAGCATACTGTAGAAAGTTTTATATTTTGGTGTAACATATTGAGTTGTATACTTTGGTGTAACATACTGTATAAAGTTTTATACTTTGGTGTAACGTATTGAGTTTTATACTTTGGTGTAACATATCAAGTTTTATAATTTGGAGTAGCCTCCGTTTTTTGAAGGCATGATGGATCCAGGGTCTGGACCCTGGTGTCTGGATCCTATGCCACCCTTAAGTAAGCTTCAGCTTACGCAGGCTGGCCGGTGCCTGTAACCATGGATAATTGTGACCAATGGCCAAGATGGTGATGGGAGGCTGCGTCCTCAGTCACAGATCACGGATCCTTGCTAATGCTAACAGGAGGCGTCTATCTCCTACAGATGCCTCCTGCTCAACAGAATTGTTATTGGATGGAATTGCACAGTCACCTCCTTGTGGGCCTTCTGCGAGGTTATATAGTGGTCTCAGTGCAGAGGTCCACATTCAAACCTCCATATTCCTTTGGCAAAGCTAGGAGAGTGTTTCCAAAATTAAAGTGAATTACTTTATATGCGGAGAACAATACATAAATAAATTTTTTTTTCAATGTTTCAATTATTACAAAATATGGTGGTTTCTTATCTTAGTACAATTAGGGGAGGCAGAATACTTTTAGAACATGAGCTAGGGATGAATACATTTTAACAAGTACAGATATGTAGCGCCAAATGGCCCTGGTGCGACACACCTGCTTGGCGAATTAGCCGCACCGTGCACCTTGCCAGAAACACAAAATATGCATCTTATTTGCATCACTAATGTAACAAAGGTATAATGCAGGGGTACCCTGAGTACTGGCACTGGCATTGCAAGCAGCTGCTTTGTGCGACTCAAACATTGACGTGGGTAATAGGGCAAAAGACAGATGTCCGATACGGGTGAGCAACCCCATGCCTTGCATTACACAACATTGTGCTTAATCTGCAACTGTCTAACAAATACTGAGACTTTGTGAAACAAATACTAATTCTAAGTACATATGACACTATAATTGAATTGTATGCGGCTATATATGTGGCTATGATGCAAAAAGACACAAAATTCCGGAATAAATACAAAAGTCCAGTAATTGCTGCCCATGGGGCAGCATCTAAATTGCACATGATATGTCAGGTCACCTCAGTCCACCCCGCCCAGCTTTCGCCCAGCACTATGTACCCTGCACTGGTGAATTTATAATGGTTGCGGTGCACATGGGCCCCGTGTGGACCATGGGGGCGCAGTGCCATTTTCCCGGTGAGTCGCGCATGCGCAGTGGGAAAATCACAGAGAAAATGGCAACTGTACTATTTTCACAGTGATTTGCGCATGCGGTCTGGGCTCTGGGACAGCACTAGGGTCCCCTAGTGCCCAGAGCGGTACAGCGCTGCCAGCTAGAGAGGAGGGGGCCCAGACATATCCTGCACATGGGCCTCTTCCTCTAGAAATGCCCCTGGTACCCTGTTCTGTGCTCCATTCTTCTTTTCCATCTCCATCATGGCCTTGAGAGCCATTGCAGTGAGGTGAGGAGATGGACATGTGTTCTACTGCTCATGTCCATCTTTAGATGGTGTACAGTAGTTTGAAGAGGTGACATTCAGAATGTCAGCATCAATATGTTGATAGGATCTAAGTGTCAACACTCAGAATGTCAAAATGGACATTAGGTCGACAAGTAAAATGTCAGCATTCACAAATGTTGACATGTTCATAATTTTGACATTTAACATGTCAACACCAGAATTTTGACAGACCATCTGTTATTTTAGCATAACCCTAAACCTAACACTAACCCTAAAACTAAACCTAACTCTAAACGTAACCCCAAACCTAACCCTACATTTAACCCTAAACTTAACACTGACCCTAAACCTAACCCTCAACCTACCCCTAACCCTAAAAATAGCACAAAAATGTACTGTTGACAGTCTGAACATTATGACATTTTCATCATTTTAAATACAGTATGTTGATATTTGTCAATGTCAACATTTGTCTTGTTGACCAAATGTCCATGTCAGTATTCTGACCGGAGCCCCTTAAGACATGCATTGAAGAGTTATTGTAGATTTGAAATGTAACATCTATGTCTTTTCTTTCCTCTCACCTGGACGTAATTAGTTCTTGAAGTCCTCCTGACATGTTTTATCATGAGACCCATGCACTATTTTAGCAGAACTTCTCTGATTTTTTTCTCCATGTTTTTTTTGACTTACCAGTGACCTACTACCAGGGCCAAGTGGTGAGGTCAATGGCTGGGGGGCACTGGCTAGTATCAGATCCAGATTGAAACACAATTTATGAATCAGAGGGTTCATGTAGGCATTATACACAGGGGCAGCCATATATACTGCTGGAAATTTGATGAGCTTTGATCAGAGATGTGCGGACAAGGTAGGCAAGGGGGGCACTGCCTCACCTGTCATAGACCAGTATACGTCAGAGTTTTGACTATAAAAATGTATTTATAATATCTCCTTTGTATTTTTCTTATCATTTTATAGTCAAAACTCTGGAGTATACTGGAGCATGACAGGGGAGGCTCTGCCTCATCTGCCCCACCTCACCGCACATCACTGCCTGCTACTAATATCTTTTCCAATATAACCAACTTTTCCTCAGGCTTCTCTCACTTCTGGATATTCTACTTCATTACCTTCATACCACCTGATATAACTGCATAGATCCCTTTTTACTGATCTTGATGACATTACATCCATTTATTCACCTCTGGGATATCAATGATCCTACAATATAACCATTTGTATCATTATTATCTACTATTAAATACAATAAACAAAGGGAGACCCCAACATGATCCAACTGGCTATCAGCCTTCATCCGAGCATAATTATTGATTAGAAAACTTGATATCCTGCCCTTCAGCCAAACATATTTCCATTCTGCATTTTCATCATCTTATAGTAGCTGCAAACTGCGTAAAATGCCTTTAAGCTAGTGGTCAGGGAAAATGGGGTAAAAATGAAATTCCTGGGGGTAACGGATGGTCGCGCTGCCGAGACACAGCCCCATCCAGCTCCGACCGGCTTTCGATGTGACGTGCTGACGTCACATTGCGCTCCCTCCTGCCCTCTCTGCGCTGTGCTCCTGGCCGCCCTGTGCTGTGTTCCTGGCCGTGGTGTGACGTGCTGACGTCACACTGCGCTCCCTCCTGCCCGCCCTGCGCTGTGCTCCTGGCCGCCCTGTGCTGTGTTCCTGGCCGTGGTGTGATGTGCTGACATCACACCGCGCTCCCTCACGCCCGCCTATCCTGCGCTGTCCTGTCCTCCCGCCCGTGGCCCGCCAACCCACACACAGAACTTGAAGTGTTCTGTAGCTGACCATTGATGGAGTTCCGCAGGATCAGACTGTGGTCCACATAACAGTGGGAAATTCCCACTGACATTACTGAGGTGAGGATGTGACCATCTGTCTCCTAATAGTCGTGTCCCCCCCTTCCCCCCTCATCCATCTTTCTTACATTCATACTGGTGTTTTGGGGAGAAAGAGTTAATTAACCCATTCATTGCCAAAAAATAATTGGAGAAAATAATAATAAAAAAATATATAAAAATAATTTATATATATATATATATATATCTATATATATATCTATATATATATCTCTCTCTCTATATATATATATATATATATATATATATATATATATTTATATATACACAGTATCTCAGAAATGCCATATAACAGTGATAACCAGTATATATGCACAATAATATATGATTTCCTTACTTTCAAATCAAGGGGGTAACGTTTGGCGTATCTAAATATATTTTGGGGGTAATAGGTAAAAAAGTTCCCTGACCCTTACTTTAAGCTATACCCATATCTACATCCATAAATCATATTATGTATCATGTTAAGTAACCCATTGTATTTATTTGATGGAATCTTCTACCTGCAAATCTTTACTCCCTTGGATCATATAATTTGTTTGACTAGTCAAGGTTTTTTATATGTATATTTGAGTGTTTCCATTAATTTAACTACTAACAATGGGGCAGATGTATTAACCTGGAGGAGGCATAATGAAGTGATAAACCAGTGATATGTTCAAGGTGATAAAGGCACCAGCCAATCAGAGCCTAACTGTTAATTTACATATTGGAGCTGATTGGCTGGTGCCTTTATCACCTTGCACATATCACTGGTTTATCACTTCCTTATGCCTTTTCCAGGTTAATACATTTGCCCCAATGTGAGACCCAGACATCTACAGTATAGTGGACCTCTAATAAATCTACACTGATCCTATTCTTCCCTTCTGAATTTGTGTAGTGAATTTGCCTTTTCTTAATCACCTACACTTACGCCTCTCACCAGTGATTGGTTAAAAGGTTTTGTTAGTTGCACTGCAAGCATTTTGTTTTCTTTTATATTCTGTTACTTTTAATGGGGATATACAGTAGTAATTTGGCTGACATTTTCAATATTGACATTCATAATGTCAATACCTCAATGTAGACAGCTGTGATGCAGCTGCCAGGAGCAAGTAAGCGACCGCTGTGTTACCAGGGATGATTTTTTTTCAACATTATAACATGTTGACATTTCATCAGTGTCTACTTGATAAATGTCGACGCGGCCAGAATTGACAATATGAACATGTCAACTTTTGCTTATCAATATTATGAATATTGACATTATTGATGAATCTTGCCACATTTCTTTTACTGTAGTGAATAACATCTGTAGGAAATATATTTGTGTCACCAGGGTTGGACTGGCCCACAGGGGAACAGGGGAAACCAACCGGTGGGCCCCACTGCCCATGGGCCCTCCTCCTCCTCTAGGGATCAGGTTCCAGACTCTATCCTAGTGCACTTGAATTATGCATTATACTTATGTAACATTATACTTCACAAGAATATGGTTTATTATATATTTACCAAGGGGAATAGAACATGTACTCTGTAATGGTTAGCCAAACCTTTGTGGTGGATGGCCACACCCCTTTGGAGCCTGGCCACACCCTTAAGCATGGGCTTCTACAACAACATCCCCCCCTGGTGGGCCCTTCATGCCTCAGTCTGACACTGTGTGTCACTGTCTACAGAACATAGACCCTCATTCCGAGTTGATCGCTAGCTGCCATTGTTCACAGCGCAGAGAACAGGCAAAAAAATCTGCATTTCTGCGCATGCGCATGGTACGCAGTACGCACGCGCGTCGTACTTTCACAAAAGCCGACGTACTTTCACACAAGGTCTAACGACGCTTTTCAGTCGCACTGCTGATCGAAGAGTGATTGACAGTAAGTAGGTGTTTCTGGGCAGAAACTGACTGTTTTCAGGGAGTGTGCTGAAAAACGCAGGCGTGCCAGGTAAAAACGCAGGAGTGGCTGAAGAAACGGGGGAGTGGCTGGCCAAACGCAGGGCGTGTTTGTGACGTCAAAACAGGAACTAAACAGTCTGAAGTGATCGCTAGCTAGGAGTAAGTCTCGAGCTACTCAGAAACTGCATCTTTTTTTGTAGCAGAGCTGCGATCCTTTCGTTCGCACTTCTGCTAAGCTAAGATACCCTCCCAGAGGGCGGTGGCTTAGCGTTTGCACGGCTGCTAAAAGCAGCTAGCGAACGAACAACTCGGAACGAGGGCCATAGTGTATATCTTTGCCCTGTAGTGTAGCTGCCCACTTCAACAGCAATTAATCTTCCTCTTACTGTGCAGTTCTCTCTTCTTCTTCTTGAGGTCTAGCAGATTGTATTCTCCATTTACTTTTTTTTAGACCAGGTTTACCTGCTTAATTTCAATTAGTATATTGGAACCGGTGAATGCCATGTTGATGGATCTCTCCCCTTCGCCCCACCCCATACTTACTCTAGTCATGACTCCATTCTCTTTATTCCTCCCGCAGCTGGAGCTATTAGCATAGGGGCACAACTGCGTGTGGTGCCCCCAATCAGAATGAGCATATTAGTCTAAGGACATGCTATTCTGCCTTATTATTTATTGTAGTTCCACCTCTGATTTGGTTCAGCAGAGAAATCAATTTGGATCTGCTTAATCCAATCAAGACTTCTTCTCTTTCCTTCTGGGTGCATGCAGGGGCCAGCATACTGTATGCGCAGCAAAGCCCGGAACAAAAGACCTAAACAGAGATCCAAACACTGTACATGCTCTGCGATTGCCTGGTGTGGTAATAGATGCAAACACCTGGGGCCTAATTAAGTTCTGATCACTCACTAGCTAGTTTTTGCAGCGCTGCGATCAGATAGTCACCGCCTATAGGGGAGTGTATTTTAGCTGTGCAAGTGTGCGATCGCATGTGCAGCCGAGCTCTACAAAAACAGCTTGTGCAGTTTCTGAGTAGCTCTGACCTTACTCAGCCGCTGCGATCACTTCAGCCTATTCAAGCCCGGAATTGATGTCAGACACCCGCCCTGCAAATGCTTTGACACGCCTGCGTTTTTCCAGATACTCCCAGAAAACAGTAAGTTGCCACCCACAAATGCCCTCTTCCTGTCAATCTCCTTGTGAACGGCTGTGTGAATGGTTCTTCGCTAGAACCAGTTAACAACAGCGATCGGCTTTGTAACCGTACGGCGCGCCTGCGCATTGCGGTGCATACGCATGCGCAGTAATTACCTGATCACTGCGCAGCGAAAAACGCTTGCGAACGTACAGATCTGAATTAGGCCCCTGGTCCCCACTTGACATTTTTCCATTCCACCTTGTGCTTTGCTGGTAATGGGTCTTATTGTGTCAATGGGGGTGATTCAGACCTGGTCGCTGCTGTGCATTTTCGCACAATGGCTGTTCAGCAATAGACTGCGCATGCATATGCACCGCAGTGTGCACGAGCATCACCAAACAATAACAGGCATTGCCAGTCAGCGACAAGCTGGTGTGAAAAATGCAATCGCACAGCCATTGGCATGCTGATTGACAGGAAGAGGCCGGTGGTAACTGGCTGTCTCCTGGGGGTGTCAGGGAAAATGCAGGCGTTCCCAAGCGTTTTCAGGGCGAGTGTGTGACATCGGCTTCGGACCCAATCAGCCCGTTCTCATCGCACTGTAGGAGTAAGTCCTGGGCTGCGCACACACTGCACACACAATGGAAAAATCATTCAATGGTGAGTGAGGTGCGAATGGATTTGCAGCTGTCCGCTGACTGAGGGATTTTTAGCAGCTTGGCGTACACATAGGATCGCACACATGCACGGCAAATATACACTCCCCTTGGGTGGCAACTATCTGAACGCAGCACAACAATTTTAGCAACCCAGCGATCCGGTCTGAATCAACCCTCTATGGCCCTCATTCCGAGTTGATCACTAGCTGCTTTCGTTCACAGCACGGCGATTAGTTGAAAAAGCGTAATTTCTGCGCGTGCGTATGGGCTGCAGTACGCATGCGCGAAGTACTTTCACCCAAAACTATGCAGTTTTACACAAGGGCGAGCGACGCCTTTCTGTCGCACTGCTGATCGGTGAGTGATTGACATGAAAGGGGCGTTTCTAGGAGGTAACTGACCGTTTTCAGGGAGTGTGCTAAAAAACGCAGGCGTGTCAGGCAAAAACGCAGGTGTTCCTCGGGAAATGGGGGAGTGGCTGGCCGAACGCAGGGCGTGTTTGTGACGTCAAAGCAGGAACTAAACTGACTGAGGTGATCGCAAGATAGGAGTAGGTCCGGAGCTGCTCAGAAACTACATGAAAATTTTTACGAGCAGTTCTGCTAATCTTTCGTTCGCACTTCTGCTAAGCTAAGATACACTCCCAGAGGGCGGCGGCCTAGTGTGTGCATTGCTGCTAAAAGCAGCTAGCGAGCGATCAACTTGGAATGAGGGCCTAAGTCTCTAGTTCTTAAGCACAGTTTTCTTAACATCTGCTTCTACCTTGGAGAAAAAGAAAAGATTTTCTTATTTTATTAAAATGTATTGAGCACAAAGCCTTGTTGTATTTACTAATGAATCTATTAGTATATTTCACTGTTCCTGCACTCCACCTCTTTCCACTTTTGCAAAGATTGACATATATGATTTGGCAGTTTACTACATTCAGTCCTTCTGAAGTCTGAATATATTACAGCTTTTTATTGTATATTATTGGATGTCCTCATGTTTTTATTCAGTACTGCTGTGTATAAGTTTCTGCCACAAGTGTTGCAAATGTAAAACTTGTCATTCCTACAGTACATTGTAAAAATGTAAATTATGTTACAGATTGTTACAAAGTTTGAAAACGTATTTCACTAATAAGAGACATTTTTATTGTACATTTGGCAATTTATTACATTTAGATATGGAACATATAGTCAGAACAATGCCTTATAAATAATACCAGTACACTAGATTTTAATTAAATTGTTATTTTGTTGCTTACAGTAGAAGTAATTACTATGACAGATCACAAACAGCAAAATGTGCAATTATTTGAAGATGAAATATTCCTTATTTTCAGTTATATTAATACATAACCAGACTTTTAGGAAGCTCAAATATTATCAAAGTGGGTTTGGGCATTTACGATCAACATGAATAAGGTTTACATAAGGGATGCAGTCAATTTACTGACAATCAAAAAATCCCGACAGTCGAAATCCCGACAGCAATTGGCCGACGGTTAAAATCCCGACATGGACAAAATACCGACATGTAAAATACCGACAAGGTCAAAATACCTATGTCGGCATACACACAAAAAAGCAATGAAAACCTCATGTCGGCATTTTTACCTGTCAACATTTTACATGTCGGTATTTTGACATTGTCGGTATTTTAAATGTCGGTATTTTGTCCATGTCGGTATTTTGTCCTTGTCGGGATTTTGACCGTTGGTCAATTGATGTCGGGTTTTCGACCATCGGGATTTTGATCCCTTACATAAAATATATATATATATATATATACTGTATATATATATATATATATTAAGCATGCCGTTTATACACAGTATATCCATATAGGTCCATATATTGCAGTGTTGTAATGTTTTCTTATAGCATGCAGTACTGTATATTGCTAATAAAATACATTACTTAGTATAAGTTTAAGAACTGTGACCATGGGGACATAATGGAGTGGAACTTACAGCGCAAAATATATTAAATCTGCTTCACTAGTAACTATGGTAGTTTTGCAAATAGTAACCTGTCAGGGTTTTGACTTTAGTTTCTGTATTGCACTAGAAAGATAAAATCATTTTATTATCTGCAATACATGACTCCTCCATCAGGGCTGTAACTACATGTGTGCGATGTTTGCTTTGCACACAGCGCACTTTAGATGAGAGCACAACTTGCGCTGAGACCCCGATTGGCCACCCTATTTGTGTTGCAGCGCTGTCTGCTGTAGGCAGAGCTGGTGATTTCCTTGTCCACCATTGCTCTGCGGGTTGAAGGTTGGCGGTAGGAAGCAGGAGCAGTGTCTGTGATCCACTGGTGGCAGGGAACACATGCGGGGCACACCCACAAACACCCCCACACCTCTGTTGTGTAGGTGCTCTAACTGGCATAATGTATAAGGGGCTCTTACTATGCTGCAACATGTATAAGGTGATCTGATTGTGCTGTAATGTGTACAAAGGGCTCTTACTGTGCTGTAATATCTATAAAGAGCATTTACTGTGCTGCAACATTTACAAGGGGCTCTTACTTTGCTGCACGGTGTATAAGGGGCCCTTTCTCTGTGGTGTAATTTGAATAACAGACACTACTGTGCAGTGTAAGGTGGATTAGTACTATTATGTGGCCATGCCCCTTCTCTGTGAAGTCACGCCCCTATATATTTTGCGCGCACTGTCTCTATTCTAAATATGTAGACAGAATAGATGCACAACAAATTGCAGCGCTCAACAAACACCATGATACCCCATGTGCATAGTAAACATAGTGGTAGTAAACATAGTAAACATAGTTTGTTATGCATCTATTCTGTCTACATGTTCTATTCTGTTTGATGTGTGGGATACACTTCTTTTTTGCACACCTGTAGCTGCATACTAATTTTGTTGCGCACATACATCAGTAACACCTGCTGTTCCCCTATTCTAAATATCGTGGGTGCAATTCTCCTTCTGGCACAGGGCATCAAAATGTCTAGTTACGGCTCTGCCCTCCATGTCTGTTTTTATACTGTACGTGATCCCCAATGCATTTCTAAAGATTATTGCAAGATCACATTTTATTGCCTGTCTATAGAAATATGTACTGATTGGTCCGGATCCACTGGGTCTGCTTAGAATGAGCCAGCAGCCTAATAAAGTTCCCCTTTAAGTGACTATTTACTGAGTATTGGAGAGAGAGAAAGTGGATGGAGGTAAAGTACCAACCAACTAGCACCTAACTGCCATTTTTCAAACACAGCCTGTACCATGGCAGTTAGGAGCTGATTGGCTGGTACTTTATCTCCACCTACTTTATCTCTCTCCAATGCTTAGTAAAGAGACCACTTTATTTTTACTCTAGTGAGCATTCCTTCGGATACAAAAGAAGTTAATTTCATGACAATGACAAATGCTTCCAAATCACTTCATATAGGGCCTAATTCAGACCTGATCGCAGCAGCAAATTTGTTAGCAATTTGGCAAAACCATGTGCAGTGCAGGTGGGGCAGATATACATGTGCAGAGAGAGTTAGATTTGGGTGGGGTGTGTTCAATCTGAAATATAAATTGCAGTGTAAAAATAAAGCAGACAGTATTTACCCTGCACAGAAACAATATAACCCACCCAAATCTAACTCTCTCTGCACATGTTACATCTGCCCCCCCTGCAGTGCACATGGGCCCTCATTCCGAGTTGTTCACTCGCAAGGCGATTTTAGCAGAATTACACACGCTAAGCCGCCACCTACTGGGAGTGAATCTTAGCTTCTTAAAATTGCGAACGATGTATTCGCAATATTGCGATTACAAACTACTTAGCAGTTTCAGAGTAGCTTCAGACTTACTCGGCATCTGCGATCAGTTCAGTGCTTGTCGTTCCTGGTTTGACGTCATAAACACACCCAGCGTTCGCCCAGACACTCCTCCGTTTCTCCGGCCACTCCTGCGTTTTTTCCGGAAACGGTAGCGTTTTTTCCCACACGCCCATAAAACGGCCTGTTTCCGCCCAGTAACACCCATTTCCTGTCAATCACACTACGATCGCCTGAGTGAAGAAAAAGCCGTGAGTAAAAAACCTAACTTCATAGCAAATTTACTTGGCGCAGTCGCAGTGCGAACATTGCGCATGCGCATTAAGCGGAAAATCGCTGCGATGCGAAGATTTTTACCGAACGAACAACTCGGAATGAGGGCCATGGTTT